>NC_044033.1:436991819-437301186 GCF_901765095.1 Microcaecilia unicolor
ATAGTGGATTTTCCCCAAGTCCATTTAATAATGGTCTATAGACTTTTCCTTTAGGAAGCCGTCCAAACCTTTTTTAAACTCCTCTAAACTAACCGCCTTTACCACATTCTCTGGCAACGAATTCCAGAGTTTAATTACACGTTGAGCGAAGAAAAAGTTTCTCCGATTTGTTTTAAATTTACTACATTGTAGCTTCATCGCATGCCCCCTAGTCCTAGTATTTTTGGAAAGCGTGAACAGATGCTTCACATCTACCCGTTCAACTCCACTTATTATTTTATAGACCTCTATCATATCTCCCCTCAGCCACCTTTTCTCCAAGCTGAAGAGCCCTAGCCGCTTTAGGCTTTCCTCATAGGGAAGTCGTCCCCTCCCCTTTATCATTTTCGTCGCCCTTCTCTGCACCTTTTCTAATTCCACTATACCTTTTTTGAGATACGGTGACCAGAATTGAGCACAATAATCGAGGTGCGATCACACCATGGAGCGATACAAAGGCATTATAACATCCTCCTTTTTGTTTTCCATTCCTTTCCTAATAATACCTAACATTCTATTTGCTTTCTTAGCCGCAGCAGCATGTGGGTAAGAGGAACCCGAATTATAGCTACGTCTTGCAAGGTTCCGCGTTAGGAGTTACGGATCAAGAAAGGGATCTGGGTGTCGTCGTCGATGATACGCTGAAACCTTCTGCTCAGTGTGCTGCTGCGGCTAGGAAAGCGAATAGAATGTTGGGTGTTATTAGGAAGGGTATGGAGTCCAGGTGTGCGGATGTTATAATGCCGTTGTATCGCTCCATGGTGCGACCGCACCTGGAGTATTGTGTTCAGTACTGGTCTCCGTATCTCAAAAAAGATATAGTAGAATTGGAAAAGGTACAGCGAAGGGCGACGAAAATGATAGTGGGGATGGGACGACTTTCCTATGAAGAGAGGCTGAGAAGGCTAGGGCTTTTCAGCTTGGAGAAGAGACGGCTGAGGGGAGATATGATAGAAGTGTAAAATAATGAGTGGAATGGATCGGGTGGATGTGAAGCGACTGTTCACGCTATCCAAAAATACTAGGACTAGAGGGCATGAGTTGAAGCTACAGTGTGGTAAATTTAAAACGAATCGGAGAAAATTTTTCTTCACCCAACGTGTAATTAGACTCTGGAATTCGTTGCTGGAGAACGTGGTACGGGCGGTTAGCTTGACGGAGTTTAAAAAGGGGTTAGATAGATTCCTAAAGGACAAGTCCATAGACCGCTATTAAATGGACTTGGAAAAATTCCGCATTTTTAGGTATAACTTGTCTGGAATGTTTTTACGTTTGGGGAGCGTGCCAGGTGCCCTTGACCTGGATTGGCCACTGTCGGTGACAGGATGCTGGGCTAGATGGACCTTTGGTCTTTCCCAGTATGGCACTACTTATGTAGGTTTCAACGTATCATCAACGACGACACCTAGATCCCTTTCTTGGTCGGTGACTCCTAACGTGGAACCTTGCATGACGTAGCTATAATTCTGGTTCCTCTTTCCCACATGCATCACTTTGCACTCGCTCACATTAAACGTCATCAGCCATTTAGACGCCCAGTCTCCCAGTCTCGTAAGGTCCTCTTGTAATTTTTCACAATCCTCCCACGATTTAACGACTTTGAATAACTTTGTGTCATCAGCAAATTTAATTAACTCACTAGTTACTCCCATCTCTAGGCCATTTATAAATATGTTAAAAAGCAGCGGTCCCAGCACAGAGCCCTGGGAACCCCACTAACTGTCCTTCTCCATTGAGAATACTGACCATTTAACCCTACTGTCTGTTTTCTATCTTTTAACCAGTTTTTAATCCACAATAGAACACTATCGCCTATCCCATGACTCTCCAATTTCCTCTGGAGTCTTTCATGAGGTATTTTGTCAAACGCCTTCTGAAAATCCAGATACACAATATCAACCGGCTTACCTTTATCCACAAGTTTGTTCACCTCTTCAAAGAAATGTAGTAGATTGGTGAAGCAAGATTTCCCTTCATTAAATTTAGTTTGTTCCTAGACCAAACATCTGCTACTGAGACCATCAAGGGCTAGGGATGCCTCTTGGAACTTTGAAGGGGGAGAAGTAATTTAATTTAATTATCCCCTTCCATCTGAAGGGGTTACAATAGAACACACAGAGGCATATTTTCAAAGCACTTAGCCTTCCAAAGTTCCATAGGTTTCTATGGAACTTTGGAAGGCTAAGTGCTTTGAAAACACAGTAGTACCTCGGTTTTCGTTGACGTCAGTTTTCGTCGGTTTCGGATTTTGTTGATTGTTTTCGACGAGAAATTTGTCTTGGTTTTCGCTGGTTGCCTCGGATTTCGTCGAAAAAGGACGTCCATCTCCCAATTTGTATCAGAAGATGGACGTCCTCCCGATTTTGGGTGTCCTCGTTAATTGCCTCGGTTTTCATCGGTTTCGGATTTCGCAGATTGTTTTCGGACGGAGTATCGACGAAAACAGAGGTTTCACTGTATGCCTCATATGCATTCAAGTTAAAACAAATGGCCCTCTTCTCAAAAATGCATTCAGGCTTTTTTTCTTCTGGTTTCTCCTGCCATGGTTGATAGTGAGCACCCTATCGCAGCATCATACTTTGAGCCCACCACACTTAATCTTTTTCTTCAAACTTAACGTACTACAGCTTGCAGTGAGTAGTACATCACAACATGATACCTGTCTATTTGTCTCTGCTTTTAACTTTCTTTTTCTGTCCTTTGTCTTTAAAGGCACATTAAAAACGCTAACGCGCCTTAGCAAACATTCCCATTAATAAACTATAAATCTTAGATAATCTATACAAAGTGATTCTATACCTGAAAATTGTGGTTTAAAACTTGGACATACATACAAATTTTCAATTTCTTCTGAAACTTGAGATAATAGATCTCTCTTACCCCCTCAGTTGGACTTTGAATATGTACCTTTGTGTCCATGCTCCACAGTCTCCTGCACCTAATTTGAAAGGCCCCAGTCATTAGGTGGAGAGTGGACATTTTCCCCCATGCTTCCTTACCTTTCAGTGTGGGAGTCCCTGCTCTCCTTTACTCTTATTTTTTGCTAGCATCAATATGCATTCCTTGTTCCTCCGGTATCCCAAGGTCCCCATGTAGTTGGTGTTCTCCTGTGTACTCTCCAGATCTCTTCCTCCAGCTTTAATGCTCCTGCTGCTCTTAACTCTCCCCCTGCATGCTCCAGTGTTCCTAACCTAGATGGTGGTCTGCCATGAAAGTGAAGCTGATTCCACTGACTCCATTTGCCAGGTTCATATGTCTGCTTTTTTGAACAGTGCAGGGCTTTATGCAGAGCACAACCCATTTGAAGAAGCTAATGTATGAGTCATATGAAGTTTTAGCGTTGAAAGCAGAACAACCACAGGTTGTTAAACACAGGAAGGGGAGGGCATAAGGTCTGAACTAAGTAGAGGACCTTAAATGCTTATCAGTCCAAGAGGGTGGAATACAAAAGAGAACCCCCCCCCACCCCACAAATATTGTCTTAGATATAGTGTATTATCTTATAGCAGCCACGTTATAGGACTTAACGTTGGGATATATCCTTGCCAGTGTGATCAGGAATACTTGGACAGATGGAATTTTTTTTTATCACCTACTATGTTTACTATTGTTGTGGCCTTCTGCTTTTTCCTTTTCACCACTCCCTTTATCTGATGCCTCATGATACTATTTTTTGCAGACTGTGATAACAAACATGAGGTATTTACTTTTTATGTTTTAAATTTAGCATTGAAATAAAAAAAAAATGGTCCTATATGTAATGGGAAAACAGAGAACTTGAAAAGGACTCTTTCCTATAGAGAAAAAATAAAATCTTCATTCAATAATGTCTATTATTGCATGTTTTGTCCTTCCTCCTCCTCTTCAGCTCAGTTACCACCAGCTGGGATCAGTCACCTTGAGCTTTCATTTTCATGCATAATAAACTCTCCAGGCATTTTTCCTCCTATTTCATAACTTGTCCCAACTTGCCTAACTGGTCATTTTAGCAACAGGCTTGAGTAGGCTATATTTTGGATCTGCTCCTCGAACCTTGCAATCATGGGCTCTAGATCTGGTCACTAGGTGTCATCACTACACAATGACTAGAACTTCCTCAGTCCCCTCCACTACCCTGAGGCTGGGGTTGTGTACTCTGCACAGCGTTCTCAGCCCTGGCTGGTCCTAACTCAAACCCTTGTCCTCCACATAGCATCATATCTGTTATCTATATTTTGATTTCTTTATTCCATCAATGTGTTGTTGTTGTATTATATTGTAAGCCACATTGAGCCTGCAAAAAGGTGGGAAAATGTGGGATATAAATGCAGCAAATAAATAAATATAATAAACCATTCACTGCTGCAGAATTTCTAACTAAAATTTTTAAAAATCAAATTATATATTAGATATTTTAATAGGATGGTGGTTCAGAACTTGAAATCTAGTTTTAACTTTTTTTGAAACTGAGGGCTTCTTAAAAATGGGTGTTGGTATCAAATTAGCTTTAAATTTTGATCTTGTTACAGATGTAAACAAACTGAAAAATCAGGGGGGCTAACGAAACTTTGGAGGACAAATGTGTCAGATGACCAAAAGTACAAATTCATTGTGGTCTGAGTAAGATTTCTACATAATTTGCAATAAGTGACTAACAGTTGATAATGAAAAAGATAGGACAGAAATAAGTATATAAGATGACTGACCAATGTAACAGAGTTTTACAGTACAGATGAAACATGATTGAATCACTTGCTGTACATTCTTAATGCCCAATGATTTATTCTGGTGAGTACCAATAAAAGCTATTTACTTTATTTCTCATATCTGTTGTTTTCCTTTGATTTAATTATTATCTCCTGTAATCCTTCAGAGTAAGTGCACAACTCTGTTGCATAAGGGAGTCAGTCAAACGAGGGAAAAAAGTACAAGGAGCAGCCTTGGAGTTAATGCATCATTCTCACATATCGGTGGCCTTACCACTATATTGGGAGTGATAGATAACCTCAGAAAATCTTCACAGATAAAACTGGCTGCCAGGTAGATGCTAAGCTAAGTTGTTCCTGCTGCATTCCCCTGGCTAATGGGTTAATGTAAGGACTGAATAAGATATGGTATCACCCCCAAACCCAAAGGGAACTCGTTCAGCTCAAATAGGTATTTCTCATTTCATGGTGGCCTTCCAGCCAGGTGACTCCAGAGCCTTCTTAGGACCTAAAGAAGGGACTGACTCCGGGTGCATCTTCCCTCAGCAATTTAGCCAGCTCTGGGGAAAACCTCTTTGCATGTACCACAGCTGCCGAACCTGGAATTACTGCATGGAGAAGCTGCTGTGTCAGGTGGGGTTGTTGTGGAGCACCATGAAGTGGTTTCCCTTTCTGGGAACCTACTCAAATGACCAGAGGAATGCGGCACTGGTAATGACCAAAACCTGAAGTCCAGCAGAGGTTTCTGGAGAAGGAGTACAAGTTTGTGGTGAGACCCTTTCAGGGGATATCGCACCTTATGCTGCAGTTGTGTTGGAGAATCCTCCAGTAATAACTTTAGATTTAAGTTAGGCTGCTCTACATAGAATGGAAATTTATTTAGCATCTCATATGGACATGGTTTTGAATCAGTCAGATCAGCTTTCCAAGCATGTTAAAGTAATGGAATAGAAATTGAATGAATTGATGTCTAAAACATCTAACTTTGAAAATCAGATCACTTAGCATAGGAAAGTTTAATAGTGCTGCTTTTAAGAATGTGTAAATGCTTCGTAGAAAACAAGAGACCTTTGAAATTTTTTCTAAAAGGTTGAATCAGATTTTTCCTAGGAGTGATCTTATCAAGTTTATTAATAAATCATTCAATCAGAGGACTTTCTGGGCAGTTAACAATTCTAAAAACATAAAAAGGACATGAGCTCCAATTAATGACAGAACAGAAAGACATTAAAAAGATAAAAATAACATAGAGACATAAATACTTCCAGTAAGGTGTAGCCTGGCCCCCGTCTAGAGGCAGGAATGGATGGGATTCACCAAGAACTTGTTTAGAAATACTGTAGCACTATTACAGAGAAATTCTTAAGGTGTCTCTAGAAACTATTCCTCCAGTTACTACTGTTTTTCTGTACTGTTTTCTACTGGGGGAAAGGAATAAAGGTGACCAAAGTTTGGAAGCAGTCTCTGAGGATAGTTTAAATGTTCCAGCACTTTTAGAAGACTGTCAGTTGGGAACTTTAATGCAAGGGAAGCTTTTGGTAACATTTGCTTTGGAACCTGATAATCTGAACTCAAAGCTTTGTTTCAGGAATAGAATGGTTTCCTTTTTGAGACCTACAAATTTTTTCTCCAGATTTTTTCCAAACCTCACTGGAAAGGAGTAAGACCTTTTTCGTTATGAAAAAATTGGTTGTTTCCAAGAGTGCAACTTTTTTGTTACGCTTTCCTTATCTTTGTAAGGTTAAGTGGCAAAAATCATAAATACAAACAAATTGGGCGCGGAATTACCAAAATCAGTAAAGATAAACTAAAAAAAAAAAAATCCACTCAAAATCAGAGAGATGTATAGAAAAAAAGGAAGGAAAAGCATCAAAGATCTCTAAATCCCCAGATTCATAGAGCTAGATGTGATCATAACGATCTGTTCTTCATCATTAGCAAAAACCTTCCGATGAAACCTCTTTTTCATTATTCAGTTTTTAATATCCATCTATATATATAAAACTCACCCTCAACGTTCTGAAGACAGTGACGTCAGTGAAGCCAAGCCACTCACATCACTGCCTTCAAAACGGTTCGAAGGTTCGTGGTGGTGAAGCCACCGAAATCGCTCAGGGCCCCACCCTCGCGTCAAACGTTATGACGTCGAGGGCGGAGCAATGGCGTCAGTGGGTCAGAATGAAGAAGGAGCTGAAAGTGGCGTGAGACGACCTCTGCTGCAAAGACAGAAGAATATATTCCTGTACGCTTCACGTGGAGCCGGGGGAGCAGGAGAACAGCGTGTCCCTCGCCATCTGGGACGTGGCCGGACAGTACTAGGTACGCGCAAGCTGCAAACATTCCCCATGAGCCAGCCAGCATCAAACAGCGAGCCAGGCGGGGGGAGGAGTAGGGAAACACGTGGAGCGTGTTTCCCTACTCCTCTCCTGCCTAGGAATCGCTGGAGACTGGCTGCCAACCTCCATCATTTCCAAAAAAAAAGAAACCAAAACATACAAAACCAGGAGTAAACAAATATGAAAGAAAAAAAAAATGTTTCTTACGCCAGTGCAGGTAACTCAACCCCCCTTCCTCTTCCCCTTTTCACGAACCGACCGAGGACGTGCAAGGAAAACTCCACAGCCTAAAATTACAATGGACTGTGCTCAACTTAGCAGGGTTTAAAAACGGTTTTCATGGCTTCCAAAACAAAAAAAAACATACCCTATTATTAAAATGGACTCTGCTCAACTTAGCAGGGTTTAAAAAAGATTTTCATGGCTTCCTAAAGGAAAAATCCATAGCCTATTATTAAAATGGACTGTGCTCAACCATTCTCTCACACACACTCACTCTGTCACACACACACTCGCACATTCACTCGGTCTCTCTCACACAGTCACTCTCACACACACTCTCTCAAACATACACACTATGATTAAAACCTTGCTAGCGCCCGTTTCATTGGTCTCAGAAACGGGCCTTTCTTACTAGTGTTCTTATAAAACATGTTATTCGTTGTCATCAGCAGTAGATGAATCCATTAACTGCTGGGTTATGTCCGCCTACCAGCAGGTGGAGATAGAGAACACTGAAAAACCATAGTGCTCTATGGACAGCTAGCTCCATCTGCCTTCAGTATTGCTCTATCTCCCAGCAGGTGTGGACATAGCTTGATCAGCTCCTGGAAACAATTCTGCCTGGGGTGGCTCCTGTGCTTTTGCCAGTTGAAGCAGGGGTGTTGTGGCTGGTGGTGCCCACTTTGAAGGCATATAGGTTCGCCCTTTCCCTACCTTACCCGTCCCCCTGCCTACCGGAGTACCTCTTTTGCTGCCTGCCTCCAACTTTCCTCACAGCGTTAAAAAAAAAAAAAAAAAAGAAGGAATACGCATTGGTTCTGCGTGGCTATGCTGAGGCTATTTTCCATGTGCAGCTTGACCGGAGCTCGTTTCACTTGGTCTTTTGAGGTGAGAGTGGTGCCCAGCTCCTCCGGGGAGGTCCCGCGGATGCTGTTCAGATCGGGGTAAGTTTTGGTACAAAGCCGCCATTTTACTTATATAATTCCGTCCGGTCGGACGATGGCTGCTGAAGCAGTTAAACACTGCTCCCGTAAGACGTGCTCTTTAGACGCTAGAGCTGGTACGAGCATGGCGAGCGATGATTCTTCCTGCTCTATGGAGCTGGCAGTGGGCGCCATTTTGGAAGCGCCACATGCCTCGACCCTCGCTGTTGCAGAGGAGTCTGAGTGCAGGGGGACGCCTTGGTTAGAGGTTACCAGAGGAGCTCCTGTTCCCGTTTCTCCTGATTCGGAGACAGAGGATCAGGGTGAGTGTTTCTCCCCGGAGTTTGTGCTTTTAATGCGTGGAGGAGTGGTTAGGGTGGTGGTAGCTGCTTTTCTCAGGCGACAGGGTATCTGGGTTCACCCGTAACTCGACGACTGGCTCATCAGAGCAGATTCGGCAGACGAAAGTCGTCTGGCCTCAGCCAGAGTGGTCTCAGTACTGCAATCTCTGGGCTGGGTAGTCAGTATACCCATAAGTCACCTGACCCCCTCTCAATCTCTCGAATATTTGGGGGTCTGGTTCGACACGGCCTCGGGGTTTGTCTTTCTACCCGACCAAAGGCAGTGCAAGCTTCAGAATCAGGTCTTCTGGTCCTGCGGATGCCTCGCCCGCGAGCTTGGGACTTTGTCCAGCTGCTGGGGTCGATGATGGCCACTTTGGAGGTAGTGCCATGGGCGAGAGCGCACTTGAGACCTCTGCAGATTGCCCTGCTTCAACGATGGTCTCCAATGTCCCAGGATTATCAACGCGGACTCACGTGGCTCCCTGCGGCCTGACTCAGTATGGAGTGGTGGCTCTCCGACAGCATGCTGTAGCAAGGAATGCCGCTGGCGCTTCCCTCTTGGTGCCTGGTGATAACCAATGCCAGCCTAGTCGGCTGGGGAGCACATTGCAAGGGAAACTATGCCCAGGGCCTGTGGACACCCGCGGAATTGGGGTGGTCCATCAATCGCTTGGAACTGAGAGCGATATTCCAGGCTCTTCTGGCCTTTCACAAGACTCTGGAGGGGCTGGCTGTCAGAGTTCTATCGGACAATACGACAGCTGTGGCCTACATAAATCAACTGGCTGCGGAGGCTGCTCAGATTTGCCAGTGGGCCGAGCTACATCTACAGCTTTTGTAAGCAGCTCACATAGCAGGTCAGAGCAACGTGCAAGCCGATTTTCTAAGCAGGCATCAAATCGACCCAGCAGAGTGGGAACTGGCAGACGAAGTGTTTCTTCAGAACTGTGTCAAATGGGGAATGCCCGTAGCAGATCTAATGGCATCAAGGGCAAATGCCAAAGTCCCGTGCTTTTTCAGCAGACAGAGATCCTCGCTCAGCGGGGTTGGGTGCCTTGGCTCAACCGTGGCCTCCGGGCCTCCTGTATGTGTTCCCTCCTTTGCTCTTGATAGGGCGAGTCCTCCTGTGAATTCGGCTACATCAAGGAGTGGTGATTCTCATTGCCCCGGATTGGCCCAGGCGGCCGTGGTACGCGGACCTGCGGCAGATGCTGGTGGAGGCCCCTCTTCCTTTGCCTCTGGTACCAAACCTGTTGATGCAGGGGCCGGTGACCATGGAGGATCCCTGACGCTTTGGTCTTACGGCATGGCTCTTGAGAGGGCGCAATTGAGAGACAAAGGCTATTCTAACAGTCATCTCCACTCTCTTGCAGGCCCACAAGCGCTCCACTTCTGTTGCTTATGCTCGGATCTGGCACCAGTTTGAGGTGTGTGTTTCAAAGGCGATCACACACATGAGGGCTGCAGTCTCGCCGATACTGGAGTTTTTGCTGGGTGGTTTACAAAAAGGCTTGGCCTACAATTCCCTGCAAGTGCAAGTGGCAGCATTGGCATGCTTTCGAGGGAAGGTCTCTGACCTTTTCCCTGGCCGCTCATTCGGATGTTGCCCGATTTCTAAGAGAGGCGCTCCGGCTCCGCCCGCCAGTGCAGCTGCTGTGTTCGACTTGGAACCTGGCGCTGGTGTTGAAGGCTCTCCAGTGTTCGCCTTTCGAGCCGCTGAGGCGAGCTTCAGAGAAGGATGTGACTCTAAAGACAGTCATTTTGGTGGCCATAACCTCGGCGAGATGTGTGTCCGAGTTCCAGGCTCTGTCCTGTCGAGACCCCTTTCTGCAATTTTCAGAGTCCGGAGTTACGGTGCGTACTGTGCCTTCCTTCCTGCCTAAGGTGGTTTCAGCGTTTCACTTAAACCAGCCCATATATCTGCCCTCCTTTACTAGGGAGGAGTTTCCGGAATCTTTTGGGCAGTTACATCTTCTGGATGTTCGTAGGGCTCTCTTGCAGTATCTGCAAATGCCAAATGACTTCAGGACCCCTGATCACCTTTTTGTCTTGTTGTCAGGTCCTCGAAGAGGGTCTCCGGCATCTAAGGCCACTATAGCCCGTTGGCTCAAGGAAGTCAATTTTTCTGCGTATCTGCTGTCAGGACGGTCTCCGCCTGACGCATTTAAAGCGCATTCCACGAGAGTGATTTCCTCTTCGTGAGCCGAAACAGGAGCACTGTCTCTTCAGGAGATCTGTAGTGCGGCTACTTGGGCTTCTAAGCTCTCCTTTGGTCCGGCATTACAGGCTGGATGTTGCAGCGAAGCGGGACACGCAGTTTGGAGTGTAGGCTTGCTCGGGGAGTGACAGATTCCCGCCCTAACTAGGGAGTGCTTTTGTACATCCCATCAGTTAATGGATTCATCTGCTGCTGATGACAAGGAAGGGAAAATTAGGTTCTTACCTTGGTAATTTTCTTTCCTTTAGTCACAGTAGATGAATCCATGATCCCTCCCTATCTGTTTATTTGTTCAGTTGTTTCCTGCAGACATGTTCCCTCATTGGGAGAAGTTGGAAAACAGTCTTCAGGATTTCTGTTCTGTTACAGGAGGTTGAGATTGTCTCTCCTTTGAGTGATTATTGCTCCTGTTCGGGGGCATTCATTCGCTGTGAGGAAAGTTCATGTTATTCTACTTTGGGGATACACTCTGCTTTGGAAGTCTCAAATACTGAAGGCAGATGGAGCTAGCCGTCCATAGAGCACTATGGTTTTTCAGTGTTCTCTATCTCCACCTGCTGGTAGGCGGACATAACCCATCAGTTAATGGATTCATCTGCTGTGACTAAAGGAAAGAAAATTACCAAGGTAAGAACCTAATTTTCCCATATACAGCAATTTAGAAGTCACTCCTTTAAATATTCAAAAAAGGCGGTCCATAGCCTTTTTTGAATATTTAAAGAAGTGACTTCTAAATTGCTGTATACTTAGATGTTTTATAAGAACATGGATATTGAAAAATGTTTAATCGGAAGGTTTCTGCCAATGATTAAGGGTAGATCTTTATGATCACATCTAGCTCTATAAATCTTTGGATTTGAAAAAAAAATCATAAATGTACATTTTATGATCCTGTTCAGTTGATACAGTTTTTGGATAATAGGCTGAGAATTTACCTATTTTGATTTCTTAGTTTGTACTGGATGTGTTTTTCTGTTTTGTAGTCAACTACTCTTGATTGAACGCTTTTGATTTTTAATTGCTTTGATAATACTGACTGGCAACTTTATTATAACAGATACAACTTTTGTTTTGAATTTGCCCTCTTTTGCCTATACCTTGTTCTCCTCCTTCAGTGAGGACTTGTTATTCTTCTGGTATTATACTTATTTCTAAACTTTGTTTTATCTACCATAGGCTTGGCTGTATTACTTAATGCAATTTTTATCTTGTAAATTTAGTTTGAAAAAGTGCATAAACAAAATATGCAAGATGATGTATAACATGTGTTCCTTATCCTGCTAGACCAGTCTGGACTGACGGGTTATGTCCCTCTATCAGCAGATGGAGGCAGAGATGAAGACTGTGACATCAGTATAACAGGTGGTGCAGCCAGAATATCTCACTCCAGACTGATGGTACCATCTTTCTTCCAAAGGTGGTTTCTCCATTTCATCTAAATCGGGTGGTTATGCTTTCTTGGAATCATAAAAGTCAGGTTCCCGAACCCTTCATAAGCTGGATGTACACAGAACACTCTTGCGTTACTTAAAGAACAAATTTTTTTCGTAAGTCAGATAGACTATTCATATTGTTTCATGGGCTATGCAAAGAGGAAACAGCCTCAAAATCTATTGCCCATTGGATTAAGGAGGACATAGGAACAGGTTTCTTCCTCAGTTAGAAAGAGGTTCCAGTGGGTCTGGGAACTCACTCGACTAGAGCTCAGGTGACTTCTTGGGCAGAAGCTTGAGCCCTGAGGGATGTCTGCAGAGTGGCCATTTGGTTCTTGCTGTATTGTTTTGTGAAACATTACAAGATAAATGTTTGGGCCAAAGGAGATGCTACCTTTGGCACAGCTGTCTTGCAGGGTGCCTTGTCTTCCTCCTGCCTGGTGGAATAACACTAATTTACCCTTACCTGATAATTTTGTTTGCTTGAGTCCTGCCAGACCAGTCTAGGACCCAACCAGGAAGACGTCAAAATCCTGGTAGTCCTTAGCTTTGGTCTGCGCTTCCCTGTTCATTATGTATAATGTTCTGGGGTTGTCAGAGTTAGTGGGTTCCATCTGTATATAGGTTCCTTTAGCTAATTATTAGCTTTCATTTTAGCATACTGAGAATATTCTGGCTGCGCCACCTGTTATACTGA
Organism: Microcaecilia unicolor; assembly: GCF_901765095.1. Lineage (NCBI taxonomy): Eukaryota > Metazoa > Chordata > Amphibia > Gymnophiona > Siphonopidae > Microcaecilia > Microcaecilia unicolor. Next base: position 437,004,717 of record NC_044033.1, read on the forward strand.
TTTTGTTATCAGAATCCTCAGATCTATGCCTTCATTTGCCCGTCAGTCTGAACTGGTTTAGCAGGACTCAAGGAAAGGAAATTATCAGACAGTGGTTCCCAAACCTGGTCCTGGAGGCACCCCGGCCAGTCAGCTTTCAGGATATCCACAATGAATATTCATCAGAGATTTGCATGCACTGTCTCCACCTCATGCAAAACTATCTTGTGAATATTCATTGTGGATATCCTGAAAACCTGACTAGCTGGGGTGCCTCCAGGATCAGGTTCAGGAACAACTGAGGTAAGGGCACATTTTTCCATGTGTGCCTGAATGTTGTTATTGGTTTGAATGCAGAAACATATTTCAATAAGTGCACTATAGAAAAGAAAACAATTTTATTGTACCTGAATTCCAAAAATGTTTTAACCTGCCTTGAACATTATTTGGAAAAACAGGCTAAAAATCCAAATATTCAGTTATGCCATATAGTAAATTGTGTGGGGGGAAAACCTAGGAGTCCATGAATTGCTAGCTTAAGGTTTTGGTAAGATGCTTAAAAAGGATGGACTCATGAGTAACATATAAAATATTTATTCATGAGCTGTTTAGCTTATGGAATAATTTTACCACAGAGGAAAAAATCTAACAGAACACAAGCAAGCAGTGGGATAAGAATAGAAGATCAGTTAGTTGGAACGAGATGAATGGAAAGCCCATAGTTACACTGAGGTCTGTGGTATTGCAACAGAAGGTAAATTATGGAGATTATGCAGGTTCCCAAGTTTTGCTGCTGTTAAACTCCACGTACCTGATATTATTACCTTATCTCCATTCCATCCTCTATCATCCTTTCTCTTCCCTTCTCTCAGTTCCTTCCCCAGTATCACCACCTTTCCTTCTCCCATAGGGTCCTCTCTGTCTGGCAAGAGGAGTCATGTGAGCAACCCTCTTTACTTGCTGCTGCCACCACCTTTGAAGATGGAATGTGCTGGAGTGTATAGTCTTGTGAAACCTAGTGGCCTTGTGCGGTTTGATTTCAGAGGAAAGCTAGTTTGGGGGGGGGGGGAGGGTGGTGATGGTGATAGCAACAGGAGTCTCACTAGAGGAAAAAGGGAAGAGAGTATAGCAGATAAAGGGGAAAAGAAGATGAAACTTTGCTCCTCTGATAGGGACTGCAATTTCATGGCACACCGATATGGTGTGTTCTATGTGTTTTTCTTGTGCCATCAAAATAAGGGTGCAGGATTATTGAGATCATATGACCTGTGTCAAATCTGCATCTCATACTCCTGAACATGAAATTTAAAACCTTTGTGCATATCATTTTAAAAGTCTGCATACTTTATTTGGAATTAGTTTGTGCTGTATGTGCCTTTCTTCATAGATAATGATGACATGGGGACAGGACCCACAGTAATCGTGGGGATGGGGACAAACTTTGTCCCCGTGTCATTCTGTACTTTGAAGGCTGTTAATGAATTGGACAGTTACTTACGTTTGAATGATTCAGGCGATGATTTCATTTTTTGGAAAAACAAGCAAAAGTGCTGGTCACAATTGGCAAAAATTTTCATGGGGGATCCTGTACATTCCTGCTGCCAGCACATCATCTGAGAAGACTTTTTCAGTTGCAGGAAGGACTTTGGAAGACAGGAATGCTAGACTGATTCCTGAGTTTGTTGATGACTTATTATTCATTCAAAGATTAAAAAATCATTACAGTGCTTCATAAGGCATATTTCTCCCCCACTAGAGCTTACAGTGGGTTGTATTTTGTACCCCTGGACATTTTAATAGGGTGGATTAGAGTTCCTTGGACTACTAGAAGTCGGCTATTGTTGGGGTTGGAAGGGTAGAGGGTGGTGGTGGGGGGTTATTATAGTTCTCCGAGGACAAGCAGGCTGCTTGTTCTCACGACTGGGTTGACGTCCGCGGCAGCCCCCACCAACCGGAAGAAGCTTCGCGGGACGGTCGGCACGCAGGCCACGCCCACCGCGCATGCGCGGCCGCCTTCCCGCCCGTGCGCGACCGCTCCCGCCAGTTCCTTTTTTTCCGCGCCTGGAGAGAGTCGTGCTTTGCCGCTCTCTCTACTTCAGCCGCCGGATTCTTGCGATCGCGTATACGCGGATCGCGCTTCGTTAATTTAATTTAATTTCCTTTTATTATCTTTTCTTTTAAAAAAAAAAAAAAAGAGACTGCGCGTGTGGAGCACGCGCTCCCCTTTTCCCTCGCTTCCAGCGGGGACGCCTCGTTGCGGCCTAGTGGCCGCTCGGTCGGCTGGTTTTTTCGTGGTGTGATTTTAGCCACCATTGCCGACTTTGACTTCGATTTAAAAAGTGTGGTCGCTGCGGCCGGCCGATCTCGCAGACCGACACCCACGCTTGGTGCCTCCAGTGCCTCGGGCCGGAGCACAATCTCAAGTCGTGCGCGCTGTGTCTCGGTCTCCGGAAACGGACTCAGGTTGCGAGGCAAGTTCTGCGGGACCGTCTTTTTGGAACTTGCGCCGGCCCCTCGACGTCGACCTCGACGGCATCGGTATCGAAGGCCGGATCTTCGGTACCGGTATCGATGCCCGAGACATCGGCACCGATGGCAGCGACCCCAGGAGAACAGGTCCCGTCGGCCCGCCGGTCCGCCGGTGAGAGTGGGGTTGAGAGGCCGCGTGGGCTGTCGGCCCCGGTCACTCCCTCAGCTCGTGAGCCACGGGACCGAACCCTGACGGACCCGGTACCTCGAGACCGAGGGGGATCGACCTCCTCCTCCTCCATGCCCTCCGGCGCCGGTGACGTGCACCGGAAAAAAGACAAGAAGCGCCGTCACCGGGAGCCCTCGGTGCACCCTGAAGGGGAGTCGACGCCGAAGCGTCATCGCAGAGAGGAGAGATCTCCGTCGGTGGTGGAGGTACCGACGCGTCGGGGTTCCGGCACCTCGGTGCCGTCTCCTGGCCCCCAGCAGCTTCTGGCACCGACACCCTTACCGGCCCCACCGCCTTTCCCGGCAGCGGGCCTGGACGAGTGCCTCAGAGCCATCCTTCCGGGGATCCTGGAAGGGCTGATGCGCCAGGCTGTGCCGGCGTCGGGGGTGCTTGCGCCCCCGGCGCCGATGACTGTGGCGCCGACGAGCTCTAGCCCGGCGCCGGGGCTGTCGACACCGCCGCCGCTTGCGGTGCCGGTCTCGACCGCCACGCAGGTGGAGTCCCCGTCGACGTCGATGGAGGGAGCTCCGTCCCCGCCGGCGCGGGAGTCCACCGCTCGACGACACCGAGGCCTCGGTGCCTCGACGTCGAGCCGGGCCCGGTACCGGACTCAGCTACATGAGCTAATGTCCGATACCGAGGATGAGGACTCGTGGGGGGAAGAGGAAGACCCGAGATATTTCTCCTCAGAGGAGTCTACGGGCCTTCCCTCGGACCCCACGCCGTCACCGGAGAGGAAGCTCTCACCTCCTGAGAGTCTCTCCTTTGCCTCCTTTGTGCGGGATATGTCTATAAGCATTCCCTTTCCCGTGGTCTCTGTGGAAGAGCCGAGGGCCGAGATGCTCGAGGTCCTCGACTATCCATCACCACCTAGAGAGTCCTCCACGGTACCGCTGCACAATGTCCTGAAGGAGACGCTGCTTCGGAACTGGGTGCGACCACTAACTAACCCCACCATTCCCAAGAAAGCAGAGTCCCAGTACAGGATCCACTCTGACCCAGAGCTCATGCGGCCCCAGTTGCCCCATGACTCAGCGGTCGTGGATTCTGCTCTCAAGAGGGCACGGAGTTCGAGGGATACCGCCTCGGCGCCCCCGGGGCGGGAGTCTCGCACTCTGGACTCATTTGGGAGGAAGGCCTACCAATCCTCCATGCTCGTGACCCGCATCCAATCTTACCTGCTCTATATGAGCATCCACATGCGGACCAATGTGCAACAGCTGGCGGACCTGGTCGATAAGCTCCCGCCGGAGCAGTCCAGGCCATATCAGGAGGTGGTCAGGCAGCTGAAGGCGTGCAGAAAGTTCCTGTCCAGGGGGATTTTTGACACCTGTGACGTGGCATCTCGTGCTGCGGCCCAAGGTATAGTGATGCGCAGGCTCTCATGGCTGCGTGCCTCTGACCTGGACAACCGCACCCAGCAGAGACTGGCTGACGTCCCTTGCCGGGGAGATAATATTTTTGGCGAGAAGGTCGAGCAGATGGTTGACCAACTGCATCAGCGGGAAACCGCTCTCGACAAGCTCTCCCACCGGGCGCCTTCAGCACCCGCCCCCGCGGGCGGGCGTTTTTTCCCGGGCTCGGCAGGCTGCACCCTATTCTTTTGCGAAGCGTAGGTACAACCAGCCGGCCCGAAGGCCTCGTCAGGCACAGGGACAGCCCCAGCGCGCTCGTTCCCGTCAACAGCGTGCGCCTAAGCAGCCCCCTGCGCCTCCACAGCAAAAGCCGGGGACGGGCTTTTGACTGGATCCACGGGAACATAGCCGCCCTACAAGTGTCCGTACCGGACGACCTGCCGGTCGGAGGGAGGTTAAAATTCTTTCACCAAAGGTGGCCTCTCATAACCTCCGACCAGTGGGTTCTCCAAATAGTGCGGTGCGGATACGCCCTGAATTTGACCTCCCTACCTCCAAATTGTCCTCCGGGAGCTCAGTCTTTCAGCTCCCATCACAAGCAGGTACTTGCAGAGGAACTCTCCGCCCTTCTCAGCGCCAATGCGGTCGAGCCCGTACCACCCGGGCAGGAAGGGCAGGGATTCTATTCCAGGTACTTCCTTGTGGAAAAGAAAACAGGGGGGATGCGTCCCATCCTAGACCTGAGAGGCCTGAACAAATTCCTGGTCAAAGAAAAGTTCAGGATGCTTTCCTTGGGCACCCTTCTGCCAATGATTCAGAAAAACGATTGGCTATGTTCCCTGGATTTAAAGGACGCATACACTCACATCCCGATACTGCCAGCTCACAGACAGTATCTCAGATTCCGCCTGGGCGCACGGCACTTTCAGTATTGTGTGCTGCCCTTTGGGCTCGCCTCTGCCCCACGAGTGTTTACAAAGTGCCTCGTGGTGGTAGCGGCCTACCTACGCAAGCTGGGAGTGCACGTGTTCCCATATCTCGACGATTGGCTGGTCAAGAACACCTCGGAGGCCGGAGCCCTCCGGTCCATGCAGTGCACTATTCAACTTCTGGAGCTGCTGGGGTTTGTGATAAATTACCCAAAGTCCCATCTCCAGCCAACTCAGTCTCTGGAATTCATAGGAGCGCTGCTGAATTCCCAGACGGCTCAGGCCTACCTTCCCGAAGCGAGGGCCACCAATCTCTTGGCCCTGGCTTCGCAGACCAGAGCGTCTCAGCAGATCACAGCTCGGCAGATGTTGAGACTTCTGGGTCATATGGCCTCCACAGTTCATGTGACTCCCATGGCTCGTCTTCACATGAGATCTGCTCAATGGACCCTAGCTTCCCAGTGGTTTCAAGCCACCGGGAATCTAGAGGATGTCATCCGCCTCTCCACCAGTTGCCGCACTTCACTGCTCTGGTGGACCATACGGACCAATTTGACCCTGGGACGTCCATTCCAAATTCCGCAGCCCACGAAAGTGCTGACGACGGATGCATCTCGCCTGGGGTGGGGAGCCCATGTCGATGGGCTTCACACCCAGGGTCTGTGGTCCCTCCAGGAAAAGGATCTGCAGATCAACCTCCTGGAGCTCCGAGCGATCTGGAACGCACTGAAGGCTTTCAGAGATCGGCTGTCCTGCCAAATTATCCAAATTCGGACAGACAATCAGGTTGCAATGTATTACGTCAACAAGCAGGGGGGCACCGGATCTCGCCCCCTGTGTCAGGAAGCCGTCGGTATGTGGCGTTGGGCGTGTCGGTTCGGCATGCTTCTCCAAGCCACGTACCTGGCAGGCGTAAACAACAGTCTGGCCGACAGACTGAGCAGAGTCATGCAACCGCATGAGTGGTCGCTCCATTCCAGAGTGGTACGCAAGATCTTCCGAGAGTGGGGCACCCCCTCGGTGGATCTTTTCGCCTCTCAGACCAACCACAAGCTGCCTCTGTTCTGTTCCAGACTTCAGACACACGGCAGGCTAGCGTCAGATGCCTTTCTCCTTCATTGGGGGACCGGCCTCCTGTATGCTTATCCTCCCATACCTTTGGTGGGGAAGACCTTACTGAAGCTCAAGCAAGACCGCGGCACCATGATTCTGATAGCGCCCTTTTGGCCCCGTCAGATCTGGTTCCCTCTTCTTCTGGAGTTGTCCTCCGAAGAACCGTGGAGATTGGAGTGTTTTCCGACTCTCATTTCGCAGAACGACGGAGCGTTGCTGCACCCCAACCTTCAATCCCTGGCTCTCACGGCCTGGATGTTGAGGGCGTAGACTTCGCTGCGTTGGGTCTGTCTGAGGGTGTCTCCCGTGTCTTGCTTGCCTCTAGGAAGGATTCCACTAAAAAGAGTTACTTTTTCAAGTGGAGGAGGTTTGTCGTTTGGTGTGAGAGCAAGGCCCTAGAACCTCGTTCTTGCCCTGCACAGAACCTGCTTGAATACCTTCTGCACTTATCAGAGTCTGGCCTCAAGACCAACTCAGTAAGGAATCACCTTAGTGCGATTAGTGCTTACCATTATCGTGTGGAAGGTAAAGCCATCTCTGGAGAGCCTTTAGTCGTTCGATTCATGAGAGGCTTGCTTTTGTCAAAGCCCCCTATCAAGCCTCCTACTGTGTCATGGGATCTCAACGTCGTCCTCACCCAGCTGATGAAACCTCCTTTTGAGCCACTGAATACCTGCCATCTGAAGTACTTGACCTGGAAGGTCATTTTCTTGGTGGCAGTTACTTCAGCTCGTAGGGTCAGTGAGCTTCAAGCCCTAGTAGCTCATGCTCCATATACTAAATTTCATCACAACAGAGTAGTGCTCCGCACTCACCCAAAGTTCCTGCCGAAGGTGGTGTCGGAGTTCCATCTTAACCAGTCAATTGTCTTGCCAACATTCTTCCCCAGGCCGCATACCCGCCCTGCTGAACGTCAGTTGCACACATTGGAGTGCAAGAGAGCATTGGCCTTCTACTTGGAGCGGACGCAGCCCAACAGACAGTCCGCCCAATTGTTTATTTCTTTCGACCCTAACAGGCTAGGGGTCGCTGTCGGGAAACGCACCATCTCCAATTGGCTAGCAGATTGCATTTCCTTCACTTACGCCCAGGCTGGGCTGGCTCTTGAGGGTCATGTCACGGCTCATAGTGTCAGAGCCATGGCAGCGTCGGTGGCCCACTTGAAGTCAGCCACTATTGAAGAGATCTGCAAGGCTGCGACGTGGTCATCTGTCCACACATTCACATCTCATTACTGCCTCCAGCAGGATACCCGACGCGACAGTCGGTTCGGGCAGTCGGTGTTGCAGAATCTGTTTGGGGTGTAAATCCAACTCCACCCTCCAGGACCCGAATTTATTCTGGTCAGGCTGCACTCTCAGTTAGTTGTTCTTCGTAGGTCAATTTCTGTTGTACCCTCGCCGTTGCGAGGTTCAATTGACCTGGGTTATTGTTTTGAGTGAGCCTGAGAGCTAGGGATACCCCAGTCGTGAGAACAAGCAGCCTGCTTGTCCTCGGAGAAAGGGTATGATACATACCTGTAGCAGTTGTTCTCCGAGGACAGCAGGCTGATTGTTCTCACCTACCCTCCCTCCTCCCCTTTGGAGTTGTGTTTCATATTTTATTGCTTGTCATTCAACTGGCGGGAGCGGTCGCGCACGGGCGGGAAGGCGGCCGCGCATGCGCGGTGGGCGTGGCCTGCGTGCCGACCGTCCCGCGAAGCTTCTTCCGGTTGGTGGGGGCTGCCGCGGACGTCAACCCAGTCGTGAGAACAATCAGCCTGCTGTCCTCGGAGAACAACTGCTACAGGTATGTATCATACCCTTTACTTGCTGTTGTTGCTATTATTGTTTAATATTTGTGATTTATAAACACCAGTTGCACATCATATTCCTTTTATACTTTAATAAAAATTTAAATATAAAATCATAAGTGTTTGAGGCTTCTTCAGATGAGGACAGAGCAGACGGGGACAGAATCTGTGGGGATGGGGCAGGGACGGTGACAGAGTGCGGGGACGGGCTGTGGTTGGGGACAGAACCCGTGGGGACGGGGACAAACTTTATCCCCATGTCATTCTCTATTTCTTTAAGGCCTGAGTTTTCCTCCAGACATGAAATGATTCCCCTCCCTCAGCCTTTTCCCTCTTCTTTATCCAGCTTTGTCTTAGTTTGAACCCCTTCCCCTTACCTGGTGGGTTCAGCCCCTCTCTTTGTTCACATGTTCTCTACCCTTTAACAGCTCTCTTCTTTTTGCAGTTCTTTTGCCCACAGCTCAGTATCCACTGTAATCCTTGTTCTTTTTCCCTAACTTCAAGCAAAACCCCAGTTCTGTCCATACCCAAGGTCTCTACCTGCACCCTCTCCACAGCACTTACCTATATCCAGTATGTTTTTTTTTTCTAGTCAAAAAGGTGCCGGTACTCAAATGCCAGGCCATTCTTCAGAGGTGGGGTGATCGCTGAGCGACCCACCCCACAATAACCAGGCCCCCTGCAACCAGTCACAGAATCTATGACAAGGCAAAATTGGTGTGTAGAGTCTGAGATCTTTCATTAAAACTTAGGGACCATGGGTCAATTTTAGCAGATAATGGAAAAGGTGCCGATACTCAGTACCCCCTCAAAAAAAGCCCTGCCTATATCTCTCCACCCCCAATACCTCCTTTCTCCTCCCTTCTCCCCCGTGACACACATCTCCCAGTTTGTTATAACCTCCCCCCCCCTGCCCGATGCCGTCTACATCCCAACTTTCTCCAGGCCCCCTATCCTGTGCTAGTGTACCCCTGTCTATCTTTCTCTTGCTGTATTCCGCCCCACCCCAATTATGCAGCAAACAGAGGTGATGCATAGCTGCGCATTGGGCCTTGCTTCTTTCTCTGTTGTCCTGGGCTGAGCTGCCCCTTTGACTCACACAAAGCCGAGCTGCTTGATTCAATTGAACAGTCAGGGCCAAGATGCCAAAAGAGGAGGACAAGGTCTGATGTAGCCATACACCACCACCGCCTCTTTACTGCAGGAAGGTCAAGAATCATTGCCATTGTTGCTGCCACTTCTGGCACTGCTGTGCAAAATTCTGCATGGAAAGTGCAGACTTCTGTACAAATTGTGCAGTTGTACAAAATTCCCTGAGGAGTAATCTCATCTTGGAGCAGCAGAAAAATGAGACGTTCTAGGAATTGAAGGGCTGTATAATTTCTAGGGTTCATGAAGATAATAGCTTGAAATATTTCAGTAAATTGAGCAAATTATAATGGCTAAAAAATTATTTCTCAAAAACAAAAATTGCCACGGAAACAAGTCCCATGAATTGTTTCCTGTGAAATCACTTTTTTAAAAACCCAAATTTGAACATGTCTGTTAGTTCATCAGCTGATGAATTAGCTGTCTATTTTAGGCAACAATTGCAACAACTAGAATTTGTCTGGGGAAGCAGGTATTCAGATAATAATTTGCAATACTTTAATCCAACAGGCATTAAAGCAAATTGCATTTGGGATACATTTACGCCTATTGAGATTAAAGATCTATTTGTGATAATGTTCTGTGAATTGGACCCTTGTCCAGCATTTGCAGTTCTTTTCATCTGAAAGGCTTTGCTGGCTTCAGCCCTTTTTTAATATAATGTTAGAAGCAGGATGTTTTTTTTTTCAATTGAAATTAGTTCCATTATGTTCATTCTGATTTTAAAAGATGCTGCTAAACTCAGTAATGTTTGTTCTAACTACAGGCCTATATAGCCAGCATTCCTTTTCTAGCTAAAGCCTCAGAATCAATAGTTGCTATGCAGCTTCAAAATTACTTAGACAAATCTGAGATATTAGATCTCAGGCAATCAGGATTCTGTAAGAAATGTATCACTGAGACTTGTTTGCTTGCTGTTTTCTCTGTACCTCTTCAGACAAGGGTATCCCAGCTTTTTTGATGAAATGAGATTTGTCTTCAGGTTTTGAGTTGGTAAACCATGATTTATTGTTAATAAAACTAGATTGGGTTGGAATTATTGGTCAAATATGGCCCTAGTTTTCAGATTTCTTGAAAAATCGTTTTTCTGTAAAAATTCAGGATAAAATCTTCCCATCTTGGTCTTCAGGATGTGGAGTCCCACAAGGTTCCTCACTCTTCACAATTATTTTAAAATGTTTTTCTGTTCTTTAGGAGAGGTGCTTCAGGATATGGGAGTGGCTTATTTTATCTATGCAGATGATGATCGAATTTTGTTGCAAAAAACAGCAAATCCAAAACACAGAACAATCCAAAGAAACCAAAACAGTGAAGAAAAAACAAAACACACAGAAAATGTGCTGTGCAGTCAAAGAATTGGGCCGTGTTCCAACCTAATGGCTGCTTCAGTAGTCCAAAAAAAAAAAAACAATGCAGTGTTTGAAATCTTTATGTTAAATCTAGTAGATGGGACTTCTGTAAAATTGCAGGGTTGGAGGATCCCAAATAAAATATTGGTTCCACTGATTCCTCCAAAGACCCTGTACTGAGCTCTCTGCACAGGGTCTTTGGAGAGAATCAGTGGAACCAATATTTTATTTGGGATCTTCTGACATTGCAATTTTACTTAAACACCAAAAAGACATCTGTGCTATGGTTGGACGGCAAACTAAAACCTCTGCCTTGTGTTATTCTGTTTATTCTGTTTCTCTTCAGTCTATAGTTTATAGTTTGTATGTCTAGACTGAGTATAGCCTTGAGGATGAATCTCAGATTTGGCATATTGGACCCAATTCTATAAATGGTGCTGAAAAAAAATTAGTGCTATTCTGTAACAAATGCTCCAAGTTAGGTGCCATTTATAGAATAGCATTTAGCACTGTACACCAACTGAAATCTGGTGTAAATCCCCATGCCTAAATTAGGCGTGGATCAGGCGTTTTCTATAACAGTGCATACAAATTCTTGGAATACCCATGGCCACTCACCCTTTTCAGATCCTTGTAAGAATTTACATGCACATTTTTATAGAATAGTGCCTAGCGAAATGCACACGTAAGTTCTAATTGTTGCCAAATTATTGGTGCTAGTTGGTTCATTATTCAGTTAAATTGTGCATGGCAATTGGGCACGTACCCAAATTTCTGAACACAATTTGGAGCATCATATATAGAATTTGGGGAATTATGTCTTCTACTAGTAAAAAAGGCCCGTTTCTGACACAAATGAAACGGGCGCTAGCAAGGTTTTCCTCGGAGTGTGTATGTTTGAGAGAGTGTGTGGGAGATTGACTGTGAGAGAGAGAGTGAATGTGCGAGTGTGTGTGACAGAGAGAGTGAGTCTGGGTGCGAGTGTGTGTGTGAGAGAAGTGCGTATGTGAGAGACAGTGAGTGTGAGAGAGAATGTGTTTTACAGATACAGACTCTGTGAGACCAAGAGAGTGTATCGCACACATACTCTCTCACACACACTGTATGAGACCGACTGTGATACATAGAGAGTAAATGTGATAGTGTGCGAGAGACAGTGTGTGAGAGTGAGAGAGAGAAACACACTGACAGAGAGAGTGTGTGTGTGACAGAGATACCTCCCTCCTCCCTCCCTCTCTGGTCTCAGGACCCCCTCCCCCCTCTGCGTGGTTAGCAGCACCGTGCGAGTGTGTGTGTGTGTGACAGAGAGAGAGTGAGACTGGGTGCGAGTGTGTGTGTGTGATTCTCCTCTCTCCCCTGCCCCCCCCTCCAGCCACCCAGCGATTCTCCGCTGTCCCCTGCCCCCCCCCCCAGCCATCCAGCGATAGTCCTCACTCCCCTGATTACCTCTGTCGAAGCGGCCGCGTTATTGAAAGCCCTGCCCATCTCCAGCCTTCCCTTCGAGTTCGTTCCCTCAGAGTCCCGCCTTCTGATGTCATTTCCTCTTTCTGCGAGGGTGGGGCTCTGAGGGAACGAACTGGAAGGGAAGGCTAAAGAAGGGCAGGGCTTTCAATAATGCGGCCGCTTCGACGGAGGTAATCAGGGGAGTGAGGACAATCGCTGGGAGGCTGGAGGGGGGGGGCAGGGAAGAGAGGTGAGTGCGGCTCTGGGTGGGGTACAGGTTCCAGCGGCAACTCGGGAGGGGCAAGGGAGAGAGCAGCGTGTCCCCTTCCCGCTCAGTGTTCAGCCCTCGACGTCATAACGTTATGATGTGAGGGCGGGACAGTGAGACAGATGGTTATAGGCAGCACGAACCACACTGACCCTATGAACCCCTTCAGTGCCATGGGAGTCAGCTTCAGAACGTTGGAGGTGGAAATTATTATATAGGATATTTGGTAAATTTGCTTTTTTTTTTTTGGCAAATTAGGTCATTTTGTTTTAAGTGATTTGCAGAAATGGACTCAAGCTTTTGTTATCTAGCTTGGATTATTGTAGTTATACAGTGGTGGAAATAAGTATTTGATCCCTTGCTGATTTTGTAAGTTTGCCCACTGACAAAGACATGAGCAGCCCATAATTGAAGGGTAGGTTATTGGTAACAGTGAGAGATAGCACATCACAAATTAAATCCGGAAAATCACATTGTGGAAAGTATATGAATTTATTTGCATTCTGCAGAGGGAAATAAGTATTTAATCCCTCTGGCAAACAAGACCTAATACTTGGTGGCAAAACCCTTGTTGGCAAGCACAGCGGTCAGACGTCTTCTGTAGTTGATGATGAGGTTTGCACACATGTCAGGAGGAATTTTGGTCCACTCCTCTTTGCAGATCATCTCTAAATCATTAAGAGTTCTGGGCTGTCGCTTGGCAACTCGCAGCTTCAGCTCCCTCCATAAGTTTTCAATGGGATTAAGGTCTGGTGACTGGCTAGGCCACTCCATGACCCTAATGTGCTTCTTCCTGAGCCACTCCTTTGTTGCCTTGGCTGTATGTTTTGGGTCATTGTCGTGCTGGAAGACCCAGCCACGACCCATTTTTAAGGCCCTGGCGGAGGGAAGGAGGTTGTCACTCAGAATTGTACGGTACATGGCCCCATCCATTCTCCCATTGATGCGGTGAAGTAGTCCTGTGCCCTTAGCAGAGAAACACCCCCAAAACATAACATTTCCACCTCCATGCTTGACAGTGGGGACGGTGTTCTTTGGGTCATAGGCAGCATTTCTCTTCCTCCAAACACGGCGAGTTGAGTTCATGCCAAAGAGCTCAATTTTTGTCTCATCTGACCACAGCACCTTCTCCCAATCACTCTCGGCATCATCCAGGTGTTCACTGGCAAACTTCAGACGGGCCGTCACATGTGCCTTCCGGAGCAGGGGGACCTTGCGGGCACTGCAGGATTGCAATCCGTTATGTCGTAATGTGTTACCAATGGTTTTCGTGGTGACAGTGGTCCCAGCTGCCTTGAGATCATTGACAAGTTCCCCCCTTGTAGTTGTAGGCTGATTTCTAACCTTCCTCATGATCAAGGATACCCCACGAGGTGAGATTTTGCGTGGAGCCCCAGATCTTTGTCGATTGACAGTCATTTTGTACTTCTTCCATTTTCTTACTATGGCACCAACAGTTGTCTCCTTCTCGCCCAGCGTCTTACTGATGGTTTTGTAGCCCATTCCAGCCTTGTGCAGGTGTATGATCTTGTCCCTGACATCCTTAGACAGCTCCTTGCTCTTGGCCATTTTGTAGAGGTTAGAGTCTGACTGATTCACTGAGTCTGTGGACAGGTGTCTTTCATACAGGTGACCATTGCCGACAGCTGTCTGTCATGCAGGTAACGAGTTGATTTGGAGCATCTACCTGGTCTGTAGGGGCCAGATCTCTTACTGGTTGGTGGGGGATCAAATACTTATTTCCCTCTGCAGAATGCAAATAAATTCATATACTTTCCACAATGTGATTTTCCGGATTTAATTTGTGATGTGCTATCTCTCACTGTTACCAATAACCTACCCTTCAATTATGGGCTGCTCATGTCTTTGTCAGTGGGCAAACTTACAAAATCAGCAAGGGATCAAATACTTATTTCCACCACTGTAATTAGATAACTCAAAATTTTAATGGCCAGACTGCAACTCGTGCAAAACACAGCAACCAGGATCATTTTGAGAAGAAATCAGTTTGATACACCCACTCAGGTTTTGATGACTTTACGCTGGCTGCCTGTAAGGGCTTGAGTTGAGTTTACAATTTTGTGTTTTAAGTTGTTGTACGATGATGGTCTATTTTACGTGATGTCTCTGAGAGAGGTCAAATTTGATCTGTTATCTAAACGAGTGATTCATACAAAGAAGTTTGAACTTTTCTCAGCTACTTTCACTTACTTATCTTGACTTGAAAGGAACCTTTTAGCTCTGTATTTCCCGATTTTTATGGAATTCTGTCCCATTAATTTAAGATGCAAACAGATTTTCTGAACTATTAAAAACCCGGTTGTTTGCTAAATTGTTTCATTAGTTACACGTTGTTATAGTTAGTTTCTATTCTATCACTAGAATGAGTGGCATTTTTTTGAGTTTGCCTACCTACTCACTTGTATTGTAAACCATACAGAGGTTCATATGATCAAAAGCTCCACGTTCCAAACAGCGCTCTAAAAATAGCTCTGGAACAGCACGGGGCTTTACTGCCCCTGTGATCAGAGATAATAGTATGCAAATTTAAGCACGCTATTATCTCTGTCATAGGGTGAACGTGCGGGAGGATTGTGCCTGAGTATGCGCTCAGGCACAATCCCTCCCACACTTGTTTGATAGGTCCGGGCTGTCAAAAGCCCAGACCTGTCAAACACAGGGGCTTGGAGGTCTGTGGGACCGCCAGACACGCTGGTGGCCTAGTTACCCCACCCCACACCCCCCATCCCAAGCCAGTGACATGGGGGCTGGAGGTCCAGCTGAACTCCATTACCCCTGAGCCCCCTGACACAAGTTCACCCCCCTTGCATCCCCCCCCCCCAAAGTGGGCTGTGAACACAAGCCCCCCCCCCCAACCAGGTGGTCGACTGACCCCCTTCCCTTCTCCCCCTGTACCTGAGTGGCGGAGGAGGGATGCGCGGGCAGGGCTTCACCACCATATAAGGGGGCCGGGGGACTAGAGGTCTGTCTCCAGCCCTCGTGCCACTGGCTTGGGATGAGGGGTCAAGGCTGCTGTGGGGGGGGAGGGGTTGGATTTCTATTGAGGGTATGGAGGCCTGCCAGCATGCCAAATGCATGTTGGACAGGGCTCACCATTCCTCCCCAATGTTCTGCAAATCCTTATGCCAGATCTGAGCTGGCGTAGGGTTTGCCGTGGGTAGTGCACCAGTGTTTTGTGCATTGTCCACTGATCATTGGAAAAGAATAATAAAATACCTGTTTAGCATGCATTTGCATGCTACTTGGAGTCAGAGCCCACAAGTGCGTTTCACATGCTCGGGGGCGCTCTGATCATGGGGCGGTAGCAAACACGGTCACTAGTATGGCGCTAATAGCCTCTAGTGCCCGCGTTCGCTTCTGATAATGGGCCCAAGAGTTTGCGGTGGTTAATAAGATTGCTGTTTCTTCTTACTTAGATTAAAGCAGTATTGAATACAAGCTGCAGGTGCTTATATTCAACGTACATTCTACTAAACAGACCCAGAATCTCATTGGGGTGTGTTCTCCGTAAAATAGTTGTTTAAATACACAGTTGCATTGTCTTGATAGGTAGATTACACAGAGTGAAACCTTAGGGATGGTTACAATCTACTTTTTGGAATGATTATGCATTATGTGAAAGATATGATATGCCAGAAAATGTGAACCAGCCTTTATAAATAGAACACACATGGCTAGATTTACAGATTTGAATTGTAAAGATACTGTTACATTACTGCATCATAGGCCTGATTGAAAATGGAGAAATGTGTATGCTAAACTTAACACAAAGTTAAGACTGACTATTTCTGAATTGCTTCTACAATTCATTTATCAGGTGCCTTAAACATTTTACAAGGGTACTGAAAACTCTTCAAGGCAAACTGTAGCTTTTGAAGGTTTCTCTGACTCAGTTTCCCAATAATTACAAAAAAAAAGCCTTAATATTCCTTGAAACACCTGCTAATAACATGCATTTAGGTTTGAGTTTTTCCTCCCTATTAAAAAGTACTCTTTCTCTTCTCCAGGAATGTTTCGAAAAGAAGAAGAATTGACAACTTCTCAAAGGACTCTTGCTGTTAGGTAGACTTTATTGCAACTTTTCTTGTTCCTTTGTACACTTTATTACGTTTATTTTTTTATTTACGAATCGTTACGTAGGTTTGTTTAGGAAATATTTTTTCTTACAGCATTTCCTGAACAATCATATTTGGAGTCTATGCCATGCTTTGTTTCTTTGTATAGGTAAATTTTTTTTTTATATTTGCTTGAGTATTCACTGGAAATAGTTGAAAGCTTCATATAATCATTCCAGCTCATTAATATAAATTCTGAATAACTAGAGAGATGCATGTATAAGTATTGGCTTGTGAAAAATGGTGATTGGATTTCAAATATGACTTGTAGTAATTTAATGTTTGTTGCTGTTCCCAGAGTTAGTCCTCGGGCCTCCATCCAACTGCTCTGGTTTTCAGAATATGTACAATGAATATTCAAGAGATGTGCTTGCATGCATTTAGTTTGTGTATGGGGAGAATTTTGCATGCTTTTGCCATGCTTTGCACCACTAAGAGGATCTCAAAACTATTGGTTGTCAGATCTGTGTCGTTCCCCCCCCCCCCCCCCCCCCCCCCCAATTTTGCTGAGAGTACAAATCTATGCTTCAGTGGAATAATTGTTCGTTAAAATATGATGTGATTTAAGGTTTTGATGCCTGTTGACTCTGTCATCTATGAAGTTATCAACTGATCACTAATTCAACCCTTAATAGCATTTCTATATCTGCCAATTCTGTGACAGATTTTAGGTCTATGGCAACTAAGAATGACTCAATAAAATATGTTCTGGCAGGAAACGATTTGTAGATGTGATGTCCTTTTCAGCATTTGAAGAATTAGTTTTTATGACTGTATTTATTTAAATTTGACTTTCTCCGAGGACAAGCAGGCTGCTTGTTGTCACATGTGGGTCGGTGTCCAGGAAACAGAGCAAAATTTTGAAGCAAAAATAAAAAGTTTTTGCCTAGAGTCTTCTGGCACGTGAATCACGCGCACTGCGCTTGCGCGGACAACTTCCCACCTGTCGCACGAGTGTGCCCCTTAGTTTTCTTTTCTCCGCATTGAGGTGCGGTAGGTTTTTTCTGTGCTCCTCTCAGGCCCAGGAAAGAGTCTTCTCGACTATTCGCTTTTTTTCTTATAATTTTCATTATTTTATTTTATTATTTTAAAAGGGGACAAAACTAAAAATGCACTACGAGAACTGTTTTTTTTTTTTTTTTTTAAGTTTTCTTTGCTTTTTCGGCGGTCGGGTTATTCCCTTTTTATTTTTTTGTGTCCCTTTTTCTTTTAACAGGCACAATCGTGTCTTTTGATTTCGCCAAAGCCGTTTTCCCTTCCATGTCATCGAATACACCCAGCAGCTTCAAACGTTGTACTCGGTGCAACCGAATCATCTCAGGTACTGTCACGATCTCAGGTTCAAAACAAACAGTCACTAGAACGTGAGCCCTTGGACCACTGCTGAGGAGCGGCAGTGGCAGGCAAGACCCCCAGCTGGGACTGGGCAAACAAGCGAGGCAGGAGCTAGAATCTGGAATGGACTTGGCCAGAATGACAGGACTGGTATTGCAGCTGTAGGCAGACAATGCTGGAACCACAGGACTGGGATAATAGAAAGAGAGGTGATGTTGAATGGCAGGGGCATAAGAGAGAGGAGATCCTGGAAGCCTAGGGCAGAGCAGGGTAGGGGAGGAGACAGAAGAGATCCTGGATGCCTATGACAGGGCAGAACAGGCTGTGAGGGAGCAGATCCTGGTTGGCTGTAGCAGTGAGAGGAGATTCTGGATAGAAGTTTGAGAAACTAGATGGAAGTAGAAAGGAGAGAGACTGAATGGAAGAGGATAGAGAGAGGGGAGACCATGAATGGAAAGGAGAGGGAGAAGGGGAGTTGCTGGATGGAAGGGGAAAGGGAAGACACTGGATGGAAGAGGATAAGAGAGAGAGAGATGGGAGATGCTGGATGGAAGGTGGAGGTGAGAGACAGGAGTGAAGGGATTGGGAGAGGGAGGGAGGAGACGCTGGATGAAAGGGGGAGGGAGGAGATGCTGGATGGAATAGGGAAAGAGAGGGAATAGGATGGAATAGGGGGAGAGATGATTGAAGGAGGAGAGGGAAGGATTAGTGGAAGCCTGGGGAATGGGACAGCCGGAGTTAGGGAAAGAGGTGGAAACTTGTAGACTGAGCAGTAAAAAGAGGTATTTGAAGACTGATTAGAGCGATAGAAAAATAAGTGCAAGAAACTTGACGGAAAAGATCAATGCTGGATATTTTGAAGGAAGAAAAGGGAAGAGAAAAAAATGACAAATGGAAAAGGAAACCCAGGCAATAGAGTTAAGAGAAGACAGTGGAAAGCAGACAGCAGATATGAAAGACTGGATTCAACATGATTAGAAAAATTAAATGATCAGACCACACAGAAAAAAGAATTTTATTTTTAACTTAGGATAAAGTAGTGTCTTAGCTGTGTAGCCTACTCTAAAGATAAGGTAAAATAAAACAATTATGTAGTTTAAAATGAACCCTTAGGAAGCCAGGCTTTGCAAACGGTGCAACACCACAGAAAGAGAAACAGAGTTGTCTGTCCTGCTGTACTGTGGAAAATATGAAAATGTCGAAAACTGCCATATTACAAACAGTAAATGACAAATTAGATGGAAAATAAGGTGAGAGGTTTTCTATTGGACTAAGTCAATACATTTTTCAGTTAGCTTTCAGAAGCCAAAACCACCTTCTTCTGGTTAGGACAGTATACCATATTTAGGGGTCCTTTTACTAAGGTGTCCCTATTGGATTTAGTGCATACTAATGATTAGCATGTGCTAAATGCTAAGAAGCTCATGGATAAAAATGGGCTCCTTAGCATTTAGTGAACACTAAATCCATTAGCGCACCTTAGTAAAAGGACCCCTTAATTAGTATTGTAGTATGGAATATGTCAGGTTTTGAAATTTACACCTGCTATGTTTATATTTTGCACAGTATAAGGGGACATACTACTCTTTCTCTGGCGTTGCACTGTGTACAAAGTCTGGCATCTAGGAATTCAGTTTAATTTTTGTCCATATATTTCTATTTTTAGGAAGGTCTATCTGCGTTCTGCATGAGTGGAAGAGACCAGATATTCTGCTAACATTGAATGTCTGTGCATCAGGGGCGTAGCTACGGATCCAATTTAGGCTCAGGCCCGCCCACCAAGCGCACCGCACACACTGCAGCGGCCCTTTTTCACATTTTCAGCTGTGTGAGACTGTGAGTCGCAACTCGCGTAGACGTCAGAGAAGGCACGGCACCCGCTCAGCTGATCTCCAGTCCAGGCTCCAGCCCACCTACCTTTCGGGCTTGCATGGTCGCGTCGCGCAGCTCAGGGGCATAGCTACGGGTGGGCTCTCAGCTCAGGCCCACCAAGGCAGCAGGTAGCTCTTCGGTCCGCCTCTTCCCTGCCTAAATTTTTTTTTTTGTGCGGGCCAGGTCCTGATCCTGAAGTCGTAGGCCATTGTAGCACTGCACACCGGTGCCACTATTCATTCCGTGTCCGGTTTCACTCCAGAGTCTCTGAACTCTGCTTTGCTGCTTTGACTTGCTCCTCCCCCCTGTGCGCATGGCGACACTGCAGTACTGCATGGGAAGGGAACATCTACCGGCTGCTGTCAGTGTCGCGGTTCCTCCCCTCTGCCCTGCTGGATCAAGATCTGCCTTTTTTTGTTGATCCCACTCAGACCTCAGCACTCCCCCGTAGCCCCACCACAGCACACAGTGAGTGCTCTCTGAGTCTGTACCACCATCTGCCACCACCACCGAAGCCCAACTGCTCAGCGCAGGTAAATTAAATATATATATTTTTAATTTTAATGTCGTGTACAGTGTAGTGCTGGCTGGTGATGGGCTTCTGGGTGGGAGTGTGCTCTTCACTGCCTAGGTCAAAAAAAAGGTGAAGAGCTCACCCCTACCCAGAAACCCACCAATAAATTTTTATAGTGCCCAGGTTAAAAATTTTTTAAAAGGTTGTATGTTTGTCATGTTGGTGCCTTGGTGGGGTTTTGGGTGCAGTGCTCAGGTTAAAATAAAAAAAAAAAAGTTTTACATTTAATGTAGGCAGGTTTGTGGGTGGCGGTGGGCTCTACAGTGCCCAGGACATTAAACAAAAAGTCTTATTTAATGCTGGTGTGCTTCATGGTGGGGGGAGGAGATACCAGACCATGGTGGGGATTGGTAGGGGGTAGGACAGGGCTGACACTAGGCTACAGGAAGGGGTGTGGAGTAGGGTAGGGCTGATACCTGGAATGGGATGGATGGTGGGGAAGGGAAGACCTGATACCAGACTGGGGGGATAGATGGGAGGGAGAGTAAGGTAGAGAAGGGAAGGGCTGATGCTGGACTATGGTGATGGATGAGGGGTAGGGAAGGGAAAAGCTGATGCCGGGCTGAAGGGCAGGGAATGGCTGATGCCAGGCTACAGGACAGTTTCTAATATTTGGTCCTCTGTTCTGTAATTGATAGGAGTTGGTATGTGTTCTGCATATGAATAAGATGAGAGATTCTGCTGGCATGTGGTTTCTGTGGGGATGTATGAGTCTGACCTGTCTGACTTTTCCATTAGATTGTGCATTGCTGTTATGTATATTCACTGCTGCCTTTATACAATTACTGTTATTGGTATTTATGTTCAGAATTGATGTTGTTTGAAACCTAGGCTCTAAGCTTCTTTGCAGAATTTAGTGTTACTTCACAAAGTACCTGGCAGTGAACGGATTTTCTATTGCTATTACTGAGGTGCTACCAGAATTTGAAATACATTTTTCCTTTGTAATTATATTGCAAGATCCTGTCATGTCTGTTGAGAGGTTTGCCATTGTGGTAGACTTATGTCTGGTCAATGTTAAGATATGGGATAATGTAACTATATTTAAAAATATTGGTTTCTCCATTAAGTATGTATGTGGTTTCTGCTAATGCAGGGCAGCTATTGGGCAGACTACTTAGAAATCCGTCAGCAAGTGCAAAATTGCCCATTCATATTAGCTCTGGGCCCGCCCAAAATGTCAAGTCTGGCTACGCCACTGCTGTGCATGATAAGTTTGTACTAATTTGACTTGTTTAGTATTCCAATAGGTGTATTGATGTTCTAGAGCCTACCACAATGTTTACCGTTCAGTCTTTTCTTAGGTAGGCCCCTCTTGTGTGACTCCTAGAAATGTGCTATTATGTTATGGTAGAATTGTTCTATAGTTTGTGACATTTGTAGAGTTTTATATTACTTTAAAATATGCCTGAGTTTGGATTTGAATTTAGATTATGCCTTTCTCAGTAGTAGCTCATGGCAAGTTACATTCAGGTACAGTTGATAATTTCCTTTTCCTGGAGGGCTTGTTTGTACCTGGGGCAATGGAGTGTTAAGTGGCTTGTCCAAGAAATCAAGCAACAGCAATGGGATTTTAACCCTGGCTTCCCTGGTTGGCATCCTGCTGCTCTAACCATTAGGTACAGCTAATATATATGATGCCTATTCCAAACATGTTTGGTAACCCAACAATAAACTCAAGGCTGGTAGATATGAACTTAGTGGCCATTTGGTAACCTACAGTCAGATCAGTTTATGGTTGCTGTTGCTGGTAACCACAGGATTTCTGTTAAAGTTCTGCTGAACACTACTGTTCACATGGCCAACAGGAAGACGATGAACTAGGGAGCTAGAACTGACTGCTGGATAAGTGTTAAAGTATCTACTTATATTATCAGTATACTGCTAATACTAGTCTGGAGGGAGAGAGAAAGAAAGAAAGAGAGAGCAAGCCGCAGTAGTGAGGGGACATGGAGAGTTGACAGTATGCACTGCCCTTGCTAATTCATGAGGATGAGAATGGGGGCACCATGAGACAAACTTTCTTGATGCTGGTTCATTTCATTGAGGAAAAAAAAAAAGAAATATTCACTGTCCAATAAACTGGGTTGCTATCCGGTATATTTTTTGAGATAACCATAATTAATATGTATGAGATGTATATATGCAAATGAATATGTTAATGTGTCACAGCCTACACTTTGCCTCTCAAATGGAACAGTCAGACTACGCCTATGCATCCATGTATAGCATTTCCTCTCAGTTCTTTCATCTCTTTCATCCATGTGCTTCTCCTCTCTTCCCTTCCTTTTCTTTCTCCTCCCATCCTCTTCCCTTCATCCATGTACATCTCCTCACTCTTTCCTTCCCCTCCCTTCCATCCATGTATAGCACTTCCTCCCTCCTTTTTCATCCATGTGCAGTATCTCCCTTTTCTATTCCCTTCTCTCCCATCCATCCATACATGTGCAGCATCTCCCTTTTCTTTTCCCTTTTCCCCATCCGTCCATGTGCAGCCTTTCCACCCTCTCCATTCAGGTCCAGTAACCCTCCCTCCCACTAGGCCCCGTGCACACTTTCCTTTTCTTCCATACCCTATTATCAGCATTTCTCCCCCTCTTTTCCACTTTATGTGTAGAATCCCCCATCCCTTATATTCCATTATCCCCTCTTCCTCTCTGTACAACATATCTTCCTGATGACTTCCCCCCCCCCCCCAATCCAGCATCTATCCACTGCTCCCTCTTTTCCCTTTCTCCTTGATCTAGCATTGCCCTTACCTCCTTTTTTTTTTCTCACTTCCTGCCGCTGATGTAAAGTGAAAATAAAAGGCTGCATGGGACATTACAGCCTGTACCTGTGCTCAGAATCTGCCATTCCCAATCCCAGTGCAGACTTCCTGTGTCAGAAGAAGCTCGATCAGCAGATGCCAAGTCCCCATGCTCTCTTTTATGTTACCTTCTGCTGCATAGTGCCTAGAAGAGGCAAGAGGGGGGAGATGCTGGATAACATGGGGGAAGGGGGAGGAAACTAGGTCCCCCTACTGTTCTGGGCCCTCGGGCACTGCTTGGTTGCCTCAGTGGTCAGTCCTCCTCTGGTTAACATTGATTGACAAGTGAACTGTGATATATTGCAAAAATGAAAAAAAAGAGCTCTTAACTTTAGAAACTCTTTTAAAGGGTCTTCAAAATAATAATAAAAAAGGGAGGGAGCTCCAATCTGAATGCATATATAAATGAGGGAAATTATTAATAATAATAATTTAATATATATGACCATCTCTGGGGAAAAGTTGATTAAAGTCTACAAAAACAAACAATGAGGTTTTAATGAGTCCTGTTAGAGCAAATAATTTGTAATACAACAGTCCAAACCTCATTCTTTATTTGGAAAAAAAAAGTTAGATATTCAAACATGTAATTTTTCTGGTTGCTTATGGACCCATGACATGAAAAACTGGCCACTGTCAACATTTTGGGCTCTGTTTTCTAAACTGCACTGTAGGCGTGCACACTATTTAGCGTGCACTAATTCTAGAGATACCCCTATGTGCACCTACAGCACGACTTAGTAAACAGGGCCCTTTGAGTTCACTACTTTAGTCATCTATTCCCAGAGCAGGTGAAATATGATTAAAAAATTAACAAATTATTAAAACTATACAAAAAAAGTAAGAGATAAATAGTAATGTATTTTTGAACCTTTATCTTATTTTTATTTATGAACAGGAGGACTGGGGGAGGAGGGGGTGGGGAGAGAAAAAATGGAAGAAAAAAAAAGTTGCTCAAAGAAAATAACGTATCATCATATAGCTGTGGTGAGCCATTAACAGCTAGATGATGGTAAGAGCACCAAATTCTATGTTACAGCAAGCACACTGAAAACATAATACCAAAGAGAATACAATAGAGGAACAAGTAATACAGTAAAGCACAGAAAATAACAATAAGCATATCATACAAAAGAGAGATAATATTAAAAATAAGCATGAAATGCTTAGATTTATTTACAAGTTACGGTATGTTGTCTAGTATGTAATGTTTAGTATACGTAGTATGTTTTGAACTATTTACCTGTTCACTTTTTATCCTCTTGTTCTTTATCTTCTCAATAGTTATGTTGCCATTTGTAGTCCAAAAAAGATACAAACTCATATAGCTAAAAATTCTAAAAAGACACAGGTGCAGTGCCATGTATTAAAAAAGGAGAAAGAAAGGCCAAACGACAGCCGGCATGGTTAAAAAGTGAGGTGAAGGAAGCTGTTAGAGCTAAAAGAAAATCCTTCAGTAAGTGGAAGAAGGAACTGACTGAAAATAATAAGAAACAGCATAAGGAAGGCAAAAGAAAAAAAAAATGCGTTGGAGGCAAAAACACATAGTAAAAAGCAATAAAACCAAGAAGCCTGCAAAAGAATCAGTTGGACCACTAGATGACCGAGGTGTAAAAGGGGCAATCAAGGGAGATTATAATGGTACCAAATTTACTAATCAGGGGATAACTCTTTTAATTCCAGAGTCACTTTTAATATCGACTACACAAAGACTCCAGTATTATTTCTTTATCACAAAAACATTTTATTATATTGCAATGCCCGCTAACCTCACTAGCACTGCTGCCTACTATTAAAACCTCACACATTCACTCCTCCGCTCACCTTGCACACCTGTATTTAATTTAAATACAAAACAGTTGATTTTACATTTTAAACTGCATACTTATACTGTTTCGTATTGTGCATATGTTTTGCCATGCTTATACATTATATCATACTCAAATAATCAAAACTCAGTCCTGCCAGCAAAATAGTCCTTTTCCTACAAACGCCACGCCTTCCGCTTGGATGCAGTGAAAATGTTTCCACATAAACGCTGGATGACTGTTCTTCATGGACAAACTCTGTATGTCCGTTAAACCTCCGTTGGCTGTTCAAATACGCCACCTCCAGTCATTAGTATGCATCACAATACAGGTGCTGTGTGCTCGTTGACTATTTCCTGTGCGGCGTCTGTGGCTCAGCCCTAAGGGAGTTTCAATCCGGCATGCAGCCACTGGAGGTGTAGAACAAATGTGATGGTGGTTCCTCCTGAGGAAGATTTGTGAAATGCGGTCCTGCATTGAGGAGCTGGCATAACATGAAACAGATATGGTGGACTGTTGAGTTAGTAATTTATCTTTAAAATCAAACATGGTACCGGAAGATTGGAGGGTGGCCAATGTAACGCCGATTTTTATAAAAGGTTTCAGAGGAGATCCGGGAAATTATGGACCGGTGAGCCTGACGTTGGTGACAGGCAAAATGGTAGAGACTGAGCGTATTTAAAAGCATGGATTAATGAGACAAAGTCAACATGGATTTAGTGAAGGGAAATCTTGCCTCACCAGTCTATTACATTTCTTTTAAAGGGTGAACAAACATGTGGATAAAGGTGAGCTGGTCGATATTGTATATTTGGATTTTCAAAAGGTGTTTGACAAAATAACTCATAAAAGACTCCAGAGGAAATTGGAGAGTCATGGGATAGGAGGTAGTGTCCTATTGTGGATTAAAAACTGGTTAAAAGATAGAAAAGAGAGAGTTGGTAAATGGCCAGTGTTCTCAATAGAGAAGGGTAGATAGTGGGGTTCCCCAGGGGTCTGTGCTGGAACCACTGCTTTTTAACATATTTATAAATGATCTAGAGATGGGAGTAACTGGTGAGGTAATTAAATTTGTTGACAACACAAAGTTATTCAAAGTTGTTACAAGACTGGGAGACTGGGCATCTAAACGGTAGATGACGTTTAATGTGAGCAGGTGCAAAGTGATGCATGTGGGAAAGAGGAACCTGAATTATAGCTATGTAATGCAAGGTTCCATATCATCATGCTGATCAATCCATAGACTGGTGGGTTGTGTCCATCTACCAGCAGGTGGAGATAGAGAGCAAACCTTTTGCCTCCCTATATGTGGTCATGTGCTGCCGGAAACTCCTCAGTATGTTCTCTATCTCAGCAGGTGGTGGTCACACACAGCAGCAGCTCTGGCTAGGTCTCCAAGCCTAATTTTTAGGTTTTGTTGAGTACCTGGGGTTGAGGGCTCTTCTTGAGTAAGTGCAAACCTGGTGGCGCCAGGTCCCTCCTTTTCTCCCCCCTCCCGCTGGCTCCGTTATAAAAAAAAAAAAAAAATTTTTGGACGTCCTTAAGGGCGTTTATTTCAACGTTTATTTAAACGTTTATTGCAGCTACTCACTGGGACACCAGTTCGTTACAGCTCGGAGCGAGAAGCAGGTAATTTTTACCTTTTTATAGCGGGCAGGGGGTTCCCCGATCGATCTCCACGTGGCCTATGGCATCGGAGGGCGAGGGCGCGAAGAATCGCTCCCCGGACCGCGTGTGCGCTTCTAGCGGGGATGCGGGGGTCTTAAAGTCCGATTCGCCCTTGTTGGGTGTCAGTTTGGAGGCTGGTCAGTGTCCCGGGTCTTCCTCCGGTGCGGCAGTTTTTCCCGCCATAAACGCCCATGCCCCGCTGCTCGCCTCCGCCATCTTGGCCGGCCACTCTGCTCGGACGGCTTCTTCTTGGGCCGCCCTTGAGGTGGGAGACGTTAATGCCATGGCCGCCCTTGATTTGGGCGACGGCAAAAAAGCGGCTAAAGTTAAGCGCCGTTCTTCCCGCGCGGCTCCTTCGCGGAGTGTCGCGCCGGACGCCATCTTGGATGCGCAGCATGTTTCTCCCCCGCTCTTGCGAGCGCCGGTTGAGGGTGTGTCTAGGGCTGTGGCCCAGGCTGCTGAAGTGCACAGTCTGGGGGGTTTCTCCCCCGAGTTTATTTTGCTGCTGCATCAGGCCTTCCTTATGCAAAACGCTGCCCCTTCTCCCTTGTCCGATAAAGGGGTTGAGGCCCCCTCTGCGCATATCCAGCAGATAGCCAAGACCTGTCGCTTCTTCCTCTATAACATCAGCAAAATTCGCCCTTTCCTCTCTGAGCACACCACCCGAACTCTCATCCACTCTCTCATTACCTCTTGCCTTGACTACTGCAACCTACTCCTCACTGGCCTCCCACTTAGCCATCTATCCCCCCTTCAGTCCGTTCAGAACTCTGCTGCACGTCTTATCTTCCGCCTTGACCGATATACTCATATCACCCCTCTCCTCAAGTCACTTCACTGGCTTCCGATCAGATACCGCATCCAGTTCAAGCTTCTCCTACTAACCTACAAATGCACTCGATCTGCGGCCCCTCCGTACCTCTCTACCCTCATCTCCCCTTACGTCCCTACCCGTAACCTCCGCTCTCAAGACAAATCCGCCCTTTCTGCCTCGCCTCACCCCATGCTTGGAATAAACTTCCTGAGCCCATATGCCAGGTCCCCCTCCCTACCCATCTTCAAATCCTTACTCAAAGCCCACCTCTTCAATGTCGCCTTCGGCACCTAACCACTTTACCTCTGTTCAGGAAATCTAGACTGCCCCAACTTGACATTTCGTCCTTTAGATTGTAAGCTCCTTCGAGCAGGGACTGCCCTTTGTTAAACTGTACAGCGCTGCGTAACCCTAGTAGCGCTTTAGAAATGTTAAGTAGTAGTACTAGTAGTAGTTGTGTATCTATGTACTGAGGAGCTGAAATTTTAATTGAAAGCTCACTTGTATGAGTGCTTAAATCAGAATACAGAACAGGTTGTGTTCCTATGTACTGGGGTTTTGGATACTGTGTTGGGGTCTGTTCCTGGTATGTGTTATGATTGTGGTCAGAACCCCTCTCAAACTTACCTTTTTCCTGGGGGTCAGCTTCTTAGCTGGCTTCTTTTTCTTTTGTTTGTCCTTTCTGAGCTAGCTCTCTTTCTCTATGCTGGCAGCTTCCAGCAGCATGATTCTAATTGTTTCACTTTACTACAGCTGTGTGTGTGGACTGAGTTAGCTCTACCTCTCTTTGGGTGTACTGGCTTCAAGAGCTTCACGGTGCTGCAGTGGTGTGGGTTGGGCCTCTCGGGGTTTCAGTGTGCCTGGCTCTAGGGAGTGTGACATCATCTGGGAGGGCCTTGATAAGGAAGTGGTGTTCTTTCCTTCAGGGCCTTTTGCAACGTTTGCTTTAGGTAAGGTGGTGCAGTGTGCACTTCTGACTTTGTGTCTAGTTTCCCTGCTTGCTTTTGCTAAAGGTCCAGGTTAGTGTTAGTGCAGTGTGCACTGGTGACTGTGTGTTTAGCTTTCCTGCTTTTCCCTTGTGGTTCCCCTGCTTTCCCTCTTGGTTTTGGAAGCATTGCTGTGTGTAGGGCTTTGGAAGCTCTGTTGCTGATAGAAGTACTTCAGGGTTTGGTGTTAGAAGTACTTCTGGTGTTTGTGCTGTTGGGAGCATTGCAGTCTTTGCTGTTTGTGTTTGGTGCTTTAGAAGCACAGCTGGGTCTGGTGCTTTGGAAGCACTTTTGGCTTATGTGTTTAGCTTCCCTGCTTTTTCCTTGTGGCTCCCCTGCTTTCCCTTTTGGTGCTGTGAGGGGCACTCTTGTTGGTTTAGTGCCTAGGGGCACTCTTGTTGGTTTAGTGCCTAGGGGCACTCTTGTTAGTTTAGTGCCTAGGGGCACTCTTGTTAGTTTAGTGCCTAGGGGCACTCTTGTTAGTTCAGTGCCTAGGGGCACTCCTGTTAGTATAGGGCTTAGGAAGTCCTTTTGTTAGTTTGCTGTTAGGAACACTTCTGCTGGTTTAGGGCTTGGGAGCTCTTAGGTCAGTTTAGGATTTAGGAGTACTTCTGTTTCCAGTCCTGGTCCCTGTGTCATCCGGTATCCGGTAAGTCCTGCCGGCTACTCGAACCCAAGGGCTCAACCCTTGGGGGGGGGGGGCCAGTGGCTAAGTGCAGGTGAAGCTGTACGGACCAGTCCAGTGTGTGTTCCAGTCCTGTGTCCTCCAGTCCGGGGGATTCCAGTCCGGGTGTTCCGGCTCACTGGGCGGTGCCTGCAGTCCCTGCCGGTGCTGGTGTGCTTGCGCAGCGTTTGTTGGTGGGTTTTGCCTGCTGCTGTCGCTCCTCGTCAGCAGCCCAAGGGCTCACGTTTGCTCCAGAGCCCGGCCCTGCGGGCTCTGAACCTGAGAACCTGACAATATGGTGTTAAATCAGGGTATAAAACAGGTCCAGCTGCTGCCACTGGGTGTGAAGCATAAGGCTGATACTTTTGGACATTCATTGCCTTCATTCACAAATCTCTAGCAGAAGCAGGCTCACCTGGTGCCCAAGAACATAGAGCTCTTGCAATAGCAGGATGCATACCCTGACAAATTTCCCTGAGGTCCTCAGTACCTATACTGCAATCTAAAAGATCTTTTGTTAGCTGTCCTCTTGAATCTCTCCCATCAGCTAGTCCAGTCATCACTAGTAAAGGTATTGCTTTTCTAACATAATCTTCAATACCCTCATTCTTATCCTGTTGGATAACTGCACCTTGAGCCTTAAACCTTCTCATGCCAAAAGAGACACAAGCAGCTGTTGCCAAATTGAGTAAGGAAAAGGCATATCTGTTTAGCCAAACTAATAGCTTGTTCCATTTGCTCTGCATATTCAGGTTTAATACAGAGGCAAGCAATTTTAATCAATTCCTCTGTAACAAGTTTTTCAACCTGCTCTAACTTCCATAGTACAACACAAGCACGAGGAAACTTATTTGGATCTATCTTGCCTACCTGCTTAGCTATCACTTCCATATCTGTCTGTGATAAAGGTTGTAAGCTAACAGTTTGAGTGACACCTCCTTCTATAGGATGAGACTGTGATACCTTTTTCCTTGTCATCAGCAGCAGATGAATCCATTAACTGATGGGTTGTATCCGCCTACCAGCAGGTGGAGATAGAGAACACTGAAAAACCATAGTGCCTCTTGGACGGCTAGCCCCCAACTGCCTTCAGTATTTCTCTGTCTCCCAGCAGGTGTGGACGTAGCGTGATCAGCTCCTGGATTTCAGACTGCCTGGGGTGGCTCCTGTGCTTTACCTGTTGAGCAGGGGTGTTGTGGCTGGTGGTGCCCACTTTAAAGGCATATAGGTTCGCCCTTTCCCTGCCTTACCCCCTCCCCCCGCCTCCCAGAGTCCTGTTGCTGCCTGCCTCCAACTTTCCTCACAGCGTTAAAAATAAAAAGAGCGCGTTTTTACTGCGTGGCTGTTCTGAGGCTTTTTCCAGTGATCCTGGTTCTGTGCAGCTTGACCAGAGCTCGTTGACTCAGTCTTCTGAGGTGAGAGTGGTGCCCAGCTCCTCCGAGGAGGTCCCGCGAAGCCACCATTTTATTGCTATATCCCCGTCCTGTGAAAAAAAACGGATGATGGCTGCTGAAGGAGTTAAGCGCTGCTCCCGTTGTGGTAAACGCAGATCAGCAGCGGGGCTGTGTAAAACATGCTCCTTAGATGCTCACGCTGGTTTGAGCATGCCGAGCAATGTTTCTTCCCGCTCGATGGAGCTGGCAGCGGTGCCATTTTAGAAGCGCCGCATGCCTCGACCCTCGCAGTTGCGGAGGAGTCTGAGGGCAGGGGGATGCCTCGTTTAGAGGCTGCCAGAGGAGCTCCTACATCCGTTTCTCCTAATTCGGAGGCGGAGGGTCAGGGTGAGTTTTTCTCCCCTGAGTTTGTGCTTTTAATGCATAAGGTGTTCATGCTGAAAAGAGTTCTGCTGCAGATGTCTGACACTGCGTTGCCTCCTGGCTTCCCTCCGGGTGTTGATGCCCCGGGGATGACTTCAGAGGTTATTTCCTCCCCCGAGCGTTGGAAACACGCTAAACATAGACAGGTAAATTCCCCGTCTGAAAGTGGCACATACCCCCCCCCCCCCCCCCCCCGTGGTCGGGCTGTGGAGAGTCTGAGGGATCTGGCAGGCCCTCAGGGACGAATGATCCAGAGGAGGGTGCCTGTTTGCCACTGGATTTGGATGATCCCAGTGCGGTCCGGATTTTCCACTGTGACGAGCTGCCAGCTCTCATTACTGACGCCTTGCAGGCCCTCTCGATTGATGATCCTGCTGAAGGCAACGCCTCCTCTGTTAATCTTAGGATGGCAAGTACTAAGAGGCCTACTTGGGCCTTTCCTGTGTATGACTCCATCCAAGAGCTTATTTCTGCTCAATGGTCTGACCCTGATGGGCCTTTGAAAGTGGCCAGGGCTATGGGTCAGCTTTACCCTCTGCGTGAGGAGCACTTGATCCCTTTGGGGATACCTAAAGTGGATGCATTGGTCATGGTGGTGACAAAGACCACTCTCCCAGTAGAGGGAGGAGTCGCTTTGAAAGACATGCAGGACCGGCGGCTTGAGTCCGCGCTGAAGCGGTCCTTTGAAATTGCGGGCCTTGCCTTGAGGGCATCTATTTGCAGTTTCTATGCAGCCCAGGCATGTCTTTCCTGGCTACAGCAGGTGGTGGAACAGCCCGCCGATGGTGCGGGCCCCTTTTCTGAGGTTGCCCCGTGGATGGAGTCGGCCCTGTCATTTTTGGCTGATGCCCTGTATGATCTGGTCAGAACTTCGACTAAACAGATGTCTGTGGCAGTGTCGGCCCGCCGCCTTCTTTGGCTGCGGCATTGGGCAGCTGACATGGCTTCTAAGCAAAGACTGGTGAGGCTACCCTTTCTGGGCCTCCTGTTATTTGGAGAGGAATTGGAGAAGATTGTGAAAGACCTGGGTGAATCTAAACCCCAGAGGTTACCTGAGGATAGGTCGAGGCCTTCTTCCAAGGGTTCTGTTTCCCTTCTCTTCCAGACCTCGCTTCCGTGAAGCTCGCAGGTATCGCCCGGGGCGCTCTGCTGGATTTTCTCAACGTGCCCGTTTTCAGCAGAGGAACTCCTTTCGCTCGGACAAATGTTCCGCAGGGGCCGGTTCAAGGCCAGGAGTTCAGGGGCGTCCTCCACAATGATGAGATGCCGGTCCACTCCTTGCCTGCAATAGGAGGACGTCTTTCCCTCTTTCTAGAGGAGTGGACCAAGATTACCTCAGATCAGTGGGTCCTGGACCTGATCAGAGAAGGTTACCGACTGGAATTCGGTTCCCTGTTGAGAGATGTGTTTGTGGAGTACCGATGCGGCACTGCTGTAAAACAGACGGCGGTAGAGGAGACCTTGCAAGTCTTGCTGCACCTCAGAGCGGTGATCCCGGTGCCTCCCGCCGAGCGCGGCTGCGGCCGCTATTCCATTAATTTTGTCGTGCCTCGAAATATCATACTCTGGTCCATGACAGCACACTAGGTAAGGGAGCTATGTACCTGGGAGCAATTTATGAAGTCCACTGCAGTGCCCCCTAGGGTGCCCAGTTGGTGTCCTTGCATGTCAGGGGGACCAGTGCACTACAAATGCTGGCTCCTCCCACGTCCAAATGGCTTGCATTAGGACGTTTTTGACATGGACATCTTTGGTTTCAAAAATTGCCGAAAGTCAGAAACATCCATTGCTAGGGACGTACAAATTTAAGGATTTGGACATCCCTGATGGTATTTTCGAAATGAAAGATGGACATCCATCTTGTTTCAAAAATATGGGTTTCCCCGCCCCTGAATTTCGCCATTTTGCAAGGACGTCCAAATTGTGACTTGGACGTCCCTTTTGAAAATGCCCCTCCATGTAACTTTGTAAGTTTAAGTTCTTTGAAAATATACCTCATGGTAATCTGTGTAACTTTGTAAGTCTAAGTTCTTTGAAAATAAGCCTCTTAGTCTGTAATAAGATATGCTTTAACCACTATTGGCTGTGGCCAAAAATTAAATTCCTGTCTGGAGCAGAGAAGAAAATTAATATATATAACTGGGTCATGCATTTGATATACTGCCTTTCTGTGGTACAACCACTCTTATATAGAGGTAATTTCTACTATCTCTAGTGGGTTCACAATCTAAGTGTTTTTTTTCTTATATGTGGCACAATAAAGGGTTAAGGGCTTCTTGTACAAAACTGCACTAGTGATTTCCTGAGTGGCAAATGAGAAGAAGCCCATTCAATTCCTATGGGCTTCTTCTCATTTGTTGTGCGGGAATCACTAGCATGGTTTTGTAAAAGATAGCCCTAAGTGACTTGCCCAGAGTGTCAAGGAACTGCAGGCACAGGCAGCTCCTTGTGACTCTGGGCAAGTCACTTAACCCTCCATTGCCTGCCATGAGTGGGAAAGCGCGGGGTACAAATGTAAAAAAAAAAAAAAAAAACAATCCTGTTCCCCAGGCTATCAACTACTACACTACCATTAGGCTACTCATCCACTCCTGTAAATAGATTATATTGTACCTTTACTTTTTTTTTTTTTTTTTAATACTTTAAAGAAGGACGAGGATGAGACTGGAGAAAATTTAAATTGTCCACAGTTATCTTTGTGTGTTTCTGTAATTTTCTTAAATAATGCAAAAACAACAGAAGAAACAAGTCTTCGCAAAAGATAGAATGAAAAACAAAACAGCGAAGAAGACAAAAAATATATAAGGATGGTGACGCTTCAGATAAAAATCCAAATAAAAATGTTTATTGATCGTTGAACAGGACTCAACACAGCTATGTTTCGGCCCACAAG
Organism: Microcaecilia unicolor; assembly: GCF_901765095.1. NCBI lineage: Eukaryota > Metazoa > Chordata > Amphibia > Gymnophiona > Siphonopidae > Microcaecilia > Microcaecilia unicolor. Next base: position 437,038,168 of record NC_044033.1, read on the forward strand.
GCCTGCATCAGGAGTCTATTTATACAACAACTTATAAAAACAACATAAAAAGACAGTAAGTAACAGTCTACATGTCAGACCTCATAGACTTACCAACCAGGAACACAAAAAGGTTAGCACGCACATTCCTGAATCTCCACTACCCCAGCTGCAAAGGACTAAAATATAAATCAACATGCATCCAGCTTCTCCTACATAAGCATGCAACTATGGAATGCACTACCAAACGTCATAAAAACAATGCACGTCCTAACAAACTTCCGAAAATCACTAAAAACCAACCCAAAAAGGCATACATACCACAATGATACATCCTAAATACCAGACAACGAAACTTATACCAGAACTTGACAAAACTGAACTCTCTATACCTGACTGCTTAATTTACTCTGTCACTTATGAACTTTAATGTAATACCACTTTGTATTTCTCATTCCGGAAATGGCGATTGCCATTACGGCATAATGTAAGCCATGTTGAGCCTGCAAATAGGTGGGAAAATGTGGAATACAAATGCAATAAATAAAATATTAATATGAGGGTTCAAAACATAAAAATATAAGTATAAAACAAATAATGCCACAATAAAAGCCATAATCCATATATCAACAATGTATAACATAAAAAGTCTTTACATCACAAAATGTATAAAGTATTTAATTAAAATTAAGTAAAAACAATTTTTTAAAAAATACGAACAGATTGTTTCAATGAGATGAGAATATTTAAACATTTAAAAATACTTGCATAGGAAAACCATCTATTACGATTTGTTAAAATGCTATCATGGAGAACATAATACTTAAAAAATAACATAATTAAAATTCGTAATCAATGACAAGATATTTCATTGAGATGAAGGTATTTGAATAAGTCACAATTCTTGCATAATAAAGATGTTTATTGCAGTTAAGAGGCAAAACTTTAACATTGCAAAATAATTTTTAATATATGTATCTCTCATTATTTGCCCGAAAAGTATATATGTCGCATCTACTACTTAATGTATCAGTGTAAATAGCACATCTTAAATTTATATTTATGTAAACTGCTTTTAGATTTTTACAAACTGCTTCTGATCTATGTCAGTTTCATTTTTTAACATCAAAAATTAGATCCATGTATAGACTGGAAAAATTTGTATATATTGAGTAAATGTCAAAATGTGTGATACTATCATCGAGGGCTAACTTGGGATGGGGAATATAAATAAATATGAAACAACACATCGTTACCTTTCACGATCTTATGAGTCAATCCTTGTATCTAATGGAAAATATATATGCACTAGTAAAGAAGGCCCGTTTCTGACAGAAATGAAACGGGCGCTAGCAAGTTTTTTGTTTGTGTGTATGTTTTACAGAGTATGTGTGAGATTGACTGTGTGAGAGAGAGAGTGAATGTGCAAGTGTGTCTGTGTGAGTGTGTTTATGTGAGAATGAGTGTGGGGAGTGCGTATGTGAGACAGTGAGTGTCCTCCCCTCTCCCCCCTCTCAGGTCTCAGGAGCCCTTCCACTGTGGTTTAAGGGACCCCCCTTCCCCCCGTGTCTGGTGTAAGGGACCCCCCTCCCCCCCCTCTGTTGTTAGGTACCCCCTCCCCCCTCTCTGGTCTCAGGACCCCCAAGACACATGTTGTGTGTGTGTGTGAGAGACAGTGTGTGGCCACTCCATTGCACATGAATTCCCTCTTTTCCCTTCATGTTGGTGAACCTCAGTGCATGATCCTTTTCCTTGTAGCTCCCCATGCTGTCTTCCATTATGTCATTACCTGGTCACTATTTTCACCCAAGGTGCAAGTCTCCATCTCTGCATGCTGCCATTCAATCACTGCTGTTCCCCCAATCCCCAATCTGTTTTTTCATTCTTTCCTTTCTCTGTCCCCATCCCCATCCAGTTAAACAAATTCGTCCCAGCAGCTTCCTGTCTGATACATTTGACGCCACGTACGTCATCATCACCACCCATGGTTCTTGCAGACACGACGGGTCGGGGGGGTCGTGGGGATTGGGGTGGATAAGAAGGTGGGCGTGCCTTGACGGCGCGCTGACATCAGTGTACAGGAATCCATTTCGTGCGGCGTGGGCACACACGGGTGGAGGGGGGAGGAGCGTGAGATGTGAGCGGCGAGGGTAAAGTGATGTGAGTGCGGTGCCACTCCGGTTTATGCCGTTTCTTGAGGTAAGAGCGAGATCCCAGCGTTAGGTACCCTGAGTAGCTTGGCAGTAATGGTCCTTCAGTGTGTGTGTTGTTTGAGGTCGTTCTCATGTGTCGGTGATGCGTTTGACGTCAGGTTTCGTCTACTGTCGCGATTGGATGAGTGTCTTTGCTCCGCCCTCGATGTCATCACATTGTAACCCAAGGGCGGGGCAGACACTCATGGGGAAAAATCGATCTACACCACCATAAAATTGGAAGTTTGCCAGGTTTGAGGCTTCATTTAGAACGTTGGGGTTGCGTTTTATGTACAGATGGGGCGTGGCCAAGGGCAGGTCTATCAGTGAGGGTGAGTGGTGGTGAGAGGCTATAGAGGTGGGGCGTGGTTGAGAGCGAGTGTATGAGTGAGAGTGAGTGGTGCTGAGTGAGCTTCAGAACGTTGGAGGTGGGAATTATTTATATAGATTTGTGTTAGTTGATATAGCGATAATTTTACATCCAAGCAAATGAGTAATACTGGAACTTATTACGTGAGAAAAGATGATGGGGGGGAGGGAAAACAATATGTCTATCTTTCATCTTTTGTGGCTGATTTCTAATTTTAATGTACCAAAGACAAAAGATAATTAATGTGACGCGTGTATCTTCAGACTATCAAGAAAGTAGTGAACTCTTAACAAATGACATAAAGAAAATGATCAGGAGACTTACATCTCGGTGATTTTCTAATCTCAAGTCTGAACTTGGATCAAAAAAAGTAAATGGAGCAGTCCGTTTGTCTTTCTTACTTAAATGACGCCAATACCATCGGTGATTGGTGACTTCATATCATTTTAGTTACACTCGATATAGATGCCCTATACACTAATATACCCCAATTAGAAAGTCCAGCTATAATAGAGAATACAATAAGAAACAGAAAGATCTTGATTCGTAGTCCTAATTTTTTGATCAATCGCATTTGCCACTTATGCTTTAACACAAAACTTCTTTGAGTTTCAAAAAACCTTCTACCAACAAATATGTGGTACTGCAATGGGATCATCTATAGCCCCAGATTTGGCAAATCTATATGCTGCATAATTTGAGGAGAATTTCCTAAAAGACCATCCGTACAAATCTGAAATAGTGTTTTACAAGAGGTACATTGACAACATTTTTTATTTTATGGAAAGGGGATGAGAGCAAACTCTTAGAATTTTTCAAATGGTTCAATAGATTAGACCCAAATCTACACTTCAAAATCCAATATGATAAGCATCAAATTTCATATCTAGATATACTCATCATTAAAACACCATACAGATTTATAATTATACAAACAACCTACTGATAAAAACTTACATTTCCAAAGCTATCACAACCGTAGTCTAAAGACCAATCTCCCATACTCCCAATATCTGAAGACCAATCTTCCATACTCCCAATATCTGAGAGTCCTGCGTCTTTGCACGAAACTGGAAGAGTTTGAATCTCAAGCGGAAGAGGTCAGAACACTTTGTGAAAAGAGGTTATCTGAAAAAGTGCATTGAAAAAAGCCTTAATGATGCATGAGCACAAGATAGAGAACAGTTGCTGACTACAAAGAAATAGAAAAAACTGACCTCATTTGCACTTTGAAATTCTCCAGATTTTCAAACTAACTTCGCGATATTATACTTAAAAATTGGCACATTTTAGAAACCCACCAATGTTTTCAAAACATATGCCCTGTTATAGCACATTCTCGTAATAGAAATTTAATAGAACGCCTCGTCCCATCAATATTACCTAAAGTAAACAGAATACAAGAATCTTTTTCTGGACACACTGTATGTGGCAGCAGAGGCGTAGCCAGGTTTTGATCTCAGGGGGAGCAGACTTTTATAAAATAGGCGCCGGTTGGTGTCAGCTAGACAGCAGTGTCTGTGTTGTTGCTCAGGGGCTGTGGCGGGCAATGATTAATATAGGCTGTCTCTGTTGCGTCCTGCCTACAAGGAAACAGTAAGTTCTCCGAGGACAAGCAGGCTGCTTGTTCTCACTGATGGGTGACGTCCACGGCACCCCCTCCAATCGAAATCTTCACTAGCAAAGATGTTTGCTAGTCCTCGCACGCCGATGAGCACCGCGCATGCGCGGTCGTCTTCCCGCCCGAACCGGCTCGTGTTCGTCAGTCTTCTTTTGTCCGCGCTCGGGACGGTCGTGTTTTTGCTGCCGTTTCGTGCCCCTCAGAGGACCCTCGCGCGTCTTTCGTGTTTTCGAAAAAAAAAAAAAAGAAAGAGAACCTTTTTCCCGTATTTCTAGCTTTTTCTCAGCGTAAGTTTCCTTTCGCTTTTGGCAGCGGCCTTGTTGGCCGCCCGTATGGGTTTTTTCCCCCCTTTTTGTCTCGGTGCCTCATGTCATCATCGCGAATTTTGATTTCGCCGGCGTGATTTTTCCGCCCATGACATCGAAGCCTTCCAGGGGCTTCAAGAAGTGCACCCAGTGCGCCCGGGTAATCTCGCTCACTGATATGCACGCCTCGTGTCTTCAGTGTCTGGGGGCTGGGCACCGCCCGCAGGCCTGTAGTCTTTGTGCTCTTTTGCAAAAGAGGACTCAGGTAGCGCGATTGGCCCAGTGGAACGTTCTGTTCTCCGGCGCTTCGACGGCATCGGCATCGAGAGATTCGTCGAGTGCATCGGCGTCGGCAGCACCGAAGTCTTCAGAGACAGCATCGGCATCGACTGCATCGAGGCGACCTCCTCCTGCATCGTTGGTACCGAGGCTTCGGAAGAGTGCGTTAGCGTCGGTGTCGGTGGTACCGGGACCCCCTCTGGTGCTGATGTCGTCGGACGGTGGTGCTTCATCTGGAGTGCAGGTGAGGGCTGTCCATTCCCCTGCTGGTGGAGGTGAGCCTTTGGGTAGGTCTCCTCCTGCCCTGAGGGCTCCTGCAGTACAGCCCCCCCGGGATCAACCATCTTCGGCCCCGGCCCCGAGGAAGCGACGTCTGGATTCAACGTCCTCCTCATCGGTACCGGGGAGTTCCGGTGACATGCTTCGCTCGAAGAAGTCGAAGAAGCATCGTCACCGGTCACCTTCCCGACTGGGTACCGGGAGCTCTGGGTCGCCGAGGGAGTCGGCACCCAGCAGGCATCGGCACCGGGAGGACCGCTCACCCTCCATCCAGGAGGTGTTGGTGCGCTCTACTTCGGACAGCCCGGTACCGCCTCCATGCCCGGAACAGATTCTGACCTCGACGCCTGCACCGGCTTCCCAGTCTTTCTCTACAGCCGCTCTGCACGAGAGTCTCCGGGCCGTTCTTCCTGGCATTCTGGAAGACCTGTTGCGCCCTTCTCCGGTACCGGGGGTGCTTGCGCCACTGGTGCCGTCGAGTGAGGCGACAGCTGGCCCTTTGCCCGGGGTGAGGTCCCCGGTACCGGTGCCGCTTGCGGTACCAGTTTTGGCTGCCTCCCAGGTGGACTCCCTGACGACGTCGGGGGAGGGAGCTTCCCCGCTGCCGGCCAGGGAGTCCACCTCTTGACGCTCCCACCGTGGCCGTGGATCCACGGAGTCAAGACGGACACGGCTTCAGACACAGGTCCGTGAACTTGTGTCTGATACCGATGATGAGGCCTCGTGGGAGGCAGAGGAGGACATCAGATATTTCTCTGACGAGGAGTCTGATGGCCTTCCTTCTGACCCCACTCCCACCCCTGAAAGGCAGCTTTCTCCTCCCGAGACTCTGTCTTTCTCGGCCTTTGTCCAGGAGATGTCTACGGCCATCCCCTTCCCGGTGGTTGTGGAGGATGAGCCAAGGGCTGAAATGTTTGAGCTCTTGGACTATCCTTCTCCACCTAAGGAAGCGTCCACAGTACCCATGCATCATGTCCTGAAAAAGACATTGCTGGCGAACTGGACCAAGCCTCTAACTAATCCCCACATTCCCAAAAAGATAGAATCCCAATATCGGATCCATGGGGACCCAGAGCTGATGCGCACTCAGTTGCCTCACAACTCTGGTGTGGTGGATCTGGCCCTGAAGAAGGCTAAGAGTTCTAGGGAGCATGCTTCGGCGCCCCCGGGCAAAGACTCTAGAACCTTAGACTCCTTTGGGAGGAAGGCCTACCATTCTTCTATGCTCGTGGCCAAGATTCAATCTTACCAGCTCTACATGAGCATCCATATGCGGAATAATGTGCGGAAGCTGGCGGACTTGGTGGACCAGCTCCCTTCTGAGCAAACCAAGCCGTTTCAGGAGGTGGTCAGGCAGCTGAAGGCTTGTAGGAAATTCCTGGCCAGAGGGGTATTTGATACCTTTGATGTTGCGTCCAGGGCCGCTGCTCAAGGTGTGGTGATGCGCAGACTCTCATGGCTGCGTGCCTCCGACCTGGAGAATAGGATCCAGCAGTGGATTGTGGACTCCCCTTGCCGTGCGGATAACATTTTTGGAGAGAAAGTCGAACAGGTGGTAGAACAGCTCCACCAGCGGGATAACGCTTTCGACAAATTCTCCCGCCGGCAGCCTTCAGCATCAACCTCTTCAGGTAGACGTTTTTATGGGGGAAGGAGGGCTGTTCCCTACTCTTCTGGTAAGCTTAGGTACAATCCTCCCTCTCGACAGCCTGCGGCCCAGGCTAAGCCCCAGCGCGCTCGCTCTCGTCAGCAGCGTGCGCCTCAGCAAGGCCCCACAGCTCCCCAGCAAAAGCAGGGGGCGAGCTTTTGACTGGCTCCAGCAGAGCATAGCCGAGATCAAAGTGTCCGTGCCGGACGGCTTGCTGGTCGGGGGGAGGTTGATAGCTTTTCACCAAAGGTGGCCTCTTATAACCTCCGACCAGTGGGTTCTCCAAATAGTCCGGCAAGGATACGCCCTCAATTTCGCCTCCATGCCTCCAAATTGCCCACCAGGAGCTCAGTCTTTCAGCTTCCAGCACAAGCAGGTACTTGCAGAGGAACTCTCCGCCCTTCTCAGCGCCAATGCAGTCGAGCCCGTGCCACCCGGGCAAGAAGGGCTGGGATTCTATTCCAGGTACTTCCTTGTGGAAAAGAAAACGGGGGATGCGTCCCATCCTAGACCTAAGGGCCCTGAACAAGTATCTGGTCAAAGAGAAGTTCAGGATGCTTTCCCTGGGCACCCTTCTTCCTATGATTCAGGAAAAAGATTGGCTATGCTCTCTGGACTTAAAGGATGCTTACAAGCATATCCCGATACTGCCAGCTCACAGACAGTATCTCCGATTCCGTCTGGGAACGCGTCACTTCTAGTACTGTGTGCTACCCTTTGGGCTCGCCTCTGCGCCCAGGGTGTTCACGAAGTGCCTGGCTGTGGTAGCAGCGGCGCTTCGCAGACTGGGAGTACACGTGTTTCCTTATCTCGACGATTGGCTGGTGAAGAACACATCCGAGGCAGGAGCTCTACAGTCCATGCAGATGACTATTCGACTCCTGGAGCTACTGGGGTTTGTGATAAATTATCCAAAGTCCCATCTTCTCCCAGTACAGAGACTCGAATTCATAGGAGCTCTGCTGGATTCTCGGATGGCTCGTGCCTATCTCCCGGAGACAAGGGCCAACAATCTGTTGTCCCTCGTCTCCCGGGTGCGAGCGTCCCAGCAGATCACAGCTCGGCAGATGTTGAGATTGCTTGGCCACATGGCCTCCACAGTACATGTGACTCCCATGGCTCGTCTTCGCATGCGATCTGCTCAAAGGACCCTAGCTTCCCAGTGGTTTCAGGCTGCTGGGGATCTAGAGGACGTGATCCACCTGTCCACGAGTTTTCTCGAATCCCTGCACTGGTGGACGATTTGGTCCAATTTGACTCTGGGACGCCCTTTCCAAATTCCTCAGCCACAAAAAGTGCTGACTACGGATGCGTCTCTCCTGGGGTGGGGAGCTCATGTCGATGGGCTTCACACCCAGGGAAGCTGGTCCTTCCAGGAACAAGGTCTACAGATCAATCTCCTGGAGTTACAAGCGGTCTGGAACGCTCTGAAGGCTTTCAGAGATCGGCTGTCCCACCAAATTATCCAAATTCAGACAGACAACCAGGTTGCCATGTATTACATCAACAAGCAGGGGGGCACCGGATCTCGCCCCCTGTGTCAGGAAGCCGTCAGCATGTGGCTGTGGGCTTGCCGTCACGGCATGTTTCTCCAAGCCACATATCTGGCAGGCGTAAACAGTCTGGCTGACAGGTTGAGCAGGATTATGCAACCTCACGAGTGGTCGCTCAACTCCAGAGTAGTGTGCCGGATCTTCCAAGTGTGGGGCACCCCCTTGGTAGATCTCTTCACATCTCGAGCCAACCACAAGGTCCCTCAATTCTGTTCCAGACTTCAGGCCCACGGCCGACTGGCATCGGATGCCTTCCTCCTGGATTGGGGGGAAGGCCTGCTGTATGCTTATCCTCCCATACCTCTGGTGGGGAAGACTTTGTTGAAACTCAAGCAAGACTGAGGCACCATGATTCTGATTGCTCCTTTTTGGCCGCGTCATATCTGGTTCCCTCTTCTTCTGGAGTTGTCCTCCGAAGAACCGTGGAGATTGGAGTGTTTTCTGACCCTCATCACCCAGAACGAAGGGGCGCTTCTGCATCCCAGCCTCCGGTCTCTGGCTCTCATGGCCTGGATGATGAGAGCGTAGACTTTGCCTCTTTGGGTCTGTCAGAGGGTGTCTCCCGTGTCTTGCTTGCTTCCAGAAAAGATTCCACTAAGAGGAGTTACTTCTTTTTATGGAGGAGGTTTGCCTTCTGGTGTGACAGCAAGGCCTTAGATCCTCGCTCTTGTCCTACACAGACCCTGCTTGACTACCTTCTGCACTTGTCTGAGTCTGGTCTCAAGACCAACTCTGTAAGGGTTCACCTTAGCGCAATCAGTGCATACCATTACCGTGTGGAAGGAAAGCCGATCTCGGGACAGCCTTTAGTTGTTCGCTTTATGAGATGTTTGCTTCTGTCAAAGCCCCCCATCAAACCTCCTACTGTGTCATGGGATCTCAATGTCGTTCTCACCCAGCTGATGAAACCTCCTTTTGAGCCACTGAACTCCTGCCATCTGAAGTACTTGACCTGGAAGGTCATTTTCTTGGTGGCAGTTACTTCAGCTCGTAGAGTCAGTGAGCTTCAAGCCCTAGAAGCTCATGCTCCTTATACCAAATTTCATCATAATAGAGTAGTCCTCCGCACTCACCCTAAGTTCTTGCCGAAGGTGGTGTCTGAGTTCCATTTGAACCAGTCAGTTGTCTTGCCAACATTCTTTCCCCGTCCTCATTCCTGCCCTGCTGGACGTCAGCTGCACACATTGGACTGCAAAAGAGCATTGGCCTTCTATCTGGAGCGGACACAGCCCAACAGACAGTCCGCCCAATTGTTTGTTTCTTTTGATCCCAACAGGAGGGGAGTGGCTGTGGGGAAACGCACCATATCCAGTTGGCTAGCAGATTGCATTTCCTTCACTTATGCCCAGGCTGGGCTGGCTCTTGAGGGTCATGTCACAGCTTACAATGTTAGAGCCATGGCAGCGTCAGTGGCCCACTTGAAGTCAGCCACTATTGAAGAGATCTGCAAGGCTGCGACGTGGTCATCTGTCCACACATTCACATCTTATTACTGCCTGCAGCAGGATACCCGACGCGACAGTCGATTCGGGCAGTCGGTGCTTCAGAATCTGTTTGGGGTTTGAATCCAACTCCACCTCCCTAGGCCCATTTCTGTTCTGTTCCAGGCTGCACTCTCAGTTAGTTGAATAAGATGTTAGGTCAATCTCAGTTATGTCCTCGCCGTTGCGAGGCCCAATTGACCTTGTTTGTTGTTTTGAGTGAGCCTGGGGGCTAGGGATACCCCATCAGTGAGAACAAGCAGCCTGCTTGTTCTCGGAGAAAGCGAATGCTACATACCTTTAGAAGGTATTCTCCGAGGACAGCAGGCTGATTGTTCTTACAAACCCCGCCCGCCTCCCCTTTGGAGTTGTCTTCCCTTGTCTTTGTTTTGCTACATACGGGACTGACAAACACGAGCCGGTTCGGGCGGGAAGACGACTGCACGGTGCGCATCGGCGCGCGAGGACTAGCAAACGTCTTTGGTAGTGAAGATTCCGATTGGAGGGAGTGCCGTGGACGTCACCCATCAGTGAGAACAATCAGCCTGCTGTCCTCGGAGAATACCTTCTACAGGTATGTAGCATTCGTTTTACATCAGTAGGCAGAACTCAGAAGAGGTCCCTGGCCAGAACCGGCAACCTGTCTTCTTAACTTCAAATAAAAATATTCAAATCGTGACCATCACCTCAGGAATAGCACACCCAGTCCTTTCACTGCTAGACACCTTGTTTAAATCAAGATGGGCTTTTGTTTGTGTGGTGACTCTACAGGATGTGAAGAACACTAGTCTTGAGCATTTTTATTTTGGGTGACAAGGGCCCTTGTCCCAGAGCCCACTTTCAAATATGGCTAGACACTTTGTGAAATAACAGTATAGGTTTTGGGTGCAAAAAGACACCTAAAACCTATACTGAAAACTTACCACACCAAAACAGCCCTAACCCATCTATGAAAAGACAATGCTATCAATATTACAGTGGGACCTAGAGAAGTGTTTCCCTAGGTGGTCCTGGAGTACCCCCTTGCCATTCAGGTTTTCAGGCTGTCCCCCAAAAAACAACAAAAATTGAAATAGAGACTCCCTGCCCAAGGAAGCCAGACTCTAAACAGTGCAATACTGGTAAAAAAAAAAAGAGAGAGAGAGAGAGACAGAAATGCATTTTCTCCTGTACTTTGCAAAATAAAAATAGAAAAAATGTACATTTTACAAAGCAGGGTACATCTCAGTGCTTACAAAGTATTAAATAAAAATATTTTTCTACCTTTGTTGTCTGGGAATAGTCTTTTTTTTTCCATGTTCCATGAGTCAGCCTTACAAATTCTTTTCCAGGTTGACCTTTCCATTTCTTCTCTCGCCTCTTGTCTTCTTCCTTTCGTTCTCTACATCTGTTTGGCACTGATCTTTCTTTTTATGTCCCCACTATCAAATAGCTGTGTATAGAGCTGCCAAGCGATCCAGTTCCAGAAGGGAGATTTTTCAACCAGTCCTAGTGTGAACTCGCATCCCAAATTCATGTGGGATTTGCAGTCCCTGATTCTACCCATCAAAATCTGTGCTGCAGTACATCCAAAATGACTTAAGAAAATGCACTCGGACCCCTCTACTGTTTTCTCATTTGCTTTGGTCCCGCTGTCTCTTTTTTCTGTTTTTCTCTGTTTCTTCTGCCTTTACAGGGTCTCTTGCCCATCTGACATTTCTTCTGTCTCCAAGTACACCATCCTTTTTTCCTCTGCACCACTATTTGTCCTGTCCAGCATCTCCCTTCTGTGTTCCTTGTCCCTATCCTGCCCCCAAGTTCAGCATCTGCCCTTTCTGTGTCCCCATCTTCCCCCTTTTTCAGCACAAGCCTACCTGGTCTCCTCATCTCCCACTTTCTAGCATCTGCCGTCCTGGTTCCCCACCTCTCCCTTTTTCTAACATTGTCCTGTGTCCTCATCTTCCTGCTTTTTCCAGCATTACCGCTGTTACCATCTTCCCCCTTTTCCAGCATTACCTCTTTGTCCCCATCTCACCCATTTTCACCATTGTCCCCATATCCCCATTCCCCCTTCCAGTGGTGACCCTCTCTGTCCCTATCTCCTCTTCCCCTTTCCAGTAGTGCCCTCTTTGTGTCCCTATCTCCTTCCCCTCCCATCTGATAATCTTTGAATAACTGTCTATACTTATGGCTATGATTTCTGAACATGTGGTATCAATAAAGGACAAACTTTTACATGCCCAGTTGGGTATATATGCTAATCTCAACTTTTTAAAATGTTTCAGACACATCCATCTATTTATTCCCATGATATAACTAAATTCTATTATTCTGTCTCACTGTATTTTAAAATGTAAGCCACACTGAATCCAACTTTGCTTGGGATAATGTGTGATATAAATATATTTTAAAAAATCCTTTATCCTCCACCTTTCAAGACATTGCCTATCCTGCTGGATAGTGATGGCACAAGGAAAGTAAGTTTGGCTCCCTTGTTAAAGTGGACTAGATAGACTCACTTCCACTCTGGTTAATTAAATCTTCCCTGCCCGCTTTCTCCCTTCTCCAGTACACCCCCCGGGCAGATTTCTCCCTTCTCCAGCCACCCGCCTGCTTTCTCCTTTCTCCAGTATCCCCCCTCCCCCGAGCATTGCATCATTTACCTTCTCTTCTGCCCGTCTTCTCCCTCCTGCGCAGCACCAGGCGATTCAGAGTCAGCCTTCTGCCAACGTCGGGGCCTCTTCTCAGGTGCGTCCCACCTCTGCGGAAAACAGGAAGTTGCAATAGAGTAGGCAGGACGCGCCTGAGAAGAGGCCCCAATGCTGGCAGAAGGCTGACTCTGAATCGCCGGTGCTGCGCAGGAGGGAGAAGACGGGCAGAAGAGAGAGGACTCAGGAGGGAGCAGAAAAAAAATGTATTGGCACAGGGCGCATAGACACCATTTTTTCAAAACAGCTGTTTGGGGGAGCGACCGCTCCCCCTGCGCCCCACCTAGCTACGCTTCTGTGTGGCAGGTGTACAGTCTGCAAATTTGGTCTGACCCTTACAGAGTTCATACATCCAGGCACACGTAAAACTTATCATTTAAGACATTCTACAAATTGTGAATCCACTCAAGTAATATATGTAGTTTTGTCCCTGCCAACTTTTATGTATAGGAAAGATAAAGATGAAAGTAAAAACTAGGCTGATAGAACATAGACCATGCATCAGCAGAAATATACAGTCTGCACCACTAGTGACGCATTGGTATGAGGCACATCATACCATCGATGATCTGAAGTTCTTTGTAATCAAACAAGTGAAAGCTAAGTGGAGAGGAGGAGATACAGAAAACATCTTATTAAAAGAAGAACAGCAATTCATTTTCAATTTTAACACCGTCTCCCCACTTGGTTTGAATGCAGAACTCGACCTCATACCTTTCTTATAGAACTTGTTTTAAAAACTTTTTTGTGATCACTGTTCTGGCAGAACAACATCATACCAGACATTTCGAAATTCGTTATCTTCATACATTTTTTTTAAATTTAAGTAAACCAGATCTTGTTTATTTGATCCCCTTTTTATGACATATTTTTATTCATTTTTCTTGTAATTAACCATTGCTATTTTTTCATTGTTTATTATATGGATTGTATTATCCCACAATCTTGCACAACCACTATTAACAAGGGTTTGTATTTGACTAATTGAATCTTACAAATTTACTTAACATATCTACAAAAAAAAGGGTGCACTTAATTTATGAGATAACCAGAACAACCGAATTTGCATGCTATTTTTATTATTTATTTCTTTTTTATTTCTTATTTTTAATTCGTTATACTTTTTTTTTTTTTTTTGATCCAAGTTCAGACTTGAGATTAGAAAATCACCGAGAGGTAAGTTTCCTGATCGTTTTCTTTATGCCATTTGTTCAGAGTTCGCTACTTTCTCGATTGTCGGAAGATACTTTTGTTGCAGCATTAACATTAACATCGGCAAATATGCGGGAGATACTTTTGTTACATCACTAACAGAGACAATCCTGATAAACAACAAAGTTTTTTTTAACTACAGACATAAGAGCAATCAAGAATCAATTACAGTTACAAGCCATTTTGTGGAGGCAATTTGTCCACTTGGCAAACAATTACAGTTATACAACATAGCCATTTTATGTAGGCAATCTGTTTACTTAGGTGCCATTCAGAATACTTTTTTTTCTGCTGCAAGAGATGCTGCAGCTCCACTACAAGATCGACCAACGAGTAAGTTAAACCTCATGCGTCACATTAATTATCTTTTGTCTTTGGGGTTTGGTACCTTAAAACTAGAAATCAGCCACAAAAGGTGAAAGATAGAGATATTGTTTCTCCTCCCCCCCCCCCCCCCCCCCCCCTCCCAATCATCTTTTCTCACGCAATAAGTTCCAGTATTACTCATTTGCTTGGATGTAAAATTATCTCTATATAAACTAACACAAATGCATATATATTTTCCATCAGATACAAGGATTGAGTCATAAGTTCATGAAAGATAGCGATGTGTTGTTTCATATTTCTCCAAAGACAAGCAGGCTGCTTGTTCTCACGACTGGGCCAGAGCCTTCCAGCCTTCCAGCGTGCGGAGCGCGCATGTGTGGCCATCTTTCCCGTCCGCGGTAGAGAGTGGCTGCTTGTCAGTCTCTCTCCTCAGCCCAGTGAAAGAGCCTTCGGTTTTCGCCGTCTATTTTGGCATATTTTTCTCTCCCTCTTAGTTTATTTCTTACCCTGTCTCCACAGTTTACAAAAAAAAAAAAAACTCCTTTATTAGTTTGACCCCTTTAAGGTTCTTTTCGTTGCGGCCCTGTTTTCTCATTTTTGTGCCTTTTTAATTGGCACAATCGAGAATTTTGAGTTCGCCGCTGCTATTTTTCCGTCCATGTCATTGAGGACTCCCAGCGGCTTCAAGAAGTGTACTCGGTGCAACCGGACAATCTCGGGTACCGACCCCCATGCATGGTATCTTCAGTGTCTTGGGCCCAACCATCACCCAGACGCATGCAAGTTGTGTCTTAGTTTGAAAAGGTGGACACAGGCGTTGAGACAAGCTCTTCGGGACCGACTTTTCAGAGCTTCGTCCGGTTCTGCGGCGTCGATGTCGACAGCAGTACCGAGGTTGGCGGCGGCGGCGATGTCGGCACCGGGGATGGCATCGACTTCAGGAGCGCAGGTAATGGCTGTCCGGAGACCATCACACGCTGGGAGCAGTGAGCCGTCGAGTGGGTCTCCACCTGTCTCGAGGACTCCTGCTGGGCAGGCCCACCGGGACCGACCAGTCTCGGACCCGACCCCGAGGAGGCATGTGGATTCCACGTTCTCCTGTTCGGTACAGAGGAGTATCAATGACGTGCATCGAGCGAAGGCTAAGAAGCACCGTCATCAGTCTCCTTCTAAGCATGGTACCGAGAGCTCCAGGGTGTCGAAGGATTCAGCACCCTTGAAGCGTCGACGCCGGGAGGAACGCTCACCCTCCATCCAAGAGGTGTCAGTCTTCGAGCAGCCCAGTACCGCCTCCTCAGCATCTACAGATTCTGCCACAGATTCCTGCACCGACCCCGCAGCCTTCCTCGACAGAGACTCTGGACGAGCGCATCAGAGCCATTCTTCCAGGCCTTCTAGAAGGGTTGCTGCGTCAGTCTGCTCCAGTACCGGGGGTGCTTGCGCCCTCCGTACTGGCGATGGAAACGGTAGCTGGCTCTCCGCCTGTGGTGAGGTCTCTGACGCCGGTGCCGCCTGCGGTATCGGCTGCCACCCAGGTCGACTCCCCGTCGACATTGCTGGAGGGAGCTTCATCGCCATCGGAATGGGAGTCGACTTCTTGACATCGCCATCGAGGACATGGTTCCTCGGCGTCGAGACGGGCCCGGTTTCGGACTGCAGTTAAGGAACTCTTGTCTGATACCAATGAGGATGCCTTGTGGGATGAAGGGCAAGATCCCAGGTATTTCTCTTCTGAGGAGTCTTGTGGTCTTCCCTTTGATCCTACTCCTTCTCCAGAATGAAAGCTTTCTCCCCCGGAGAGTCTTTCTTTCTCTTCATTTGTCTGGGAAATGTCTGTGGCTATTCCCTTCTCTGTGGTATCTGAGGATGAACCCAGGACTGAGATGCTCGAGGTCCTTGACTATCCTTCGCCACCTAAGGAGTCATCCACAGTTCCTTTGCATAATGTGCTCAATGAGACTCTTATGCGGAACTGGATGAAACCCCTAAGTAATCCCACCATTCCCAAGAAAGCTGAGTCCCAATATCGGATTCACAGAGAACCTGAGTTGATGAAGTCGCAGTTACCTCACAACTCTATGGTTGTGGATTCCACTCTCAAGAGAGCCAGGAGTTCAAGAGACTTTGCGTCGGCGCCCCCGGGGAGAGAATCTAGAACCCTGGACTCTTTTGGGAGAAAGGCCTATCAGTTCTCTATGCTCGTGGCCAAAATTCAATCTTACCAGCTCTACATGAGCATTCACTTGCAGAACACGGTGAAGCAACTGGCAGACTTAGTTGATAAGCTCCCTCCGGAGTAGGCCAAGGCTTTTCAGGAGGTGTTCAGGCAGCAGAAGGCGTGTCATAAATTCCTGTCCAGGGGTGCTTACGATTCTTTTGATGTTGCATCCAGAACCACTGCCCAAGGTATAGTGATGCGCAGACTCTCATGGCTGCATGCCTCTGACCTGGACAATTGAGTCCAGCAGCGGATTGCGGATGCTCCTTGCCGGGGGAATAATATTTTTGGTGAGAAGGTCGAAACAAGTGGTCGATCAGATCACTCAGTGGGAAACCTCTATGGACAATATCTCCCGCCGGGCGCCTTCTGCTACTACCTCATCAGGTAGACGATTTTTCCGGGGAAGGAAGAATGCTCCCTATTCTTATGTTTAAATCTGTTTATTTACATAAAATTCAGAAAATACAAACATAATATTGCAACAAGAAAACTATACTGGTACAACAAACAACTGCCAATCCTTCTTCTGTCAATTGGTTTTTTCTTTTATCCCCTATCAACCCACCCCCTCTCCTCTCCTCCCCACCCTCCCTAACCCTTCTTATTTATGTTTCAACATTTTTATTGATGATATTCACGACACAAACACACAAGGCCGTAATATACAGAACATATTGAACAATAACAACCGCAAATGATGCACCCATATAAGATAAATCCATCATCAGATTTCCAAACTATTCATCCCTCCACTCTTCGTCCCCCTCGTCCCCCCCATCCTAATATAATCTAATATAATGTCTCTCCTGGGTATCCGGAAGGAACTAACGTTCCTTGCCTCAGCTACAGAGACAGCACGTCCATTGTCAAATCAGACATGAAAGAAGCACCAATACCAGAACTAACCAACTTTTATTATCCCCCCACATCTCCCCAGCAGGCGTCATCACAAAATCCCTTGTCCCTTAATACCCCGCACCCCGTGGACCCTCCCCCCACCCTCCCTCAGGGTGGGGGGAAACCACATCATGACACCTTGCAAATTAGAAGTTTAATGTAAAACTTCTCCCTTGAGAGGGAAGAGTAACCCACAGTAGCTCCCACATTGCGCGAAATTTGGTTCCCAATGCACTATCCAAATCAGATGCCCCGCATCTGTCTAAACGCATCTGATGAATTAGCTGAACTCTCCACTGCTGAATAGATGATCCCGAGCCCGAAAGCCAAGCCCCCAAAATAGCACCAATACCAAAAAGTATGGCCAACCTGATAAAGCCCTTAAATCCTGCCGGAGGAACAGATGAATATTTATAACATTGGAAAAGCAATAATGGGTCATATATTAAGGTGCAACCCCACATTAATTCCACTCTCCCCAGCAGGGTTTTCCAAAAGCTTTGCACGAGTGGACAGGCCCAAATCATATGGCCAAGGTTAGGCCCCCCCCCCCCCCCACACACACTTGAGGCATTGACCACTACCTGAAAACTTTGCTCTAAAAGCTCTCCAAGGGGATACATGCGTTCTCATAATCCATTTATACAACCTCTCTCTCTGTGGTATAGATAGTCTTTGTGAATATAAAGATTTAAGATAGGACTTGCACACATCAGCTGTTATGGTACAACCCAATTCCTTCGACCAACAAAGAGCCAACCGCTTATAATCCAATTCTTTCACCGAATCTTTTAACTGCTGATGATGAAAGTTTAGTAGAACTGACTGTTGAGCCCCCCATGTATAGGTTTCTGCGAGCTCCTCCCTAACATCCTCAGTTAAATCAGTCCATGCCAATGATGCAACGTAATGTTTTAGGTGCAAATATGCAAATTGTTGTCCAGAAGAAAGCCCATATTGGTCTTGCAAATCAGAAAAGGTGTGCAACTTGCCCTCCTCATCAAGCACATGAGCAAGATACACAACACCCTTCCTGGCCGAATTGCTAAAAACGCTCTTTCCCTGTCCGGGGGGGAATGCAGGATTGTTACAAATTGAAAGCCATGGGGAACTTACCGTTGAAAAATGGTGCCTTTTGCACACCCAGCACCAAGTAGCTCTCAATGAATACAACAAGGAATGCCTATGTAATGCATGCACTGGCAGGACTCCCCCTGAATGCAGAAGATGACTAAAATTAACGTCTGGAAAAATAGCAGTCTCTAACGAGGTTAGAGAGAAATCTGAAGTACCACGATACCAGTCATTTATGTGCCGCATAGGGCAACCAATTCTTAGAAACCTGACACTTAAAAGACCCATGCCCCCATACTCCCTCGGGGTTGAAATCCTTGCTAATGGAAGTCGAGGGCACTTACCCTGCCGTAGATATCCCTGTAAAAGTCGCTCCAATTGCTTTTTTTCTCGCGGTCTAAGATAGAGGAAGCTGCTGGAACACATATAGCCACTTAGGGGCCAATACCATATTAAATAACACTATCCGCCCCCATAAGGAGAGCGGTAAAGACTGCCACATCATCAGTTTGCATTTAATCATTTCTAGCAGAGGAGCGACAGCAGTATAGAGAGCAGCCAAATCTTTCGTAATCACAACACCCAGGTATTTTAAAGCCCTGTCCTCCCACTGGAGTGGGAATACCCCTTTCCAGGAATCCCTCGTCACATCATCAAGCGCCATGGCACAAGATTTATGCAAATTAAGGGAAAAACCCGACAAGTTCCCATATTCCCATGCTGAATCCAAGGCCACCTTAAGAGAAGATTGAGGCTCAGTGAGAACCAACAAGATGTCATCAGCATATGCAAGAGCTCGAACCTCCTGCTTTCCTACATGCACTCCCGTAATCTCCACTTCCATATTTAACAAACGAATCAAGGGTTCAAGAGAAATATCAAATAGTATAGGTGAGAGGGGACAACCCTGTCTAGTTCCTCGAAACACTGCAAATCTTTCTGATTGGCTCCCATTAGCTACTATACATGCACCCATGCCACTATATAACGCTCCTATAGCCTTCATAAAGCTGCTCGGTATACCCACCCATTCGAGGACCTGGAATAAATAGCCCCTGCCCACCTTATTAAACGCTTTAGCCGCGTCTAAACTAACCAACATTCCTGGAATATTATGATAACTACATTGAGCCATAGACAGAAGAACTCTACTGACATGTAAAACTGAGTGATGCTTAGGCACAAATCCCACCTGGGCTGTGCTCACCAGATCCGGGAGGCGAGATATCAGCCTTTCAACCTGAATTTTCGCTAATAATTTAATATCCACATTGATTAGATAACAAACATAGGTACAGTCCTTCATCTCGACAGCCTTCTCAGGCTCATCCCCAGTGCGCTCGTTCTTGTCACCAGCATGCGCCAAGGCAGGCCCCTGCAGCTTTCCAGCAAAAGCAAGGGGCGTGCTTTTGACTGGCTCCAGCTGAGCATAGCCGCTATAAAGGTGTCCGTGCCGGACGACTTGCTGGTCGGGGGGAGGTTAAAAGTTTTTCACCAAAGCTGTCCTCTCATAACCTCCGACCGGTGGGTTCTTCAAATAGTCCAGTTAGGATACTCCCTCAATTTGAAATCCAGACCTCCAAATTGCCCACCGGGAGCTCAATCCTTCAGCTTCCAGCACAGGCAGGTACTTGCAGAGAAACTCTTCCGCCCTTCTCAGCGCCAAAGCGGTCGAACCCGTTCCACCAGGTCAAGAAGGGCAGGGATTCTATTCCAGGGACTTCCTTGTGCAAAAGAAAACAGGGGGGATGTGTCCCATCCTAGACCTAAGGGCCCTGAACAAATTCCTACTCCCACAAGAGTTCAGGATGGTTTCCTTGGGCACCCTGCTTCCCATGATTCAGCAAAACGATTGGCTATGCTTTCTGGACTTAAAGGATGCTTATACACACATCCCGATACTACCAGCTCACAGGAAGTATCTTTGATTCCATCTGGGAGCGCAACACTTCCAGTAATGTGTGCTGCCCTTTGGTCTGACATCTGCGCCCAGGGTCTTTACAAAATGTCTGGCAGTAGTTGCAGCATCGCTACGCAGACTGGGAGTGCATGTGCTCCCTTATCTCGACGATTGGCTGGTGAAGAACACCTCAGAGGCGCTCTACAATCCATGCAGATGAGTATTCAACTGCTGGAGCTACTCGGGCTTGTTATAAATTACCGTAAGTTCAGAAACTGGAATTTATAGGAGCTCTACTGGACTCACAGATGGCTCCGGCCTATCTTCCAGAAGCGAGAGCAGACAATCTTCTGTGTCTAGTTTCCATGGCCAGAATGTCTCAGCAGATCACAGCTCGGCAGATGCTGAGACTTCTAGGCCATATGGCTTCCACAGTTCATGTGACACCCATGGGCTCGTCTTCACATGAGATCAGCTCAATGGACCCTATCTTCTCAGTGGTATCAAGCTGCAGGGGATCTAGAGGATGCAATCCAGCTGTCCACCGATTTTCACAATTCCCTTTGGTGGTGGACAATTCGGTCCAATTTGACCTTGGGACGTCCTTTTCAAATTCCTCAGCCACAAAAAGTGCTGACAATGGATGCATCCCTCCTGGGGTGGGGAGCTCATGTAGACGGGCTTCACACTCAAAGAGTTTGGTCCCTCCAGGAAAAAGGTCTTCAGATCAATCTCCTGGAGTTGCGAGCGGTCTGGAACGCTCTAAAGGCTTTCAGAGATCGGCTGTCCAATCAAATTATTCAAATTCAGACAGACAATCAGGTTGCCATGTACTACATCAACAAGCAGGGGGGCACCGGATCTCGCCCCCTGTGTCGGGAAGCCTCCAGATGTGGCTTTGGGCTAGTTGTTACGAAATGTTTCTCCAAGGCACATATCTGGCAGGCGTAAACAACAATCTGGCCGACAGATTGAGCAGAATAATGCAACCTCACGAGTGGTCGCTCAATTCGGGCGTTGTATGCAAGATCTTCCGAGAGTGGGGTACCGCCTCGGTGGATCTTTTTGCCACTCAAGTCAATCACAAAGTACCTCAGTTCTGTTCCAGACTTCAGGCCCACGACAGACTAGAGTGGGATGCCTTTCTCCTACATTGGGGGAAGGGCCTTTTGTACGTATATCCTCCCATACTTCTGGTGGGGAAGACTTTGCTGAAACTCAAGCAAGACCGCGGAACCATGATTGCTCCTTTCTGTCCGCGTCAGATTTGGTTCCCTCTTCTGGAGTTGTCTTCCGAAGAACCGTGGCGATTGGACTGTTTTCCAACCCTCATAACTCAGAACAAGGGGGCGCTTCTGCATCCCAACCTTCGGTCTCTGGCTCTCACAGCCTGGATGTTGAGAGCGTAGAATTCGCTTCCTTGGGTCTCTCTGAGGGTGTCTCCCGGGTCTGTCTTGCTTCCAGGAAAGATTCCACAAAGAGGTGTTACTTTTTCAAATGGAGGAGGTTTGCCGTCTGGTGTGATAGCAAGACCCTAGATCCTTGCTGTTGTCCTACACAGACCCTGCTTGAATGCCTTCTACACTTGTCAGAGTCTGGTCTTAAGACCAACTCCGTAAGAGTTCATCTTAGTGCGATTAGTGCTTATCATCTACCTGTAGAAGGTAAGCCTATCTCTGGACAGCCTTTAGTTGTTCGCTTCATGAGAGGTTTGCTTTTGTCAAAGCCCCCTGTCAAACCTCCATCAGTGTCATAGGATCTCATCGTCGGTCTCACCCAGCTGATGAAGCCTCCTTTTGAGCCACTGAATTCCTGCCATCTGAAGTACTTGACCTGGAAGGTCATTTTCTTGGTGGCTGTTACTTCAGCTCGTAGAGTCAGTGAGTTTCAAGCCATGGTAGTGCATGCTTCTTATCTAAAGTTTCATCACAACAGAGTAGTCCTCCACACGCACCCTAAATTCTTGCCGAAGGTGGTGTCGGAGTTCTATCTTAACCAGTCAATAGTCTTACCAAAATTTTTTCCTCATACCCGCCCTGCTGAACGTCAGTTGCACACCTTGAACTGCAAGAGAGCATTGGCCTTTTACGTGGAGTGGACAAGCCCCTTCAGACAGTCTGCCCAAATGTTTCTTTTGATCCTAACAGAAGGGGAGTTGCAGTCAGGAAACGCACCATTTCCAATTGGCTAGCAGATTGCATTTACTTCACTTATGCCCAAGCTGGGCTGACTCTTGAGGGTCATGTCACGGCTCATAGTGTTAGAGCCATGGCAACGTCGGTGGCCCACTTGAAGTGAGCCACTATAGAAGAGATTTGCAAAGCTGCGACGTGGTCATCAATCCACACATTCACATCTCACTACTGCCTTCAGCAGGATACCCGACGCGACAGTCGGTTCGGGTAGTCGGTGATGCAGAATTTGTTCGAGGTTTAGAATCCAACTCCACCCCCCTAGGCCCATTTTTATTCTGTTCCAGGCTGCACTCTCGGTTAGATGATCTAGTTCATAGGTCAATCCTTGTTATGTCCTTGCCGTTGCGAGGCCCAATTGACCTTTCTTTGTTGTTTTGAGTGAGCCTGGGTGCTAGGGATTCCCCAGTCTTGAGAACAAGCAGCCTGCTTGTCCTCGGAGAAAGCGAGGATACATACCTGTAGCAGGTATTCTCCGAGGACAGCAGGCTGATTGTTCTCACAAACCCGCCCACCTCCCCTTTTGGAGTTGTCCTTCTCCTCGTTATTGCTTTATCTAACTGAGCGGGGCTCTCACACGACAGGCGGCAAGATGGCCGCGCATGCACGGTGCGCGTTCCCCGTGTGCTGGAAGGCTCTGGCAAACTTTTTTGTTGCTATGGAAGATTTCAATTCCTGGGCCGCCGTGGACGCCGACCCCGTTGTGAGAACAATCAGCCTGCTGTCCTCGGAGAATACCTGCTACAGGTATGTGTCCTCGCTTTATTTATATTCCCCATCCCAAGTTAGTCCTCGATGATAGTATCACACATTTTGACATTTACTTAATATATACAATTTTTTCCAGTCTACACATGGATCTAATTTTTGATGTTAAAAAATGAAATTGACATAGATCAGAAGCAGTTTGTAAAAATCTAAAAGCAGTTTGCATAAATTTAAATTTAAGAGGTTCTGTTTACACTGATACATTAAGTAGTAGATGCGACATACATACTTTTCGGGCAAATAATGAGAGATACATATATTTAAAATTATTTTGCAGTGTTAAAGTTTTGCCTCTTAACTGCAATAAACATCTTTATTATGCAAGCATTGTGACTTATTCAAATACCTTCATCTCAATGAAATATATTGTTGTCATTGATTACGAATATTAATTATTTTTTATGCATTATGTTCTCCATGATAGCATTTTAACAAATTGTAATAGACGGTTTTCCTATGCAAGTAAATTGTAATAGATGGTTTTCCTATGCAAGTATTTTTAAATGTTTAAATATTCTTCTCTCATTGAAACAATCTGTTCATATATTTTTTTTAATTTCTTGTTTTTACTTAATCTGTTCGTATTTTTTTTAAATATCTTGTTTTTACTTAATTTTCAATTAAATACGTTATACATTTTGTGATGTAAAGATTTTTTATGTTAAAACTGTTGATATATGAATTATGGCTTTTATTGTGGCATTATTTGTTTTATTCTTTATCTTATATTTTTATGTTTTGAACTCTGATATTAATATAATTTGTTACTTACTGTCTTTTTATGTTGTTTTTTATAAGTTGGTGTATAAATAGACTCCTGATGCAGGCCCTGTGGGCCGAAACATAGCTGTGTTGAGTCCTGTTCAATGATCAATAAACATTTTTATTTGGATTTTCATCTGAAGCGTCATCCTGATATATTTTTTTGTCGTCTTCGCTGTTTTGTTTTTCACTGTAATTGTCTTAAACAGGAGCCGATTCCTTTGTGTCTGAAGCTAGAATTAGGCTTTGAATCATTAGAAGGGAGTTTTGAAAGAATTACAAATGCTCATTCTTTCCTTTTTACAATGACTACTAAGGGAGTTAAGGCTTTTAAAGCAATACTTGCAGAACTTATGAAGTTGGTCATTTTGAAGTTTTTATCCCCAAAATACTATACTTTTTTGCATTTATTATTTTTTTTTAATATCTTGATCATGTATCTTGTGAGGACAGGTTCCCAGCGTGCATGCCCTTTACTTATTGAGTATGTTGCATGGCAAAAGTCACAATACACCATCTGTGTAATTTTGGAACCCTCAGTTTGTATGTAAGCTAGTACTTTCTATAATATTGGAATATATCCTATTAAATGCTTTATAACTCAAAACCTCACAGCTTTAGGCTTTATTCCTGCTAGCAAGTCTTTGAAAGCATGTATCTCACAGGATGCTTATCTTTGAATTACAGACGCATGCCAAGTCTACTGGAATATTTAAGTTACAACTGTAATTTCATGGGTATCCTGGCAGGCCCATTATGCTCTTATAAAGACTATATTACTTTCATTGAAGGCAGATCATATCAACTGAAATTGTCTGAAGCAAATGGAAAAGAAGAAATAAAATATGAACAAACAGAGCCATCTCCAAATGTAAGACCTACCTTTTTGTACTACTGCTGTTTTGTATTGTCATTACATGAAAAGCTTGGTTTGCATTATTCATTTACAAGCATATTTACAGCTTATAATTATTTTCCTCAAAATTTTTTAAAACATAATAAAATGCAGCTTGTGCAATGCTTGATCTTCAGTATTTTTATTTTCCAATTGATGGTGTGCTAGATAAATCAGAATGGATTCTGAAACCTTAAGTATTGCCTATTTCTGAATAATGTATACAGTTTGTTACAGAACCCTAATGTAGATAAAAAGAGCAGAATCTCTCAAACACTTCCGTGTAATAGCTAGCACTTTATATATTTGTCTATATATCTGTCTAGTTATAGATATATACTTTGTATGTATATGTGTGTAGGGCCACTATATGTATATGTGTATGTATATGTGTGTAGGGCCACTATATGTATAACTGGTGCCAGTTAACAAGCAAAGTAGCATTTGTTTTTAAACTTATGAAGCAAAAATAAGAAGTAGGGGTATATGGAAAATTACCCCTTAATCTACCATTTAATGCCCTGGCCCTAATGAGCATTTTTATAATACCAGCAAGTACCATAGTGCTGGTACTTTTGATTTTGATTTCAAAATCCCATCAATAAACCAGAGTAGTTCTGTCTATGGGTCATTCTCATCAGTGCCATTGCACTCTTGTTCTCTTGCTATTGTTAGCTGCATGGATTTATAATAGTCAGACTCTGGTTGTGCTGAAGTTGCTTTATAGGGTAGAGCCAATGCTATATATGTCCCTGGGAAGAACTGTTAATTCAGGGTGAGGTTGTACAGTGTTCAAATTAAAAAGAAGAGGTTTGGAGGAGTTGTGCAAGTGAGACTGGAGAGCGATTGTAATAAATAGTAATGATTATTTAAAATCTGTAAACATTCTGAGTGGTTGAAAGTTGTGTTGAGCATGTACATTAAGAGGGGGGCATGCCTGCAAGAAAGTGTACATGACAATTATCAGGAGACCCGAAGACAGCTGAAAGCTATTTGATTGGCTGATGGCTCAAGCATTCACATTCTCCCAGAGTTGGCTCACACCCTTTTCTTGTGGACAATCAGGTCCAATTTGACCCTGGGACTTCAGTTCCAAATTTCATCACCTCAGAAGGTGTTGACAACGAATGAATCCAACCAAGATTGGGGAGCTCATGTCGATGGGTTTTATACTCGGGGCCAGTGTTCCACACAGGAGGTTCAGTTCCACATCAGTCTTAATCTCCGGGCCATATGGAATGCTCCAAAGACTTTCAGATATGACTCCAGAACCAAATTGTTCTCATTCAAACAGACAACAGACAGGTTGCGATGTTCTATGTCAACAAACAGGGGAGTACAGTTTCCTAGTTCGTGTGTCGGGAAGCGGTGGACATGTGGCAGTGGGCTCTGCTTCACAGTATGGACCTTTGTGCCACTTACCTTCCTGACAAAAACAACTGCCTTGCGGACAGATTGAGCAGGATATTGCAACCAAACGAGTAGTCTCTCAATATGGGCGAGGCCTGGAATATCTTCCAAGAGTGGGACACTCCTTTAGTGGATCTTTTTGCCCATCATCTGAACAGGCTTGGGTCATACAGCAGACTAGCGTCAGATGCCTTTCTCTTGTATTGGGGACGCCTGTATTCATATCCTCCCATGCCTCTCATAGAGAAAATTTTATTGAAAGTCAGGCAAGACCAAGGAACCATGATTCTGATAGCCCCTTACTGGCCGCAGCAGATCTGGTTCCTTCTTCTTCTAGAGTTGTCCTCCGAAGATGAAGATTGGAATGTTTTCTGACCCCTCATCACCCAGAATGAGGACTCTCTTCTGCATCCCACCCTCCAATCTGTGGCCCTCATGGCTTGGATGTTGAGAGCATAGAACTTGAACCCTGGGATTGCCTGAGGGTGTGTCTCATATCTTGCTGGCTTCCAGGAATTAGATCCATCCTCTTGTCCTGCACAAAAACTGCTTGAGTACCTCCTACACATAAGTACATAAGTACATAAGTAGTGCCATACTGGGAAAGACCAAAGGTCCATCTAGCCCAGCATCCTTTCACCGACAGTGGCCAATCCAGGTCAAGGGCACCTGGCACGCTCCCCAAACGTAAAAACATTCCAGACAAGTTATACCTAAAAATGCGGAATTTTTCCAAGTCCATTTAATAGCGGTCTATGGACTTGTCCTTTAGGAATCTATCTAACCCCTTTTTAAACTCCGTCAAGCTAACCGCCCGTACAACGTTCTCCGGCAACGAATTCCAGAGTCTAATTACACGTTGGGTGAAGAAAAATTTTCTCCGATTCGTTTTAAATTTACCACACTGTAGCTTCAACTCATGCCCTCTAGTCCTAGTATTTTTGGATAGCGTGAACAGTCGCTTCACATCCACCCGATCCATTCCACTCATTATTTTATACACTTCTATCATATCTCCCCTCAGCCGTCTCTTCTCCAAGCTGAAAAGCCCTAGCCTTCTCAGCCTCTCTTCATAGGAAAGTCGTCCCATCCCCACTATCATTTTCGTCGCCCTTCGCTGTACCTTTTCCAATTCTACTATATCTTTTTTGAGATACGGAGACCAGTACTGAACACATCTCAATCTGGTTTGAAAACCAACTCTGTAAGGGTTCACCTCAGTGCAATTGGCACTTATCATAGTGTAGGAGGCAAGTCTTGTTCACTTCATGAGAGATCTGTTGCTAACAAAGCCCCTTACCAAGTCTCCCACTGTGTCATGGGATCTCAACATAGTCCTCGCCCAGCTGATGAAAGCTTCTGTTGAGCCTTTGAATACATGTCATTTGAAGTTTTTGACCTAGAAAGTTGTGTTTTTGGTGGTGGTCACTTCAGTTCGTAAAGTCAGTGACTTCTAGGCCCTGGTAGCTCATCCACCATATACTAAATTTCATTATAACAGAGTAGTTCTTCACACACCCAAATTTCTTTCCTAAGGTAGTATCATAGTCCTTCTTACCTAGTCAATTATTCTACCAGTATTTTTCCAAAAACCACATGCCCGTCTTGGCAAAATTTTACTGCATACTTTAGACTGCAAGTGAGCCTTAGCCTTCTACCTGGAATGGACTCAAGCCCCTTGACAGTCCACCCAGCTTGTTTGGATACCCTGTCATAGTGTTTTGAACTAATAG
Source organism: Microcaecilia unicolor (assembly GCF_901765095.1). Lineage (NCBI taxonomy): Eukaryota > Metazoa > Chordata > Amphibia > Gymnophiona > Siphonopidae > Microcaecilia > Microcaecilia unicolor. The sequence continues at coordinate 437,065,953 of NC_044033.1, forward strand.
CCTAGTGCAGTTCTTTAAGTTGTAGAGGGGTCATTACATGTTGAAAGGGTTCTTGTAATTGAGGAACAGCTGCCTTGTCTAAGAAGGTCTAAAGCCAAATCCGTTGGTATAAATCTTGAAAATGATCAGTAAGCATTTGTATGATCTTATCTGGCCTATTGTGTACTCTACCTGTCGAATCCCATAAGGCCCCTATAGTTCATGTCCGTCCCCCCCAGACTTAACTACCTGGGCCAATAATTTCCCTGGCTTATTACCATATGCACAGAACTGTTATTTTTGGTAAATAGCACTACGTTGTATTCATGTATAAGGGAATTCAAAGCTATCTGGGCTGCCTGAGGTTTCCTTCACAGTACGGGAAGGGTGCACAAGATATCTACGCTTTGCCTCATGCAATGTCCATTTGCATGAAGCAAAGCGTAGATACCTTGTGCACCCTTCCCGTTCTAAATGTTGTTTCTTGCTGCTACTTTGTCTAACTGCCGTGTAAGCTATAATCAATACCACTTTACCTGTACATCATAGCAACTGTGGCTGATCAACATGTTCCTGATTATAATATAAGAAATTATTCCATTTATGCAGCAAATAATTGTAAAAATCCTTATTTTCACCTGGTGGAAATCTCCAGTGTGGAGTGGTCTGATATGCAGGAGTGGAGTCTAACTTCACCCACACTATAGAATGATCTGAGAAGTTTCTACTTCAATCTGTGCCTCTGTCACTGAGGGAAATTAAATTGATCAACACATAATCCAACCTGGAGAGGGAATCATGTATTCTTGATCTATGTGTAAAATCAAATTCAGTAGGGTGTAACAATCTCTAAACATGTACTAAATCATACATTGTATTGAATGCTTTTAAGTATCCCTCTCCCAGTTCTATGCTGAGCTCCATTAATTAACCTTTGCAGCAATCTGTTTTGATCTGCAACCACATTCATGTCTCCCAACACTTTCATTTGCTTATCCTGATAGGGTTGTAGTAATACCATTATTGAAGGATAAAAAGTGGGGGCATATAAAGTAAATAGATACAATTCTCTCCCCTGTAACCATATTTTTAGCAGTAAAAATCTGCCATTACTACCTTTAATCAACACCTCTGTCGTGCAAGCTAAGTGTTTACCTATCAATTTAGCCACCCTGCCATGTCTGCCCCCCAAGGAGGCATAACATATTTCACCCACCCAATAACATCGGAGCTTTTCTTGTTCAGCATCTGTGAGTCTAGTCTCTTGGAGACATGCTGTATCTGCTTTTTTACGTTTAAGTGCTGTTAAAAAGTTTTTTTAACGTTTAATTGGTGATGTTATGCCTACCACATTCCAAGTAATTATTCTACTCATTGGCATTCACAAGTCTTAGGACTAAATGGAACACTCAAGCAATGCTTATGATATTGGCCCCAGTGCCCAGCCACCACCAGAGCCATGAGAATTCACAGAACAAAAAGGGAAATCACAGAAAACAATAATACACAGGAGGAATCTTCCCTATCAAAGTTCCAAAGTATTTATAGACATGATTGAATTTTACATACATTCAGTCTGGTAGCCTTAAATGGCCTAGCTTTGTTATATAAGGATTGCTATCGTTTTAAACTCATAGATATCAGCGTAGAGAAGTCCTTACAATACTATGAGGGGCATAATCGAAAGGGGCGCCAAAGTTTTCCTGAGGACATCCTCGCAGGACGTCCCGGCGAAGGGGCGGGGAATCCCATATTATCGAAACAAGATGGGCGTCCATCTTTAGTTTCAATAATACGGTCAGGGATGCTCAAATTGCGAAATTTAGGTCAACTTTAGAGATGGTCAGCCCTGATTTTCGGCGATAATGGAAACCGAGGACGCCCATCTCAGAAACTACCAAATGCAAGCACTTTGGTTGTGGGAAGAGCCAGCATTCGTACTGCACTGGTCCCCCTGACATGCCAAGATACCAACCGGGCACCCTAGGGGGCACTGCAGTGGACTTCAGAAATTGTTCCCTGTCACGTAGGTGAATGTTTCCTTGTCTGTGCACACCTCGCCCTCTGGTGGCCAGAACCGGTGGCTGCTATGAACTGCCACCCGTTCCAGACTTTAGTCCGGTCCGGATCTTCCAGGCTGCCAGACTTCTCTTGTTTGGGCCTGAACAGCACCCGTAGCTGCCTTGTGATTCCTGCAGCTTGAAGTTCAGCAGCTGAGGGGCTTTATTAATCACCTAGAAACTTCTGTGTTTGCCTTTTCATCGCCTAAGGTCCCTGGTATGCTGGTGTGCTCTGTGCACTTCTGCCTAGACCAGTTTATTGTCTGAGAGTCTTGCCTGTTTCTAGTCTAGTCTTTGTGTAGTTTATCTTGTACTGTATTGCTTGTTTCCCAGTCTTGTTTCTTGTTTGTATTTTTGTCTAGTTCTTGGTGGTCTGTGTTTCTTGTTTAGTGGCTGCCTGGCAGTTTTCAGTTTTGTCTCTTACTGTCTGTTTTTCCTTTCTTAGTGGCTGCTTTGCAGCTTTTAGTCCTTGCTCTCTAGCTTGTCCATTTCCTGCCTTGTGTAGTATTGTCTTTCTGTGAGTCCTAGCCCAGTTTCCTGCCTTGCTGCCCATGTATATTCCGTTCCCCTCTGACCCTCTGTCCCTGTTCAGCCTTGTTGGTATCCAGTTCCTGCCCTGTCCGGTAAGTCCAGCCGGCCACCTGCACCCAGGGGCTCAACTCCTGAGGAACTGCGGTCAAGTGCAGGTGAAGTCTAGCTGTTTGTCAGAGTTCTGCCATGTCTCTGGTGTGGGGTGGTTTTGCCTGCCACTGCCGCTCCTCGGCAGTGGCCCAAGGGCTCACAACCCTAGTTTCTGCCGTGAAAACCTGACACTCCCAGGTGAATAGCCCTTACCTTGTGTGCTGAGCCCCCCACAAAACCCATTCCCCACAACTGTACACCACTACCATAGCCCGGCACCTACATGTGGGTACAGTGGGTTTCTGGTGTGTTTTGAAGGGTTCAGATTTACCACCACAAGTGTGAAAGGTGGGGGGGGGGGGGGTGGGCCTGGGTCCACCTGCCTCTGAAGTGCACTGCACCCACTAAAACTGCTCCAGGGACCTGCATACTGCTGTCATGGAGCTGGGTATGATATTTGAGGCTGGAAAAAATATTTTAAACATTTTGTTAGGGTGGGAGGGGGTTAGTGACCACTGGGGAAGTAAGGAGAGGTCATCCCCAATTCCCTTCAGTGGTCATCTGGTCATTTAGGGAACATTTTTGTGGCTTGGTCATAAGAAAAAAGGACCAGGTAAAGTCGTCCAAGTGTTCGTCAGGGACGCCCTTCTTTTTTCCATTATCAGTCAAGGACGCCCATGTGTTAGGCATGCCCCAGTCCCGCCTTCGCTATGCCTCCGTCATGCCCCCGTGAACTTTGGTCGTCCCCACGATGGAAAGCAGTTGAGGACACCCAAAATCGGATTTTGATTATGCCGATTTGGGTGACCCTGTGAAGGACGCCCATCTTGCGATTTGTGTCAAAAGATGGGCGCCCTTCTCTTTCAAAAATAAGCCTGATGGTTTGTCAATTTTTAAGTAGTGTTAGTAAAAATTCCATAGGTTTTCTTTTAATGTATAGACCCCCAGAGAATTGGAACTCGGTTCAGGAAAAGATTTCAGAAGTAATTAGTCAATTTGCCATTAAATATGATAAATTAATAATGTTGGGTGATTTAAATTTACATTTGGAAAATGATCATGATCTATCTGTTAGTCAATGTAGGGAATTTTTTTTTATCCCTGAACTTACGTCCAGCTGCTATAACTCATAACAAGGGTCATATGCTAGATATGATTATGTATACTAAAAAAAAATAGCTCCAAATCATTGATTGGTAATATATCCTGGGAGCCAATGATCTGGACGAATCATTATCTTGCTACTTTTCAAATAGATAATCCCTGGTTTACAGAATCACTACAAGTCTTAAAAAGAACTTGTAGAAAGAACGAAAGAAAATGGAAGAAAATCAGAGAAAAAGAGAATTACCAGTATTGGCAAGATGGTATTAGAGATTATAAGAAAGTTATACAGAAAGCTAAGCTTAAATTTTTTGAAAAAAATATAGAGGAATCAGATAATTCATCTGAAGTATTATTTAACATCTATTGAGCTTTGATGAATATTGAATAAAACATGGAAAAGAAAATAAGATGATACCTTTTTTATTGGACATAACTGAATACATTTCTTGATTAGCTTTCGAAGGTTGCCCTTCTTCGTCAGATCGGAAATAAGCAAATGTGCTAGCTGACAGTGTATATAAGTGAAAACATTCAAGCATTACTATGACAGGGTGGGAGGGTGGGGGTGGGTAGGAGGTATGCATGGGGACATCAAAGCATATCATTGATATTGTAACAGGATGGGTGTGGATAGGTGAGGGGAGGGGAGGGGTAATCAACAGAGAATTACAGCTTTATGGTTTATAATGGGCTAGGAACCCCAGATCCTTGTTAAATCCTTTCTGTTGGGTGTTAAAATATTCAATCATTCTGACTTCAAAGGTCTTACGTTCTTGTATGGTTTTAAAGTTACCTTTCAGGATTCTCACTGTGAAATCACTGGTACAGTGTCCTGGTCCTGTAAAATGCTGACCAACAGGGGTGGGAGCCCTACTGGCACCAGTATTGTTCATGTGATGTCTATGTAAATTGATTCTTGTCTTAAGCATCTGGCCTGTTTCTCCAATATAACATCCTTTGTTACATTTTTTTTTACACTGAATGATATATACCACATTGGAAGATGAGCAAGTGAAAGATTCCTTTATGTTGAATATCTGTCCTTTGTGGATGACTATGGGGTCCTGTGAAATGTTTTGGCATAGTTTGCAACTGGATAAATTACAGGGAAGTGTGCCCTTCTGTTCCTTTTCAGTCTGTGAAGGAAGTTTACTTCTGATTAGCTTGTGTTTTGGGTGGCTGTCGGAAGGCCAGTACTGGTGGGGATGGGAATATCTCTTTCAGTAATTCATCCTCCTGGAGTAGAGGTTGTAGATCTCTTATGATTTTCCTCAGTTTTTCCAGCTCTGGATTGTATGTCACTACAAGGGGGATTCTGTCTGTGCCTTTTTTCTCCTTGTACTGTAGCAGATTCTCCCTGGGTGTTTTGAGGGAGGAGGCAATATTCTTGGAGATTATTTTGGGGTTGTAGCCTTTCTGTTTGAAGGATGCAGTCAGGCTTTTAAGGTGTCTGTCTCTGTCCCCTGGGTCAGAGCAGATACGGTGGTATCTTGTGGCTTGGCTGTAAATGATGGATCTTTTTGTATGTGAAGGATGGAAGCTGGAGTTGGGGAGGTAGCTGCATCTGTCTGTGGGTTTCTTGTATATAGATGTTTGTATACAGCCATCACGGATTGAGACCGTGGTGTCCAAAAAATTGACTTTTTCTGGGGAGTAGTCAATTTTGAATCTGATTTTAGGATGGTATGTATTGAAGGAAGAATAAAATTGTTTCAAAGTTTCTTCACCCTCCGTCCAAATCATTATCTACTATAATAAAACTCACCCTCAACGTTCTGAGGACACTGACGTCAGTGAAGCCAAGCTCTGACTTCCTTCAAAGAGGTTCGTGGTGGTGAAGCCACCAAAATCGCTCCAGGCCCCACCCTCGAGGGCGGAGCATTGGCAGAACAACGAAGGGGTTGGCAGGGAGGGAGGTGGGGGGGTGGGAAATCGCTCCGGGCCCCGCCCTCAAGGGCGGAGCAATGGCAGAACAACGAAGGGGTTGGCCAGGGAGGGAGGGAGGGGGGGGTGTTGGCGACGAAAATCTTGCTAGCGCCCATTTCATTTGCTCTGAAATGGACTTCTTTTACTAGTAAACCATAAAGCTGTAATTCTCTGTTGATCACCCCTCCCCTCACCTATCCACACCCATCCTGTTAGAATATCAATGATATGCTTTGATGTCCCCATGCATACCTCCTACCCACCCCCACCCTCCCACCCTGTCAGACTGTCATAGTAATGCTTGAATGTTTTCACTTATATACACTGTCAGCTAGCACATTTGCTTATTTCCAATCTGACGAAGAAGGGCAACCTTCGAAAGCTAATCAAGAAATGTATTAAGTTATGTCCAATAAAAAAGGTATCATCTTATTGTCTTTTCCATGTTTTATTTTGTTTGATTTCTATTGATAACCTTAAGAGTGGACTAACACGGCTACCACACTCCTCTACTTAATGAATATTGAAAGAACTAGATGTGTTTCAGTTTCATCACAGCCATCAGCTGAAAAATTAGCTAATTTTTTTCAATTGAAGGTGAATAGTATTTGGAATTAATTCGGAATAATGGTAAGAACAGCTGAAATTTAAGGGACATCAAACTAGTATTGGAGAGGGAGTTCCTGCTGATAGAATGTGGAGTGAGCTTTTTGAGGTTCCTTCTTGCCCTTTGGATATTTGTTCTTCCTTTTACTTGACATCTATTTCATCATTGCGCCTACTTTGGCTTACTAAACTTAATAGTAACATCTTGCTTGAGAGTATATATCCTGTAGAAATTACGTCTGTTGTTGACACCTATTCCAAAGAATATAGATGGAGATCTTACACAAGAAGGAAATTATAGACTGGTTGGCAGTATTCCATGGCTGCAAAACTAGTGGATTTTGCTATAAATATTCAATTTTCCTTATTTCTAGAAAAATCTAGTTATTTACATTTCTCTCAGCATGGATTTCGATCTATGCAGAGTACAGAATCTATGCTGCAAGTATTAACAACTGAGATAAAGAAGTATCTATTAATGCCGAGGTTGTACTGTTGCAGTTTGATATATTAGCGGCGTTTGACACCATCAATCATGACATGTTACTTTTTAGGCTGAGTGAAATGGGAATTGAAGGGACTGTCCTTGAATGGATTTCATCATTCCCGAGGTTTAGACAATATAGAGTTGTAAAGAATGGTGACACATCTACTAGTTGGAAATTGTATTGTGGAGTTCCTCAGGGAGCTCCCCACCGTCTCAATTTTTCAATGTTTGAGTCATCTGGGTGGATACTTGCAATCTTTGAATATCTTCTCTTTATCATATGCTGATGACATCTTTGTCCAGTCCAAGAATCTTTAGATGATACCTTTTCATTGATAAAACGTTATATAACATTGATTGAGGAATGGGCTTTTGCAAATGTTTTAAAACTTAACATACAAAAAACTTAAGTATGTTTCAGAGATCATCAAAAAGTTGTTTCAGAAATGATTTCTCTTTCTTCAGGAATTCCTCTAAAAATAGATTCAAGTTCTAGAGTGTTGGGAATAATACTAGATTCTGGCCTTACTTTCAATTACCAGGTTAATGGTTTAGTTAGTATGGTTTTCTTTCATTTACATAAATTATGAATAATAAAATCCTCTTTGAGTCCATCTACTTTCAGAATCATAGCACAGGCAATTTTGATTCCTTTACTGGACTATTGCAATTAATTATATCAAAATATTAGTTAAAAAAAAAAGCTGCATCATTTACAGCTGCTCATTTGATATTTAGCTTGGGAAACTATAATGAGGCTAGTCCTTTATTAGAGCAATTGCATTGGTTAAAAATAGAAGCGTGTGTTCAATTTAAAATTCCATGTCAGGTTTACAAGTATGTCTATGGAATGGATTCGATGATGGTACATAAGTACATAAGTAATGCCATACTGGGAAAAGACCAAGGATCCATCGAGCCCAGCATCCTGTCCACGACAGCGGCCAATCCAGGCCAAGGGCACCTGGCAAGCTTCCCAAACGTACAAACATTCTATACATGTTGTTCCTGGAATTTTGGATTTTTCCAAGTCCGTTTAGTAGCGGTTTATGGACTTGTCCTTTAGGAAACCGTCCAACCCCTTTTTAAACTCTGCTAAGCTAACCGCCTTCACCACTTTCTCCGGCAATGAATTCCAGAGTTTAATTACACGTTGGGTGAAGAAAAATTTTCTCCGATTTGTTTTAAATTTACTACACTGTAGTTTCATTGCATGCCCCCTAGTCCTAGTATTTTTGGAAAGCGTGAACAGACGCTTCACATCCACCTGTTCCACTCCACTCATTATTTTATATACCTCTATCATGTCTCCCCTCAGCCGTCTCTTCTCCAAGCTGTATAGCCCTAGCCTCCTTAGTCTTTCTTCATAGGGAAGTCGTCCCATCCCCGCTATCATTTTAGTTGCCCTTCGTTGCACCTTTTCCAATTCTACTATATCTTTCTTGAGATGCGGCGACCAGAATTGAACACAATACTCAAGGTGCGGTCGCACCATGGAGCGATACAACGGCATTATAACATCCTCACACCTGTTTTCCATACCTTTCCTAATAATACCCAACATTCTATTTGCTTTCTTAGCCGCAGCAGCACACTGAGCAGAAGGTTTCAGTGTGTTATCGACGACGACACCCAGATCCCTTTCTTGGTCCGTAACTCCTAACGTGGAACCTTGCATGACGTAGCTATAATTCGGGTTCTTTTTTCCCCACATGCATCACCTTGCACTTGCTCACATTAAACATCTGCCATTTAGCCGCCCAGTCTCCCAGTCTCGTAAGGTCCTCTTGTAATTTTTCACAATCCTGTCGCGATTTAACGACTTTGAATAACTTTGTGTCATCAGCAAATTTAATTACCTCGCTAGTTACTCCCATCTCTAAATCATTTATAAATATATTAAAAAGCAGCGGTCCTAGCACAGACCCCTGAGGAACCCCACTAACTACCTTTCTCCATTGTGAATACTGCCCATTTAACCCCACTCTCTGTTTCCTGTCCTTCAACCAGTTTTTAATCCACAATAGGACATTTCCTCCTATCCCATGACCCTCCAATTTCCTCTGTAGCCTTTCATGAGGTACCTTGTCAAACGCCTTTTGAAAATCCAGATACACAATATCAACCGACTCCCCTTTGTCCACATGTTTGTTCACTCCTTCAAAGAATTGAAGTAAATTGGTCAGGCAAGATTTCCCCACACAAAAGCCATGCTGACTTGGTCTCAGTAATCCATGTCCTCGGATGTGCTCTGTAATTTTGTTTTTAATAATAGCCTCTACCATTTTCCCAGGCACCGACGTCAGACTCACCGGTCTATAATTTCCCGGATCTCCCCTGGAGCCTTTTTTAAAAATGGGCGTTACATTGGCCACCCTCCAATCTTCCGGTACCACGCTCGATTTTAAGGATAAGTTGCATATCACTAGCAGTAGCTCCGCAAGCTCGTTTTTCAGTTCTATCAGTACTCTAGGATGAATACCATCCGGTCCAGGAGATTTGCTACTCTTCAGTTTGCCGAACTGCCCCATTACGTCCTCCATGTTTACAGTGAAGTCAGTAAGTTTCTCCGACTCGTCCGCTTGAAATACCATTTCCGACACCGGTATCCCACCCAAATCTTCCTCGGTGAAGACCGAAGCAAAGAATTCATTCAGTCTCTCCGCTACGTCTTTGTCTTCCTTGATCGCCCCTTTTACCCCTCGGTCATCCAGCGGCCCAACCGATTCTTTTGCCGGCTTCCTGCTTTTAATATACCGAAAAAAAATTTTACTATGTTTTTTTGCCTCTAATGCTATCTTTTTTTCATACTCCCTCTTGGCCTTCTTAATCTGCGCCTTGCATTTGGGACACTTGTTACCACCTTTGGGTTTGAGAGGGCATCTAAGGAGTTCTAAAAATCTGACGCTTGACATTCCTTTGTTACGGAACTTGAAATTGAATCAATCTGGGAACATTTTTCTTTTAAAGGCCCAAAATTTTGGAATAACTTACCAGCTTCAATATGGATGATGCCAAATTATAGTTTTTTTTCAAAAGGCCTTAAAATCCTATTTATTCACATAATGTATATATTTAAGATTGAACTGTACTGAAATTATTGTTCAGATATGACTAGGATTTTTTTCTTGCTTGTAAACCGCTTTGAAGACTTCATTAAAGGTGATATAGATGTAACATAATAGAGTACCCTAACTGGTGGAAATTTCCAGGCTCTGCCAACTGAGGAAATCGGCATTCAAGAGTGGTGCTGGAGCCACAGCTTCAGCACCAAAATGGTGTCAAACACTATTTTGTTTGACACCAAAGGGAAATCGTGCCAAACGAATCTCATTGAGTTCTTTGATTGGGTGACCGGAGAATTGAATCAGGGACGAGCTATAGACGTAATCTACTTAGATTTCAGCAAAGCTTTTGACACGGTTCCCCACAGGAGGCTCTTAAATAAACTGGACGGGCTGAAGATAGGACCCAAAGTGGTGAACTGGTTGACGGACAGACGCCAGAGGGTGGTGGTGAATGGAATTCGCTCAGATGAGGGAAAGGTGAGTAGTGGAGTGCCTCAGGGATCGGTGCTGGGCCGATTCTGTTCAATATATTTGTGAGTGACATTGCCGAACGGTTAGAAGGTAAAGTTTGCCTATTTGCGGATGATACTAAGATCTGTAACAGAGTGGACACCCGGGAGGGAGTGGAAAACATGAAAAAGGATCTCAGGAAGCTAGCAGAATGGTCTAAGGTTTAGCAATTAAAATTCAATGCAAAGAAATGCAAAGTGATGCACTTAGGGAGTAGAAATGCACGGGAGACGTATGTGTTAGGCGGTGAGAGTCTGATAGGTACGGATGGGGAGAGGGATCTTGGGGTGATAGTGTCTGAGGATCTGAAGGCGACAAAACAGTGTGACAAGGCGGTGGCCGTAACTAGAAGGTTGCTAGGCTATACAGAGAGAGATGTGACCAGCAGAAGAAAAGAAGTTTTAATGCCCCTGTATAAGTCGTTGGTGAGGCCCCACCTAGAGTATTGTGTTAAGTTTTGGAGGCCGTGTCTTGCTAAGGATGTAAAAAGAATTGAAGTGGTGCAAAGAAAAGCTACGAGAATGGTATGGGATTTGCGTTACAAGACGTATGAGGAGAGACTTGCAGACCTGAACATGTATACCCTGGAGGAAAGGAGAAACAGGGGTGATATGATACAGATGTTCAAATATTTGAAAGGTATTAGTCCGCAAACGAACCTTTTCCTGAGATGGGAAGGCGGTAGAACGAGAGGACATGATATGAGATTGAAGGGGGGCAGATGCAAGAAAAATGTCAGGAAGTATTTTTTCACGGAGAGAGTGGTGGATGCTTGGAATGCCCTCCCACGGGAGGTAGTGGAGATGAAAACGGTAACGGAATTCAAACATGCATGGGATAAACATAAAGGAATCCTGTTCGGAAGGAAGGGATCCTCAGGAGCTTAGCGGAGATTGGGTGGTTGGGAGGCGGGGTTAGTGCTGGACAGACTTATATGGTCTGTGCCCTGAAAAAGACAGATACAAATCAAGGGGCTGGTGGTTGGGAGGTGGGGATAGTGCTGGGCAGACTTATATGGTCTGTGCCCTGAAAAAGACAGATACAAATTAAGGTAAGGTATACACAAAAGTAGCACATACGAGTTATCTTGTTGGGCAGACTGGATGGACCGTGCAGGTCTTTTTCTACCGTCATCTGCTATGTTACTGTGTTACTAGAGAAGGAACAGCAGGAGCTTGTAATGCAAGCATCAAGAGCATGTTCAATATTTTTGGGCTAGCACTGTCTGATATTGAAGCCACAGCAGGAATAATGTTAACAAAGTATGACAAAGGGTGACAGGCTGAGGCTTGATGGTTCACTGCAAGTTTGCAGATCTTATTACAGAGCCCCCTGTGGCAGTATTCAAGTCAGTTCAGCCAATGAGGGCAAAGACTCAAAATATAAGATCTGCAATCTCCCAGTTTCATTTAGCATAAATGCTAAAATTTTGACAAAGATTTTAATGAATACGCTGAATGGCACGATTGTGTGCCTGGTCCATGAAAACCAGGCAGGCTTTATCCCAGGGCAGCAGGCAGTGAATAACATATGACTGCTCAGCAGCAGGTGGCACTGCCTCTCCTCCTCTACCAATGTTGAAAAAGCATTTGATAAGGAGATATGGTGTAGTAGGAGTTGGACTCTGTAGAGAATTGGATTCAAGCCTACTACTACTGCTCATTTCTATAGTGCTTCTAGACATATGCAACACTGTGCACAAAACGCATACAAGACGGTCCCTGCTCAACAGTTTACACGTCTATTGAAGACAGGAAACAGGACAAATAAGTGATTATGGGCTCATTTATTGTGGGAATGAGTAAAGCAGACATGGATTCTGAACAAGTGAATAAGGACTTAAGAGTTAAAAGCAGCCTCAAAATTTGAGCTTTTAGCCTAAATTTGAATACAGCCTGAGATAGAGCATGACTTACTGACTGAGGAAATCTATTCCAGACATAGGGTGCAGCAAGATAAAAGGAACAGTAGCTGGAGCTAGCAATAAGGAAGAATACAGATAAGAGAGATTTAACTAATGAATGGAATTTCCGGGGAAGGGGTGTAGGAACAGATTGAGGAGCTGTAGAATGAATGCACTTGTAAGTCAATAAGAGGAGCCTGAACTGTATATGAAAATGGATAGGAAGCCAATGAAGTGTCTTGGAGAGGTGTCAAGTGAGTGCAGCAGAATTTTGAACAGATTGAAGAGGAGAGAGATGGTTTACGGGGAAATCTGTGAGTTATCTTAAGTGTGAGGTGAAGAGTGGATAAGGGTTTTGGGAGTGTGTTCAAAAAGGAAGGGATGAATTTTGATATAGAGAAAGAAACAGATTTTAGCAGTCTGAATATGTGCAGAGAAAGAGAGAAGTCAAAGATGACTTAAAGGTTATGAGCTGATGAGACAGGGAGGATGAGTGTGTTATCCACAGAAATAGAGAATGGGGGAAGAGGAGAGGTGGGTTTGGGGGGAAAGATCAGCTCAGTCTTGACCATGTTCAGTTTCAGATGGTGGTGAGAGGTCCAGGCAGCAAAGTCAGGCAAGCAGGTTGAGACTTGGGCCTGGATTCCTGCTGAAATTTCTGGTGTGGAGGGGTAGATCTGGGAGTCATCAGCCTTGCTGTGCTACAACAAAAGCCATGGAGTTTTTGTCCAAGTTTTGTACCTGGGACAATGGAGGGTTAAGTGACTTGTCCAGGGTCATAAGCAGTGATGTGCTGGTAAATTTTTAACAGGCTCTCTCCCCAGTCCACCTCTGCGCCCCCCCCCCCTCTACCTCTGCACGCCCCCCCTCTACCTCTGCACGCCCCCAAGGAGGATATGTCTCCAAGTGCTGCCCAGGAGGGAAAGGTTAGGACAGCTGTTGTAGTTGGTGATTCGATCATTAGGCATATAGATAGCTAGGTGGCTGGTGGACGTGAGGATCACCTGGTGACTTGCCTGCCTGGTGCGAAGGTGGCGGACCTCACGCGTCACCTAGATAGGATTTTAGATAGTACTGGGGAGGAGCCGGCTGTCTTGGTACATTTGGGTACCAATGACATAGGAAAATGTGGGAGAGAGGTTCTGGAAGCCAAATTTAGGCTCTTAGGTAGAAAGCTCATATCCAGAACCTCTAGGGTAGCATTTTCTGAAATGCTACCTGTTCCACGCGCAGGGCAAAAGAGACAGGCAGAGCTCCGGAGTCTCGATGCATGGATGAGACGATGGTGCAGGGAGGAGGGTTTTAGATTTGTTAGGAACTGGGCAACATTCTAGGGAAGGGGGCGCCTATTCCGAAAGGATGGGCTCCACTTTAACCAGGGTGGGACCAGGCTGCTGGCATCAGCATTTAAAAAGAAGATAGAGCAGCTTTTAAACTAGAAACGGGGGGAAGGCCGACAGTCACCCAAAAGCGCATGGTTCAGGATAAGGTATCTTTCAAAGATATCACCAAAACAGGGACGATGGGGTATCCTGATAATGAGGTTGCAAAAGAGACCGTAGTAGCTCAGGTGTCCTTAAATAAAAATCAGACAAAAGATTGCAAATTAATACTGTGAAGTACTAAGTATGATGTAAATAGGAACAACAAACAATACCGGGGTACAAATTATATCGTAGTGATAGGGTGGATCGAATTGGTGGTGGGGTAGCATTGTATATTAACGAGAGCATTGCATCAAATAGATTCTAGCAGATCTAACGCTAGCGTACCCCAGACCCGATGCAACGGACTGGAATGGTGCTTCTGTCCAGACACCACGGAGAGGGGAGGCCGAGAGATTAGCCACACAACGTGACCACATGGAGCGGTGCTACAGAGGACTGCTGACCTTCAACTGAGGCTGCCAGTCATCAACGCAGCGCTCTCGGCAGTGAAGTCTACAACAAAACCAACACAGGCTCTTCTCCAGGAAACACCACATTAATAATAAATTGTAGCCTGAATCTACCCAAGCTGGAAGCTGTGCTTTCCTATCGCCTAGCCCTGAACTGTCCAACTTTTCCCAGATACCTGCTCATCCTGAACCACAACCACCACTCCGGAGACCACTACACCCGACCATTGATACAGCTCTAGGACCGCACATCTAATTGTGAGTAAATCAGTTATTCTTAAATAATCAACACGCTCACCATTACCACAGAGTATCAAAGCCACTACAGATCGCACAAACACTACAGACCGCACAAACACAATCCTATGAACAAGGACCAACATCACAACCATCATACCCGATCATCCAACAACCCAAAGCGTATTAACACCAAAATGAACACCACCAAACTGCTCCTAATAATTTATTCACTATCCCTAATTCACTACACACTAACCACCCCCCTCATGGACACCAACAGCATACCCACAATACAACAGCTCAACAGACTACCCAGATAACAACACACATCACCAAAATAATAACAACCAAAACAATGGAAGAACTACCATATGCGGACAAAATCAATACAAAGGAAAGAAAGGACACAACAAACCCACACTACAGGAAAATAAACAACTAACGAAAATCAACACAACCTCGAACCCAGCTGACACCTACCAAACAGTTCAAGTCAGATACATAAACGACAGATCAGTAGTCAACAAAACAACAATAATAACAGACTGGATCACGGCAGACAACCTCAATCTACTATTCATGACGATCATAAGGACCCCATAATCTTAGATCTATGGCCTCCAGGATACAAAATCACCCACTGGACAAGAAAAGGAAAAAGAGGGGGAAGCATAGCACTAATCCATAGATCCCACTTCACCATAACTACAACAGCCAAATCTATAACACCACAACTTGAAATCACCTCAGTTAGAATCCACCGCACTACTTTGCTTGACCACCTAAACGTTGTTTTTCATCATATAGTTAGGGCATTTGTCTACAGTTTGCGTATTTTGTCAGTAATGTTTTTACTGTTCTTAGTTTGGGTGGTTTGAAGGAGGACCAGATTCTGTCTACCGTGATGTGGGATATTGTTGATTTCACATTCTTGTACGAGTCTATGATGGATGCTTGCAGTTTTGCAAGGTTTGATCTTGTATTTGCTAATTTGTTTTTAAAATATTGTGCGAGCTCATCTGCAGTTGTGGTGGTTCAGTTGATGCCAGTACATCTTGGGTTTTCATGTTAACAGCCTACGCCTTGTATTTATAGTTAGCTTGTGGTAAATTGCACATTAATGCCATTTTATGTGAAGGAGTGGAACTGGGCAGAGCATGGATGGAGAGTGTTTGGCACTGAACATGCTGCACTTACTGCATTTTAATGCATATGGCAGGACCACTTACTGCCCCCTAAATAGGAGGAGCTAAGCACTTATGCGCTTACTGCAAGCTAAGTACCATGTGATAATGGACATTTTAGCACAGTAACTGCAATTTACATGCTGAGCATGCCCCTCACCTAGGGTACTGCATTAGTTTTGCACTTGGTGTGCATTAATTTTCTGTGTTAAAAGTGCGATAAGTGCAAAATCTAAGGCACTTCAGTAAAAATAAAAGCACGATAGAAACATAGAAAATGATGGCAGATAAAGGCCATATAGCCCATCAAATTTACTTATTCATACTGCCCATTATCACTTTCTCTCCTTTAGAGATCCTACATGCATGTCCTACGCTTTTTCAAATTCAGATATCTAAATCTGTACTTGCAAAGAAGCACTTGGGAAAAAAACATCATTCAGCAAGTTTTCTGGCTTCCAAAAAGGAACACTTCGCTGTGAAGTAACTCTCCGTAGAAAGATAGCACTTTTCCACTCTAGTACAGGAGTAGCATTGTAAAAGTGAAACTCACCAAGTCTTTTATCTTGCAGACAGCAGTGGTACAGAAGCTCTTTGTCTGTGGATTCTCCTTATCCATTTATATGACAGCGACAAAAATATTACCTGTGGATTATAACATTGATGATAGCTTCTGCACTACAGCATCTGTGCCTACACGAATTGCCTATTTATATTTGTCCCTCTTGGCTGCAAGACCAAAATATTATTTTGCCTGGACACTGGGTAAGTAAAAGTTGGTGGTATTCAGTTTATATTAGAAAAGTACTGTCCGAGCTGATACCATGTGAAACATTAATTTTGTAAATGAAGAATTTATCTTGATAATTTTAAATGGGGTTTTTTTAAAGCTCTCTTGATGCTTTGATGGTTTTGGTATGAATTTGAATGAAGATTGGTGTGCCGTATGGCAATAAACGTTTGTTTACAATTTAGTGGAACTTTTTTTTTTTTTTTTAATTTTGGGTTTGCTTACACCTTTTTCAGTAGTAGCTCAAGGTGAGTTACATTCAGGTACACTGGGTATTTAGCCAGTTTTGTTTCAATTTGCATATCTTTGCGGCTTGACTACAGAAGAAGATAAAAGTGCAAAGTCTGTGAAAGTGATTGAATCACTGTTAAAGCTTTGATTTTTCAAACTGGTTTAAAATATATAAAATTAAAACTGTCTCCTGTATAAATTTTTCAAATTTTGTGTTTTGTGGGGAAAAAAGGAGAACTTGTATATTATGCATTGCTTAGAATTTTCCTATTTAAATTTATTTTCCTTTGCTGCGCCATCCTTCTTGCAAAGATCACCTTGAGCTACTGCCATGACTTGTTGGCATCTGTAAATGTTTGTTTGCTACACCAGGGTCTCTCTCATGTGTCCTTGTTGCAAGTTCATGACATTGTATACAGCAGAATTTGAATTTGTTAGGATCTGAGCTGGTGACCCTAGAGATAGAAGGCTCTGTAATGCTGTGACCATTTCTTGATGACATTTAGGCCCCACACCAGGGTTGTACTCCCATTTCTAATTCTGATAATGTCCCTTTAAACTATTTGTTTTACAAGAGAGAAAGAGTGCCATCTAGTGGCTAATGCATACATTTGCAGTCCTAAGAAAATTGATAGGATACTGCTGGTATATATACACACTTAAGCCCGTTAAAACGGGCGAGATTTGTAATTCTCACCTCCATGTCCAGCAACTCTCCTCTCTCCCCTGCCCTCCCCCTGTGTCCAGCAACTCTCCTCTCTCCCCTGCCCTCCCCCTGTGTCCAGCAACTCTCCTCTCTCCCCTGCCCTCCCCCCGTGTCCAGCAACCCTCCTCTCTCCCCTGCCCTCCCCTCCATCGATCCATGTCCAGCAACCCTGCCCTTCCCCCATGTCCAGCAACTCTGCTCTCTCCCCTGCCCTGCCCCCCATGTCCAGCAGCCCTCCTGTCTCCCCTGGCCTCACCCCGTCCACTGACTCTCCCCTGCCCTCCTCCCATATCCAGCAACCCTCCTCTTTCCCTTGGCCTCCCCCCCACCCTGTTCTCTGCCCTCCCCCCATGTCCAGCAACCCTCCTCTCTGCCCTGTTCTCTCCCCATCCCCAACGTCGTCGCCGCCGCCACTTCCTCCCCCCTCCGTGCTGGGCCCCCTGCACTGACATGTGAGCGCCTCTCACCTCCATGAGTGCCCTTTTTCGTCACCATTGAGCTGTTTGATTTGGCCATGGCTGATTTGTCTTCTATGTCATCAAAGGTTCCCAGTGGTTTTAAGTGTTGCAGCCAGTTCAACAGGACCATCTGTCAAAGACTCTCATTCTTGGTGTCTTCAGTGTGTTCTTGACCTTCATACAAAGAAAAGAATCCAGCTGGCTAGAAAGGCTCAAAGGGAAAAGATAATTAGAGCTCAGTCTGAAACCTCAGCATTGATGTCGGAAATTGCATTAGGTGCATTCGTCTGTATGGCTGAGAGGCCTGCCTGAGACACTGGGAGTGGACGTTCGAGTGGGTCTCCACCTGCCTCGGTCAGCCGCTGTGCAGGGCCCCCGGGACCTGTTAGCATCGGACTGAACCCCAAGGTGCCAATACATAGGTCTCCACAGTCAGGACCAGGCACCTATCTCGACCCTGGCAATTCAGCAGTCTGTCATTGAACCAGCACCTCAGCCTTTCCCGATGGCCTTTCTCAATGAGCACATATGGGCTATGCTCCCTGAGCTCTTGGCGGGGTTTTTGCAGCATCTGCATCGGCATCTGGTGTGCTTGCACCAGCCATGCTACTTTTTGCTCCCTGCAAGGCCCCTCCTCCGCCTGTGGTGAGGTCTCTGACATTGGTGTCACTTGCCGCCCATGTGGGCACCTCAACGTCAGTGGAAGAAGCTTTGCCGGAGATGAGGCTGGAACCCACTCCTCAACACTTTTCTCGAGGACATGGCTCCTCTGTTTTGACAACACACAAGTGGTCACGATATTTTTTTTTTAAAGTACCTATTCACAAACGAATATATCCAAACAAAGGCTCCTTATACAATATAGTAGAAAAATATTTTTTTCTGGACCATAAGAATAGTGGGTAACCTCTATCTTAGACGTGTCATAAAACACTCAAGTACCACAGTTAAACTCCTTATCAGCCTATTTTATAATATCAAAAACTTCTTTTCTTCAGTTCAGTTCAAATAAACTTTTCTTCATGCCAAGCAGGGTTAAATATTCAATAATTAGCCACAATACATCAAAATATCAATACCTCGACTAATGCAATATATTTTTCACAGAACAATGAACATTCCAAACTCAATCATATGTGCATTAAAAATTACAAACTTTATTATGAAAACATACTAATCTAACAGTAAAACACACTCTATTAGTTGATCTCACAATATCCTACCCCCTCCACACAGCACAATCCACAAATGTCCATCTCCAGTGATGATTGTTGAAATCAGAACAGCTGTAATATTTTCATTAAAAGTTCCAAATTCAAGATCTGTTTCACAATACTACTACTACTACTTATCTTTTCTAAAGCGCTACTAGTTGTACGCAGCGCTGTACATTTCAACATGAAGAGACAGTCCCTGCTCGACAGAGCTTACAATCTTAATTAGGACAGACAAACAGGACAAACACGAGATAAGGGAATATTAAAGTGAGGATGATAAAATAAGGGTTCTGAACAAGTGAATAAGAGTTAAGAGTTAAAAGCAGCATCAAAAAGGTAGGCTTTTAGCTTAGATTTGAAGACAGCCAGAGATGGAGCTTGACGTACCGGCTCAAGAAGTCTATTCCAGGCATATGGTGCAGCAAGATAAAAGGAACGGAGTCTGACGTTAGCAGTGGAGGAGATTGTTCTCAATGTTCCCATTCCCCAAATCAGGGGTGCTGAACTTCTTTTTAACAGTGGTTAGTGCAGTGGACTTTGATCCTGGGGAACTGAGTTTGATTCCCACTGCAGCTCCTTGTGACTCTGGGCAAGTCACTTAACCCTCAATTGTCCCTGGTACAAAATAAGTACCTCAATATATGTAAACCACTTTGAATGTAGTTGCAAAAACCTCAGAAAGCGGTATATCAAGTCCAATTTCCCTTATAAGTTCTGATAAATTCTGAAGAGGAACCGCTGATCTTTGGGGGGAAAATATAGGATATTTGGCATTAATGCCATCAACTCGTATTTAAAAATCTTCTGGTCCCATAAATTTAAGGGACGGTGCTCATGAGTCTATGAAGAGAACTATTTGGCTGTTGGAGCTACTAGGTTTTGTTTTAAATTACCCCAAATCCCATGCCCATCCTGTTCAGCAGTTGTTCATCGGAGCCCTGCTAGATATGCAGCAGATGCAAGCTTTTCTCCCTGTGCCGAGGGCGGACACTCTTGTCGCTGTTACCACTCAGGTCCGAGCCAGCCAGCCAGCAGGTCCACAGCATAGAAGATGTTGAGGTTGTTAGGCCACATGGCCTCCACTTTCCATGGCACATTTTCATGAGATCTGTCCTGTGTATCCTAGCTTCCCACTGGTGTCGAGTCTCAGGGAACTTAGTAGATGTCATCCAAGTATCACCCGTGTTGATTGTTTCTCCTTTAGTAGATAATTTGGTCCAGTTTGACTGTGGGACTTCCATTCCAAATTCCTCAGCCCCAGAAGGTTCTGATGACAGATGCATCCTGCCTGAGGTGGGAGGCTCATGTAACTGGACTTCACATCCAGGATGCTTGGTCAGCTCGAGAATCAGACCTTCAGTTCAGCCTCCTCGAGCTACGGGCAATCTGGAGTGCTCTAAAGGCTTTCAAAGATTGGCTATCCAACCAAATTGTACTCATTCAAAAAGATAATCAGGTTGGAATATACTACACCAACAAGCAAAGGGTCACCAGATCACACCCACTGGGTCAGGAGGCCGCACAGATATTGCAGTGGGCACTCCAACCTGGGACTGCTTCTCAAGGCCACTTACCTGGTGGGCAAATCCAACAGCCTGGCCTACAGACCGAGCAGGGTCATTCAGCTGCATGAGTGGTCACTTAACATGGGTATTGCCCATGAGATCTTCCAAACGAGGGGCATCCCCTCGGTAGACCTCTTTGCCACTCAGCTCAATAACAAAGTCCCCTCAGTTCTGTTCCAGGCCCATGACAGAGTAGCATCGGATGCCTTTTTCCTTCATTAGGGGATGGGTCTTCTGTGTACGTATCCTCCCATCCCTCTGGTGGGGAAGACTTTGCTGAAACTCAAGCAAGACCAAGGAACCACGATCCTGATTGCTGCATATTGACCCAGGCAGATCTGGTTCCTTCTACTTCTGAAGTGTCCTCTGAAGAACCGTGAAGATTTATTAACCTAATCATGCATAATGAGGGATCTCTTCTGCTTCACAACCTCCAGTCTCTGGCCCTTACAGTCTGGATGTTGAGGGCTTAGAATTTCTTTACTTGCATCTTCCTGAGGATATCTCCCGGATATTGCTGGCTTCCAGGAAAGATTCCACAAAGAGGTGTTATTCTTTCAAGTGGAGGAAGCTTGCTTTCTCCGAGGACAAGCAGGCTGCTTGTTCTCACGACTGGGTGACGTCCGCGGCAGCCCCCACCAACCGGAAGAAGTTTCGCGGGCGGTCCGCATGCAGGGCACGCCCACTGCGCATGCGCGGCTGACTTCCCGCCCGTGCGTGACCGTTCCCGCCAGTCTTTTCTTTTCTGTGCCTGGAGAGAGACGTGTTCACCTCTCTCTCTTCCTCAGCCCCGGAAAACCATCGCGTTGTTCGCGAACCTTCTTTTTTTTGTTTATTTTCGTTGCGCGTTCCTCTAAAAATTTTTTCTGTAAAAAAAAAAAGAGAGAACGCGCTGTACTTTTCCCTCGTTTTGTAGCGGGGGCGTCACGTTGCAGCCTTGTGGCCGTGCGGTCGAGTTGTTTTTCGAGGTGTGATTTACCGCCACCATCGACGACTTTGATTTCGCCGACGCAATTTTTCCGTCGATGTCCTCGAAGGTCCCGAGTGGATTTAAGAAGTGTGGTCGGTGCGGCCGGCCTATCTCGCAGACCAACACGCTTGGTGCCTCCAGTGCCTCGGGCCGGAGCACGATACCAAGTCGTGTACTTTGTGTCTTGGTCTCCGGAAACTGACTCAAGTAGCGAGGCAAGTTCTTCGGGACCGTCTTTTTGGAACTTGCGCCGGCCCCTCGACGTCGACCTCGACGGCATCGGTATCGACGGCCGGTTCTTCGGTACCGGTATCGATGTCCGCGAAATCGGCACCGATGGCATCGACCCCAGGAGCACAGGTCCCGTCAGCCCGCCGGTCCTCCTGTGACGGTAGGGGTGAGAGGCCGCGTGGGCAATCGGCCCCGGTCACTCCCTCTGCCCATGGCTCTCGGGACCGAACCCTGTCTGACCCGGTCCCTCGAGACCGAGGGGGATCGACCTCCTCCGTTCCACCTAGCGCCGATGACGGGCATCGCAAGAAAACAAAGAAGCACCATCATCGGTCGCCATCGATGCATCCGGCCCCCGGCGCCGGAGAGGAGTCGACGCCGAGTAAGCGTCAGCGTCGAGAGGAGAGGTCTCCCTCTGTAGTAGAGGTACCGACGCGTCAGGGTCCCAGCACTTTGGTGCAGTCTCCTGGACCCGAGCAGCTTCCGGCACCGACGCCTCTACCGGCCCCCCCCGTCTTTCCCGGCAGCGGGCCTGGACGAGTGCCTCCGAGCCATCCTTCCGGGGATCCTGGAAGGGCTGATGCGCCAGACTGTGCCGGCGCCGGGGGTGCTTGCGCCCTCGGTGCCGTTGACGGTGGCGCCGGCGAGCTCTAGCCCGGTGCCGAGGCCTTCAACGCCGCTTGCGGCGCCGGTCTCAACCGCCACGCAGGTGGGAGTCCCCGTCGACGTCGATGGAGCTTCGTGCCCGCCGGCGTGGGAGTCCACCGCTCGACGACACCGAGGTCTCGGTGCCTCGACGTCGAGCCGGGCCCGGTTGAGGACTCAGCTGCATGAGCTTATGTCCGACACCGAGGAAGAGGCCTCGTGGGGGGAGGAGGAGGACCCCAGATATTTCTCCTCAGAGGAGTCTGTGGGCCTTCCCTCCGACCCCACGCCTTCACCAGAGAGAAATCTCTCGCCTCCTGAGAGCCTCTCCTTTGCCTTCTTTGTCAGGGATATGTCTATATGCATTCCCTTCCCCGTGGTCTCTGTGGATGAGCCGAGGGCTGAGATGCTCGAGGTCCTCGATTATCCATCACCACCTAGAGAGCCCTCCACGGTACCGTTGCACAATGTCCTCAAAGAGACACTGCTTCGGAACTGGATGAGACCATTATCTAATCCCACCATCCCCAAGAAAGCAGAGTCCCAATACAGAATCCACTCGGACCCAGAGTTAATGCGGCCCCAATTGCCCCATGACTCGGCAGTCGTGGATTCTGCTCTCAAGAGGGCACGGAGTTCGAGGGATACCGCCTCGGCGCCCCCGGGGCGGGAGTCTCGCACTCTGAACTAGTTTGGGAGGAAGGCCTACCAATCTTCCATGCTCGTGACCCGCATCCAGTCTTACCAGCTCTACACGAGCATCCACATGCGGAATAATGTGAAGCAACTGGCGGACCTGGTTGACAAGCTCCCGCCGGAGCAGTCCAGGCCTTTTCAGGAGGTGGTCAGGCAGCTGAAGGCGTGCAGAAAGTTCCTGTCCAGGGGTATATATGACACCTGTGACGTGGCATCTCGTGCTGCGGCCCAAGGTATAGTGATGCGCAGGCTCTCATGGCTGCGTGCCTCTGACCTGGACAACCGCACCCAGCAGAGACTGGCCAACGTCCCTTGCCGGGGGATAATATTTTTGGTGAGAAGGTCGAGCAGCTGGTGGACCAACTGCATCAGCGGGAAACCACCCTCGACAAGCTCTCCCACCGGGCGCCTTCAGCATCCACCTCAGCAGGTGGACGTTTTTCCCGGGCCCGGCAGGTTGCACCCTATGCCTTTACCAAGCGTAGGTACACCCAGCCGGCCCGAAGGCCTAGTCAGGCACAGGGACAGCCCCAGCGCGCTCGTTCTCGTCAACAGCGTGCGCCTAAGCAGCCCCCTGCGCCTCCACAGCAAAAGCCGGGGACGGGCTTTTGACTGGATCCATGGGAACATAGCCGCCCTCAAAGTGTCCGTACCGGACGATCTGCCGGTCGGAAGGAGGTTGAAATTTTTTCACCAAAGGTGGCCTCTCATAACCTCCGACCAGTGGGTTCTCCAAATAGTGCAGTGCGGATATGCCCTGAATTTGGCCTCCCTGCCACCAAATTGTCCTCCGGGAGCTCAATCCTTCAGCTCCCATCACAAGCAGGTACTTGCAGAGGAACTCTCCGCCCTTCTCAGCGCCAATGCGGTCGAGCCCGTACCACCCGGGCAGGAAGGGCAGGGATTCTATTCCAGGTACTTCCTTGTGGAAAAGAAAACAGGGGGGATGCGTCCCATCCTAGACCTGAGAGGCCTGAACAAATTCTTGGTCAAAGAAAAGTTCAGGATGCTTTCCTTGGGCACCCTTCTGCCAATGATTCAGAAAAACGATTGGCTATGTTCCCTGGATTTAAAGGACGCATACACTCACATCCCGATACTGCCAGCTCACAGACAGTATCTCAGATTCCGCTTGGGCGCACGGCACTTTCAGTATTGTGTGCTGCCCTTTGGGCTCGCCTCTGCCCCACGGATGTTTACAAAGTGCCTCGTGGTGGTAGCGGCGTATCTACGCAAGCTGGGAGTGCACGTGTTCCCATATCTCGACGATTGGCTGGTCAAGAACACCTCGGAGGCAGGAGTCCTCCGGTCCATGCAGTGCACTATTCAACTCCTGGAGCTGCTGGGGTTTGTGATAAATTACCCAAAGTCCCATCTCCAGCCAACACAGTCTCTGGAATTCATAGGAGCTCTGCTGAATACCCAGACGGCTCAGGCCTTCCTTCCCGAAGCGAGGGCCAACAACCTCCTGTCCCTGGCTTCGCAGACCAGAGCGTCTCAGCAGGTCACAGCTCAGCAGATGTTGAGACTTCTGGGTCATATGGCCTCCACAGTTCATGTGACTCCCATGGCTCGTCTTCACATGAGATCTGCTCAATGGACCCTAGCTTCCCAGTGGTTTCAAGCCACCGGGAATCTAGAAGATGTCATCCGCCTCTCCACCAGTTGCCGCACTTCACTGCTCTGGTGGACCATTCGGACCAATTTGACCCTGGGACGTCCATTCCAAATTCCACAGCCCACGAAAGTGCTGACGACGGATGCATCTCGCCTGGGGTGGGGAGCTCATGTCGATGGGCTCCACACCCAGGGTCTGTGGTCCCTCCAGGAAAAGGATCTGCAGATCAACCTCCTGGAGCTCCGAGCGATCTGGAACGCACTGAAGGCTTTCAGAGATCGGCTGTCCTGCCAAATTATCCAAATTCGGACAGACAATCAGGTTGCAATGTATTACACCAACAAGCAGGGGGGCACCGGATCTCGCCCCCTGTGTCAGGAACCCGTCGGGATGTGGCGTTGGGCTTGCCAGTTCGGCATGCTTCTCCAAGCCACATACCTGGCAGGTGTAAACAACAGTCTGGCCGACAGACTGAGCAGAGTCATGCAACCGCACGAGTGGTCGCTTCATTCCAGAGTGGTACGCAAGATCTTCCGAGAGTGGGGCACCCCCTCGGTGGACCTTTTCACCTCTCAGACCAACCACAAGCTGCCTCTGTTCTGTTCCAGACTTCAGGCACACGGCAGACTAGCGTCGGATGCCTTTCTCCTTCATTGGGGGACCGGCCTCCTGTATGCTTATCCTCCCATACCTTTGGTGGGGAAGACCTTACTGAAGCTCAAGCAAGACCGCGGCACCATGATTCTGATAGCGCCCTTTTGGCCCCGTCAGATCTGGTTCCCTCTTCTTCTGGAGTTGTCCTCCGAAGAACCGTGGAGATTGGAGTGTTTTCAGACTCTCATTTCGCAGAACGACGGAGCGCTTCTGCACCCCAACCTTCAGTCTCTGGCTGTCACGGCCTGGATGTTGAGGGCATAGACTTCGCTTCGTTGGGTCTGTCTGAGGGTGTCTCCCGTGTCTTGCTTGCCTCTAGGAAGGATTCCACTAAAAAGAGTTACTTTTTCAAGTGGAGGAGGTTTGTCGTTTGGTGTGAGAGCAAGGCCCTAGAACCTCGTTCTTGCCCTGCACAGAACCTGCTTGAATACCTTCTGCACTTATCAGAGTCTGGCCTCAAGACCAACTCAGTAAGGAATCACCTTAGTGCGATTAGTGCTTACCATTATCGTGTGGAAGGTAAAGCCATCTCTGGAGAGCCTTTAGTCGTTCGATTCATGAGAGGCTTGCTTTTGTCAAAGCCCCCTATCAAGCCTCCTGCAGTGTCATGGGATCTCAACGTCGTCCTCACCCAGCTGATGAAACCTCCTTTCGAGCCACTGAATATCTGTCATCTGAAGTACTTGGCCTGGAAGGTCCTGTTCTTGGTGGCTGTTGCTTCAGGTCTTTGTAGCAGACCCACCTTACACTAAATTTCATCATTTATCCGCACACACCCTAAGTTACTGCCTATGTTTGTGTCAGAGTTCCATGTGAACCAGGTGATTGTTCCTCCAACATTTTTTCCCAGACCTGATACCCATCCTGGCGAAAGCACACTGCATACCATGAACTGCAAGCGAGTAGAGTGGAACGTGTAGTGTGAAGTGTCTGCTTACGATTTCCAAAAATACTAGGACTAGGGGGTATGCGATGAAGCTACAAAGTAGAAAATTTATAACAAATTGGAGAAAATTTATTCAACTCTGGAATTCATTGCCAGAAAATGTGGTAAAGGCGGTTAGCTTAGCAGATTTAAAAAAAAAAAAAAAGGTTTGGACGGCTTCCTAAAGGAAAAGTCCATAGACCATTATTAAATTGGACTTGGGAAAAATATTTCTGGGATAAGCAGCATAAAATGTTTTGTACTTTTTTGGGGATCTTGCCAGGTATTTGTGACCTGGATTGGCCACTGTTGGAAACAGGATGCTGGACTTGATGGACCTTTGGTCTGTCCCAGTATGGCAGTACTTATGTACTTATTGCCTTTTACATGGAGCAGACTAGGCCCTACACAGTCCATCCAGCTTTTAGTTTCTTTTGATCCCAACAGGATGGGAGTTAGGAAACACACAATTTCTTGAGGGTCATGTCAAGGCTCAAAATGTCAGAGTCATGGCAGCATCGTTAGCCTACTTGAGGTCAGCCTCTATTGAAGAAATTTGCAAGGCTGCAACGTGGTCTTCAGTCTACGCATTTACATCTCATTACTGCCTTGAGCAGGATTCCCAACGTGATAGTCGGTTTAGACAGATAGTTCTTTGGAATTTGTTTGGGGTCTAGAATCCAACTCCACCCTCGTAGGCCCATTTTGTTTTGTTCCATGCTGCACTTTCACACAGTTGTATATAATTTCAGTTTAATTACTATTTTGTCCTCTCAGTTGTGATGCCTAATTGACTTATGTTTGTTGTTTTTGGTGAGCCTGGTAGTTAGGGATTCCAACATGTGAGAATGAATGGCCTGGTAGTTAGGGATTCCCACATGTGAGAATGAATGGCCTTCTTGTCTTTGGAGAAAGTGAAGATACTTACCTGTAGCAGGTATGCTCTGAGGATAACAGGCCATTCATTCTCACATACCCTCAAAACTCCCCTTGGAGTTCTCTTTTTGTAGTACAGTGTTGTATTGATGGCCCCGTGCTGTCACAGTGAGTGGGAAGGAATTCGCAGTGGGGATGCTACGAGTGCTCTTAAAGCTCTAGTAGCTTGTTTAAGCTCTATATCGGGTGACATGGATGATATTACCCACGTGTGAGAATGAATGGCCTGCTTTCCTTGGAGAATACCTGCTACAGGTAAGTATCTTCGCTTTATTGATTTAAAACAGTTTCCTAAGTACTACTGCTTTGAAACATACTACTTGGAAACATACAGTTTCTAGAACTGCAGGACTCTTCATCTGTAGCTGCAGTAAAATAAATGAGAACTGAAGTTTGTAACAGGACAGCATGACTAACATCCACTTGGTGGCAGGTTTTCTAGCTTATTAATTTATCTGCAAAACTAAGTTGCTTCGTGTGTTTTTTCTTATAGCATCAGTACAAGTTGGGGGCAAGGAGGGTTGGCAAGTGACCCTCCAGCAGAAAATATGCATGTTTGTATTAAATAGGTATATTTTTACATTTTAGGGTGATAGCAAGATAAATATTTTTGATATTTCATGGAAACCATTCAAGTAGTATTTCAATCCTTGCTATATTACAGATAAACTATTCCAGCTTTTCTTTCAGCTTGATTAGACAAACCTCTGGAGATTTTGTATTAGAGGGGGAGCATTGCCAGCAAGGTGCTTAATTCAGCAATCTTTTTCCCTTTTTCAGATGACGCAAATGGCCCTGCTTTAAACTATTTCTTATTCATGGGTTGGAAATGTAATGGATTCATACTTCTCACTTCACAGTTTTTAACAGATGATTTGACAGCGTTTACTTGAAAGCACTACAGTCAAGTGACTATAGCATAGAGCTGTACACTTGGAATTTCAGGGTAGTTCCTAGATCTACTCTTCAGTGTGACTTCTGGTCTGCAAAACCTGGAGCTATATAGTTGATTGATTGGAGAATCTGGAAGACAACTGGCTAGGGTACAATATGACTTCCAGGAAATAAATATGAATATATTGATTTGAATAATTTGCAGTGCAACATCCTTTGGTTTTAGGAAGGGTCCAAACCACTGGATTAAATGATTTAATGTATTAAATTTCTTAAATTCATGGTATGCCTGATCACTTATTCTTCCAGTTCCCTATTCATATTCCCTGAAACATGTGTAGAAGCAGGGGTGGAATGAGAGTGATGCAGGGCTTATTCAGAGACTCTTTGCTGGGCCTCATTTGCATAAGTCAGTAGGTACTGAAAAGCCAAGCTAAGAAATAGGGCCATATGCAAATTCAGTTAATTCACTGGTAGGGCTAGCTCTGTGTAGAAGTTTTCCAGTTGATTGTTTAAATATTTTGCAGACCTGTACAATTATTCAAGTGCATGCAACACTCAACAGTGTTCTCCTTTAACTGTCTACAAAGACCTAGGTTATCTCTTATATTGCAAAATAGATATTTGAACCATCATTAGGGAGACCCTGCTCTGTCTTGCAGAAGTTTCTGTATGTATCTGACTTTCTGCACACTTCTAGTTTTAGAGAACAGGAGCCTAGCTTCATTGACTTAAATGTCGCTTCCTCCCTGTAGGTATTTAATGTAGATTACATTTAATTCTCTAGGGCCTGAAGATCAAAAATCTGGCGCTGCACGGAACATAAATTCCCTTATATGGAAGTTAAACCCCACTCTATGAATCCCAGAGCAGGGCGGAGGCTCTGCCCCCTTAACCCTAACGCCAGTTCCTATGTGTCGTAGGGTTAAGGTGGTAGGAGCACAAGAGGATCAGAGCACAGTACTCCGAGGACAAGCAGGCCTATTTATTCTCACAAGGGGGTAATGCAACGCTGTGTTGCCCAGTCCGGAGCTTCTAACAAGCTCAAAACAGAGCTTTGTGGAGCATGAGACATGCTCCAGCACGCATGCGCGAGTGCCTTCCTGCCCACCATGAGGGCACATCTCCTGCAGTTCTTTTTTTACCATGGTGAAGGGAGGCTGTATTATTTTAGTGTCTTTTCACACGCCCGGTCAAAGAGCTTTTTTGATGCCTTTCGGCTATTTTCAGGAAGATTTCTTTCTTCTGCCCATCCTCAGATCCCCTTTTCCCTCTTCCCTTAATATTTTTTTTAGTAGCTTTTTTTTTTTTGTTTCATTTATTTTCCAATTAGTAAGCCACGTTTAGGCTTGGACTCTGGTCAGGTTTGTCCCTGTCTCTTCTTTGTCGGTGCCTTACCTTTTTTTCGGCACCATCGAGCCATTTGATTTTGCTGCGTAGGTTTTTCCGTCCATCTCATCTAAAGTTCCCAGTGGCTTTAAGCGCTGTACCCGGTGCAATCGAACCATCTCTGATGCACCCATTCTTGGTGTCTTCATTGCTTAGGGCCTGACCATAGCCCTACTAACTGTCCTCTGTCTGCATATGCACAAGAGAACACAGGTGTCCAGAAAGGCTTAATGGGAAAAGATTTTTGGAGCCAGGTCCAAGTCCTCTTCACTTGCATTGACATTGGGGTCGGCTGCGATGGCGGCATCAACGTCGAAGACTTTATCAACATTGGGAGCATCAGTCCCCAGGTAGGCTGCTTTGAGACCTATGGACGCTGAGAGCAGTAGTGCGTCAAGTGGGTCTCCATCTGTCTCGACACTGGCTGCTGGACAGGACCCCGGGACCAGCCAGTGTCAGACCCAACTCTGAGGCCACGTGAAGATTCAGCATCGTCCTCATTGGTACCAATGAGTCTCTGTGCAGAGCTTCGGACAAAGGCTAAGAAGGATCAGCATCAGTCCTCCTCGATGCATGGTGCTGGGAGCTCCGGGGCATCAAGAGAATCAGCACTTGTGAAGCGTTGGCACCAGGAGGATCATTCCCTTTCTATTAAAGAACTTCCAATAACGCCAGTCTCCGAGCAGTCAAGACCTGGCTCTTGTCTTGACCCCAGCGGTTCTGCAGTCTATGTCTGGGCCAGCACCTCAGCTTTTCCCAGTGTTGGCCCTTGATAAACCTTGATAAACCTATCTGAGCCTTGTTACCTGAACTGCTGGATGGCCTCATGCAGCGGTGTGTGTTGGTACTAGGGGGTACTGGCGACTGCCATACTGCCTGTTGCAGCCTGCGGTGTGGTCTTCGACGCCAGTGTCGCATACAATCAGTGGTGTGCTGGAGCCGGCTCGCAAGAGCCGCTTGTTACATTTTGACAGCTCTTGCGAGCCGGTTGTTCTTCGGGGCGAGCCGGCTCCATTACACGAAGTAAGCATGGCAGGAGGGCGCCATCACAGGCCATGCTTACCTTCCCTCCCGCTCCCAAACATGTCCAGTGATTGTCCTTCGCCCCCACCCTCCCCTCCTGCTCCCATCCGTCTTTTACTATTACTTCCGTCGAAGCGCCGCGTTATTTAAAGCCCTGCTGCCCGTCTCTAGCCTTCCCTGCTTGCTTCGTGATGAGTTCGTTCCCTTAGTTCCACCTTCTGACGTCATTTCCTTTTTCCGCGAAGGCGGGACTGAGGGAACGAACTCATCACGAAGCAAGCAGGGAAGGCTGGAGACGGGCAGCAGGGCTTTAAATAACACGGCGCTTCGACGGAGGTAATAGAAAAAGACAGAGGGGAGGGTGGGGGCGAAGGACAATCACTGTGGGACGGAGAGCCAGAAGAACCGTTATTGACGCAGCCCAACATGTACGGAGGGTCACGGAAGAGCGGGAAGGGG
Organism: Microcaecilia unicolor; assembly: GCF_901765095.1. NCBI lineage: Eukaryota > Metazoa > Chordata > Amphibia > Gymnophiona > Siphonopidae > Microcaecilia > Microcaecilia unicolor. The sequence continues at coordinate 437,096,948 of NC_044033.1, forward strand.
GAACACAAGAGCACGGCCTCGACGGAAGAGGCTGACGGCAGGAAAGCGGAGCTTTTGGTGTTCGGCTATGCCTGTAAAGTGTACCGCGACGACGAGAAAGCTCTGTTCCACGAGCAGGGAAAGCACCTCATCCCATGGATGGGAGACCGCAAAATCCTGATCGATAGGTCGGTGTGCCATTAGCCAGGCTGCTGTTGCACTGCATGCTGTGTGACCCATCCTTTTCTTTTCCTGCAGGCGTACAAGTCCGTCGTGTGGACCACAGTACACACTGATAACCACCCCAGATAGATGGTCTGTCATCTCTTCCTCTCTCGCTTGACTTTGTGCAGGAGGTCATGGGGGAAGAAGGGTTGACACATCTTTTTCAGATCAAAATGAAATTTGAGATTCAAAAATTCAGCTAGAAATTGGGGGAGGAAGGGGCGTCTGCCGAAAATCTGACACACTTGGGTATATGAACTGGGCTCCATAAAGTTTTAAGTTGGAATGCTTTTTGATCTGAAAAGAATGAAGTGTTTAACTTGTTTGCTCCGTCGTTTACATTTTCTGCAGAGTTTATATAAATTTGTGTTGGTGAGTAGAATAGGAAGATAGTAAATCACAACCGATAAAGACTTAAATGACCCGTACAACATATCCAGCAAGATGTTTAGGCTGGTGAACTTTCTCTTTGGAGGTTAATCATAACCACTTGTTTCTTTATCCTTGCTGTCTTTTAGCACCTATAACTCATGTTCAAATTGCTCACTGTGGCAAGAATAATTGCATATTCTTGTCAGATCTATTACAAACTAATATGATATAGGCCTGCTACAAAAGGAATAATGCTCGGAGCAAACTTTACAATGTATGCTGATATATAAAAATTGTAAGTTAAGGAGGTTTACATTTCAACATTTAAAAATAAAATGTAACATATTTACTTTGGAGAGGTTAAGAATAGTATATGTCAAACTTTTGCAGGCGTTCAAAATGCCCTTGTTTGTATTTGCCGGAGAACGTGGTGAAGGCGGTTAGGTTGGCAGAGTTTAAAAAGGGGTTAGACGGTTTCCTAAAGGCCAAGTCCATAAACCGCTACTAAATGGACTTGGGAAAAATCCACAATTCCAGGAATAACATGTATAGAATGTTTGTACGTTTGGGAAGCTTGCCAGATGCCCTTGGCCTGGATTGGCCACTGTCTTGGACGGGATGCTGGGCTCGATGGACCCTTGGTCTTTTCCCTGTGTGGCATTACTTATGTACTTATGTAGTGGACATGTTTGGGAGCGGGAGGGCAGGGGAGAGAGGAGAATTGCTAGGGATGGTGGACATGGATGGGAGCGGGAGGGCAGGGGCGAGAGGAGAATTGCTGGGGATGGATGGAGGGGTTCAGGGGAGAAAAGAGAATTGCTGCTGGGTATGGAAGGATGCAGGGGGGCAGGGGAAAGAAAACTGCTGGGTATGGATGGATAGAGGGGGTAGGGGAGAGAAGAGAATTGCTGCTGGGTATGGATGGATGCAGGGGAAAGAAGAGAACTGCTGGGTATGGATGGATAGAGGGGGTAGGGGAGAGAAGAGAATTGCTGCTGGATATGGATGGATAGAGGGGGCAGGGGAGAGAAGAGAATTGCTGGGTATGGATGGAGGGGGTCAGGGGAGAGAAGAGAATTGCTGCTGGGTATGGATGGATGGATGGAGGGGGGCAGGGGCGAGAAGGTAATTGCTGGGTATGGATGGATGGAGGGGGGCAGGGGAGAGAAGAGAAATGAAGAAGACAGGAGGGAGAAAGAAAAGAAATAAATGGAAAGGAAACCCTGGAAACAGAGTCAAGGGAACAGATAGAGAGCAGCAGAATCAGATACTGGGCCAGCATGATCAGAAAAACAGTCACCAGACAACAAAGGTAGAAAAAATTATTTTATTTTCATTTTAGTGTTTGGAATATGTCCACTTTGAGAATTTACATCTGCTATCATATTTTGCAATATATAGCAATGTGTTTCTTTCTGTTTTTCTGATATTGTGCTGCATGCAGAGTGTAACTTCTTAGGATTTCAGGTTAATTTTTGAAGAATTTAAATAGGGACTATCTCTGTTCTGCATGTATGACTGCAAGGCTAAGTGTCTGAATAGGGAGGGATCTGTTTGTTAGGTTCTGAGATTTTGGTAACACATTTTTTTCAGAGTTGGCAAGACTGTCTGTTCTCCTAATTCCTGGTCTATAAGCTAATTTGGTTTGTGTCATTTTGGGTATACTGCAGAGATTTTTTTTTTTCCTGGTAAAGGGCATCTAAAACAGACATCATGTTATGAGAATCAGGTTATCAACATTAAAAGTTTATATTTATTTACTTATTTATGGCATTTTATCCCGCATTAAACATGAATTAGATTGGAACCTGGGAGCATTTACATTTTTTTTCCCTAGAGAGAGTAATTCATTGCCGTCGCCCCCTCCCCCCCCCCCCCCCCCCCCCAAAAGACTCTCTCCCCGGCTATAGCCAGCTCTGCAGTTTGGGGAGGGGTGGCGCAGAGTTGGACAGGGGGGTGCAGAGGTGGACTGGGGGGGAGGCGCAGAGGTGGACCGGGGAGAGAGCCTGTTGTTAAACATTTACCAGCACACCACTGCATACAGTACCTGAGGTCTTCGATGCCAGTGTCGCATACAGTACCGGTGTCAACTGCCACCCAGGCCAGTATCCCCTCGACATCTGTGGAGGAAGCTTCGCAGGAGTCAAAGCGGGAGCCAGCTCCTCGACGCCCCTCTCGGGGACATGGTTCCTCTATGTCAAGGCAGGCTCTGTCTGTACACTCCTATGCAGAAGTTTTGTCCAACACCAATGAGTAACGCTCATGAGAGTCAGAGGATGATCCAAGGTGCTTTTCCTTAGATGAGTCTTATGGCATCCCCTCTGAACCCTCCCCTCCACTTCAAAGGAGAAAGTCTCCGCCACAGAGCCTTTCATTTCCATCTTTTGTAAAGGAAATGGCTTTGGCCATACCATTTCCTTTAGACATGGAGGACGAGCCCAGGGCTGAGATGCTTCAGGTCCTGGACTATACATCTCCTCCTAGGGAGGCTGTGACTGTCCCTCTCCATAAGGTAGTCAAGTAAGTCCTCAATCAGAACTGGGAGTCCACTTGTCAGGCTCAGTCATGCCCAAGAAGATGGACATCCAGTACCAGAGCCACAGTATGCCTGGTTTTAGTAGGCCCTTGTTGCCTCACAGTTCTATGGTGGTGGAATCTGCTCTCAAAAGGCCCCCAGGCAGAGAAGCTAGAACCTGAAGCAGGCCGAGTCAGTACATCTGTTGTCCAAGCAGCAGAAGGTGTGTTGTAAGTTTTTGGCCAGGATCGCCTACGACACTTTTGACATGACATCCAGGATCTCTGCTCAGAGTATAACAATATACAGGCTCTCATGGCTGGGTGTCTGACTTGAAACATTCTGTTCAGCAGAGGTTGGTGAATTCCCCATGCTGGGGAGATAACTTGTTTTGGAGAGGTTGAGGAGGTTGCTGACCAAATCAAGAAACATACTGATACCATCTCTTCTCTCTCCCACCAGATGCCTTCTGCCTCCTCATCCAGGAGGTATTTTGGGATTTATTTTATTTATTTAGATTTTGCTCACATCTTTTTCAGTAGTAGCTCAAGGTGAGTTACATTCAGGTACACTGGATATTTCTCTGTCCCAGGAGGGCTCACTGTAATCTAATTTTGTACCTGAGGCAATGGAGGGTTAAGTGACTTGCCCAAGATCACAAGGAGCAGCAGTGGGATTTGAACCAGCCACCTACTACTACTACTACTTATCATTTCTATAGCGCTACTCTGGATTGCAAGACCGGTGCTCTAACCAGTAGGCCACTCCTCCACCTGGGAAGGGTGCCTACTACCCACAGAACCATAGGTTCACTGCTCCCTCTCGTCAGCCTGCTCAGGCTCAACCCCAGCGTGCTCATTCTCGTCAACAGTGTGTACCTAATGCCCCTGCTGCTCCCCAGCAAAAGCAAGGGGCGAGTTTTTGACTGGCTTCACAGAGCATAGCCACTGTCCGTACCAGACAACCTACCAGTCGGAGGGAGGCTGACATTTTTCTACGAAAGGTAGCCCCTTATAACCTCTGACTGGAGGGTTCTTCAAATAGTTTGTCTCGGATACACCCTGAATTTGCTTCAAAAACCTCCAAATTGTCCACCGAGAGCTCATTACTTCAGCGCTCATTACGAGAAGGTACTTGCAGAGAAACTCTCCGCCCTTCTGAAGGCCCATGCAGATGAACCCGTTCCACCAGGGGAAGAAGGGCGATGATTCTATTCTAGGTACTTCCTCTTTCAAAAGAAGACAGGGGGGATACATCTCATCTTAGACCTAAGGGCCCTAAACAAATTCCTGGTTAAAGAAAAGTTCAGGATGGTACCCTTCTTCCCATGATTCAGAAACATGATTGGCTATGCTCTCTGGACTTTAAAGGATGCATATACACACATCCTTCCAGCCCACCGGAAGTATCTTCTGTTTCAGCTGGGAACACACATCACCTTATATGTTGTGAAGCCACACCCAGTGCATCCCAGGAAGCACTGGGCTGGGCACCGCCATTCGATGGAAGAGAAGAGAGGCCACCTCCCTCCTCCAACTTAAGGTAGGGGGGTGGGGAAGGGCTGGTAGACCACCAGGTTCGGGAGGGGGGATTCACCCGCGGCCCGCTGGGCCACCAGGGACATTTGGGGGATGTTGGGGTTAGGGGTGCTGGAGACCCACCAGATCTCCAGCTCCCCCTGAACCTGGGTCGGGGGGACCGGCGGTCCAGTGGACCTCCCACCCCCTGTTGCTGGAGGGGCGGGGTCAGTTGGGTAGGCTCGGGGTTCCTAAGGGGGCTACTGCATTGGGGGGAATAGGAGCCTGCTAGCATGCAAATGCATTCTGGACAGGGCTCACCGTTCCTCCCCAATGGTCTGCAAACCCTAACGCCAGCTCCGAGCTGGCGTAGGATTTGCCGCGGCTAGCGTGCCAATCTTTGGCACGCTGGTCGCTGATCATTGGGGATAAATATGTTTAGCCCTGTTTTGCATGCTACTTGCGTTCAGAGCCCGTGAGCATGTTGTTTCATGCGCTCGGGGGCTCTGATCATGGGGCAGTAGCAAACGCAGGCACTAGTATGGCGCTAACAGCCTCTAGCACCTGCGTTTGCTTCTGATCATCGGCCCGTTAGTTCTTAAGGGCTGCCGACAGGTCAAGTTTTCAGGAAATCTCTAATGTTGTTTGAAGTGTCCTCTTCTCAATATTTTAAAGGGATACATTTGAGAAGGGCTTTTTCGTTGGCTGCACAGATGCTATAGAACAATAGCTCGGTCTTTAAACCTTATCTGAATCTACTGTAGTGCTTAAAGGAATGAAAATCAAAAGGCAGTTTCCTTAATTATCTAACTTCTTTATCTAAAGTGCAGGTGGGTGGTTTTGAAGGGATATTTGTCCAAGAGTGGGTAAGAATGAAGGTGTTTTATTGATTTTTCTTGTATTGTATTTTACAGTGTGATTTCATTGTTCACTGTTTCAATAATTTTTATTAACTTGTAGACAGTATATAAATAAAGTAATATAAATGTATATGTATGTATGAATGAGTAAACATACATTGGAGAGATTTGAATACAGTGGAGGTAATAAGCATACAGTTCTCTGAAGACAAGCAGAATAGCTGAATCCTCACACATGGGAGCACATGCAAGAACTTTTTCTTCAAATGTTCTGTCTGAAAGATGCTGCTGTTTAATAATCTAATAAATATCTAATTAGCTACTATGAAAACAGATCTTCAGAGTTGAACATCCACTAAAGCCTTCAGCTTTGGAACACATAGAAGTAGGTGTATCACCTTATATCTTCATCAATCTGAATTCTTTTTTACTCTTTCTTTTTTATATTACCTTATGACGTTTTTATCTCAAACAAAGTCATGTATGTTTCTTTGAGACAACCAGTATATAAAGATTTATGCTTTAACACTGTTCCATATTTATGTAAGCATTACTTAACTGAATTGCTTTAATAGGGGTAAATGCGCCGACACGTGTTTCGCCAAAAGCTTTCTCAAGGCTTCCTCCTATGGATCAAAAATAGAAGAGTATTAGTGATAAATAACTACTCTCTTATGTCAAAACCAACCCTCCAAAGTACCTTAGTTCTTCTGTGGTGTAGACAGTGCTTTTTTTTCTGAGGGCCGGCTCACCAACTTTCCGTTCTGCCCCCTGCAAATCTAATATTTACCGAAGTCGCAGTGTGAACCGGCAGTGAAGACAGTAAGCAGGCAGGCTCGCCTGAGTCCTCGTCGCTTCCCTGCCCAGTCTTAGCACAGCTCAGGCTCAGCTTCCCGCTTTCGTTGCTTCCCTGCCCAGTCTCAGCACAGCTCAGGCTCAGCTTCCCGCTTTCGTTGCTTCCCTGCCCAGTCTCAGCACAGCTCAGACTGTGTCCCACCTTCGTCGCTTCCCTGCCCTCTCAGCGTCCCGCTTTCCTCTGATGTAATTTTCTTTCCGTGAGGGTGGTATGCTGAGAGGGCAGGGAAGCGATGAAGGTGGGACGCTGAGCCTGAGCTGTGCTGAGAGGACAGGGAAGTGATGAGGTGAGCCTGCCTGCTTGCTGTCTTCACTACCGCCGGTTTGCGCTGCGACTTTGGTAAATATTAGATTTGCAGGGGCCAGAACAGAAAGTTGGTGAGCTGAGGGCCGGCAGGTGGGGATGGGGTTGGAACTATCTCGGGGGCAGGTGGAGGCTGGGGCGAGTCACAGGACATGGAAGGGAGGGGAGGATGGGGGAGGGGGAGGATGGGGGGAAGGATCGCTGGACATGGAGGGGAGGGCAGAGAATTGGTGAACATGGATGGGAGGGAAGGATAGGGGCAAAGGAGAATTGCTGGACATGGATGGGAAGGAAGGATAGGGGCAAAGGAGAATCGCTGAACATGGATGGGAGGGGAGGGCAGAGGAGTATCCTGGACATGGATGGCAGGGCAGGGCGAGAGAAGAGAGTTGCTGGACATGGATGGATGGAGGGGAGGGCAGGAGAAATGTTGGACATGGATGGTAGGTAGAAAAAATCATTTTATTTTCATTTTAGTGTTTGGAATATGTCCAATTTGAGAATTTACATCTGCTGTCTTATTTTGCACTGGGTATACTGGAGCTGTAACATCTTACAGAAATTATTTGTAATGAAAAAATTCGTTATTTTTTTCTCCTATACTGGTATAATATTTTCAATGATGCCTGTTTATATGTGCCAAGGGGTGTGGCTAACATGGGTGTGGCTATCATAGGGGTGGAGCCATAGGTGGTGGCCCTGCCCATAATGAGTACCGGTACCTTTTTTCCTACAAAAAAAGCACTGGGCGTATATAACAGCCTGTTGTTTCATTTAAAAATGACCGTGGCTTTTTCAAAAACTTTAAAGTGCCACAGACTACTGACTCAATCCATCATCCAATCATAGTAACATGTCAGACTAACGTCATCCACTCAAACTGTTCAATCCCACAGGTTCTATGGATTTCAATTTGTAAAATCCATTGCTGTTCCTTGAAAATAAGTGTGTCTTCCATATCATCAAGCTGATCAATCCATAGACTGGTGGGTTGTGTCCATCTACCAGCAGGTGGAGATAGAGAGCAAACTTTTGCCTCCCTATATGTGGTCATGTGCTGCCGGAAACTCCTCAGTATGTTCTCTATCTCAGCAGGTGGTGGTCACACACAGCAGCAGCTCTGGCTAGGCCTCCAAGCCTAATCCTTAGGTTTTGTTGAGGCCTGGGGTTGAGGGCTCTTTTGAGCAAGTGCAAACCTGGTGGTGCCAGGTCCCTCCTTTTCTCCCCCCTCCCGCTGGCTCCGTTTAAAAAAAAAAAAAAAAAAAAAAAAATTTTAAACGTCCTTAAAGGCGTTTATTTCGACGTTTATTTAAACGTTCATTGCAGCTACTCACTGGGACACCAGTTCGTTACAGCTCGGAGCGGCAAGCAGGTAATTTTTACCTTTTTATAGCGGGCAGGGGGTTCCCCGATTCTTCTCCTCGTGGCATATGGCGTCGGAGGGCGAGGGCGCAAAGGGTCGCTCCCCGGATCGCTTGAGCGCTTCTAGAGGGGATGCGGGGGTCTTACAGCCTGATTCACCCTTGTTGGGTGACAGTTTCGTGACCGATGAGTGTCCCGGTCCTTCCTCCGGCGTGGCGGTTTTTCCCGCCATAAACGCCCATCCCCCGCTCCTCGCCTCCGCCATCTTGGCCGGCCACGCGGCTCGGACGGCTTCTTCGGGGCCGCCCTTGAGGTTGGAGACATTAATGCCATGAACGCCCTTAATTTGGGCGAGGGCACAAAGCGGCTAAAGTAAGCGCCGCTCTTCCCGCGCGGCTCCTTCGCGGAGTGTCGCGCCGGACGCCATTTTGGATGCGCAGCATGTTTCTCCCCCGCTCTTGCGAGCGCCGGTTGAGGGTGCGTCTAGGGCTGTTGCCCAGGCTGCGGAAGTGCACAGTCTGGGGAGTTTCTCCCCCGAGTTTGTTTTGCTGCTGCATCAGGCTTTCCTCATGCACAACGCTGCCCCTGCTCCCTCTTCTGATAAAGAGGTTGAGGTTCCCAGAGGTAAACGCCCTCGGGTTGATTTCCAGGCCTTGGAGGACTGTGTCTCCTCCGATGTAGATGAGGGCAGCGTGTCTGAGGTCTCCCAACGGTCCTTTGCGGATTCCTTGGAGGAGACGGATCCCCGCTCGGATGGAGCGGATGACCCCTCGGCAGCGCGTTTAGCCCAGAGGATTTGCCCAACCTGTTAGTGCAGGCCATGGGCATTTTGAAGATTTCCTCTCCGGAGGACGTCTCTCCCTCAGCCCCTGTTGGCTCTGCCATTATGCTGGGGACGAAGCGCCCGCCTAGAACCTTCCACGTGCATGATGCCATGCACACCTTAATTTCGGCTCAATGGGATGTCCCGAAAGCGAGCCTCAAGGTGGCTAGGGCTATGTCCCGCCTCTATCCTTTACCTGAAAGTGAACGTGAGGCCTATCTGTGGCCTACTGTGGATTCTTTAATCACTGCGGTGACTAAGAAAACGGCTTTGCCGGTGGAAGGTGGCACGGCCCTAAAGGACGCCCAAGACAGAAGATTGGAGGCGGCCTTAAGGTCGTCCTTTGAGGCAACTGCTTTAAGTTTGCAGGCCTCGGTTTGCGGTTCCTATGTGGCCAGGGCGTGCCTGACTATGGTGCAGCGGGCTTCCCCCTCGGATCATTCCTTGAGGGTTGATTGGCCGGCCCTGGAATCGGGCCTAGCCTATTTGGCAGACTTGCTGTATGATGTCTTGAGAGCCTCAGCTAAAGGCATTGCTCAGACAGTCTCTGCGCGGCGGTGGCTTTGGCTGAAACATTGGTCTGCTGACCACGCCTCTAAATCCCGCCTGGCTAGATTGCCTTTTAAAGGCAAGCTGCTCTTTGGGGTCGAGCTGGACAAAATCGTGACCGATCTCGGCACGTCTAAGGGCAGAAGTTACCAGAGGTCAGGGCTCGGGCTAGTACTCGTCCCGGTACCTCCAGAGGACGGTTTCAGGAAGCCCGTCGGTACCGCCCGGGCAGGTCGGGCTCCTCTGCCCCCTCTTCCTTCAAGAGGTTTTTCTCCCCCAAGCAGCATTCATTTCGCAGAGACCGCCGTCCCGGAGGTGCTCCCTCCGGTCCTCCCCCAGGGTCTCGTACCCAGTGACGGGGCCTTGGTCCACGCCCCAGTGCGGATTGGAGGACGGCTGTCCTCGTTTCTGGGTGAGCGGACCACAGTAACTTCACAAGCTTGGGTGCTGGAAGTCATCAGAGACGGCTACAAGCTAGAGTTCTGCCGACCCTTAAGAGACGGGTTTGTACTCTCTCCCTGCAAGTCTCCGGTCAAAGCTGTGGCAGTGCAGCAGACCTTGGACAACCTGATCCGCCTGGGTGCGGTCGTTCCGGTGCCAAAAAATCAGATTGGCAAGGGACGTTACTCCATTTACTTTGTGGTACCAAAGAAAGGAGATTCTGTCCGGCCTATCCTCGACCTCAAAGGGGTCAATCGGGCCGTGAAAGTGGAGACTCTCCGCTCTGTTATAGCGGCAGTGAAGGCAGGAGAGTTCTTGGCTTCCTTGGGCATCTAGGAAGCGTACCTGCATATTCCCATCTGGCCTCCTCTCCAACGCTTTCTGCGTTTTACAGTCCTGAGACGACACTTCCAGTTCAGAGCCCTCCCTTTCGGGTTGGCTACTGCTCCGCGGACCTTTTCCAAAGTAATGGGGGTCATAGCGGCCTTCCTGCTAAAGGAAGAAGTACAAGTCCATCCTTATCTGGACGACTGGTTGATCCGAGCCCCCTCTTATGCAGAGTGCGGCAAGCTATGGACCGGGTAGTTGCTCTTTTGAGCTCCCTAGGATGGATCATCAACTGGAAGAAGAGCCAGCTGCGCCCGACTCAGTCCCTGGAGTATCTGGGAGTTCGATTCGACACCCAAGTGGGCAGAGTGTTCCTGCCAGACAATCGGATTGTCAAGCTTCAGGCTCAGGTGGACTAGTTCCTAGTAGCCTCTCCTATTCGGGCTTCGGACTACGTGCAGCTGTTGGGCTCTATGACGGCCACGATGGAAGTAGTGCCCTGAGCCAGGGCTCATATGAGACCACTACAGCTATCTCTGCTGTTGCGCTGGACTCCGATGTCGGAGGATTATGCTGTGCGCCTTCCCTTGGACCCAGCAGTGCGCAAGGCGCTGAGCTGGTGGACGCAGACAGTCAAGTTGTCTGCAGGAATGCCTCTGGTGACCCCGGAGTGGATTGTCGTCACGACAGACGCCTCTTTGATGGGCTGGGGAGCCCAATGCTTGGGAAGGACAGTGCAGGGGCTCTGGTCTCCTGCAGAGGCAAGTGGTCTATCAACCTCCTGGAACTCAGAGCCATTCGGTTGGTGTTTTTGGAGTTCATCCCGGTACTGGTGTTGAAGCCTGTACGGGTCCTGTCGGACAATGCCACGGCTGTGGCTTATATCAACCGCCAGGGAGGTACCAAGAGCGCCCCTCTAGCCAAGGAGGCTATGAGTCTATGCCAGTGGGCGGAAGCGAACCTGGAGCAGCTTTCAGCGGCCCACATTGCCGGAGTCATGAATGTCAAGGCGGACTTTCTCAGTCGCCATACCTTGGAGCCCGGAGAGTGGCAACTATCTGCTCAGGCGTTCTTGGACATCACGAAGCACTGGGGCCAGCCGAGCCTAGATCTGTTGGCGTCATCGGCCAATTGCCAAGTGCCGCGCTTTTTCAGCAGAGGACGGGACCCTCGATCTCTGGGAGTAGATGCTCTTCTCCAACAGTGGCCGACACAAGAGCTTCTCTATGTGTTCCCGCCCTGGCCCATGTTGGGCAGGGTGCTAGACCGGGTGGCAAAGCATCCCGGCAGGGTAATCCTGGTGGGTCCGGATTGGCCCAGACGTCCCTGGTATGCGGACTTGATCAGGCTCTCAGTCGACGATCCTCTGCGGCTCTCAGTGGAGCAGGGCCTGTTACATCAGGGTCCCGTGGTGATGGAGGATCCCTCCCCCTTTGGTCTTACGGCCTGGCTATTGAGCGGCAGCGTCTGAGGAAGAAGGGCTTCTCAGACAAGGTCATTGCCACTATGCTAAGAGCGAGGAAGCGCTCTACTTCTACTGCTTACGCCAGGGTTTGGCGTATCTTTGCAGCGTGGTGTGAAGCAGGCTCACTTTCTCCCTTCACTGCTCCAATTTCTTCAGTGTTGGCGTTCCTGCAAGAAGGTCTGGAGAAAGGCCTGTCGCTCAGTTCCCTTAAAGTCCAGGTAGCGGCTCTGGCTTGCTTCAGGGGCCGCCTGAAGGGTGCTTCCCTGGCTTCGCAGCCAGATGTGGTGCGCTTTCTCAAGGGAGTTAATCACCTGCGCCCTCCTCTGCACTCAGTGGTGCCTGCGTGGAATCTCAACCTGGTGTTAAGAGCCTTGCAGAAGCCGCCTTTTGAACCCTTGTCGAGGGCATCTCTGAAAGACCTGACGTTGAAAGCAGTCTTTTTGGTGGCTATCACTTCAGCCAGAAGAGTTTCCGAGCTCCAGGCGCTCTCATGTCGAGAGCCTTTTCTGCAGTTCACTGAGCAGGAGTGACTATTCGCACAGTGCCTTCCTTCCTGCCCAAGATTGTTTCTCGCTTCCATGTGAATCAGCAGCTCTGTCTCCCTTCCTTTCGGAGGGAGGACTACCCAGAGGAGTACTCTGCTCTTAAATATCTGGATGTGAGACGAGTCATCATCAGATACTTGGAAGTGACCAATGATTTCCGGAAATCGGATCATCTGTTTGTCCTGTTTACAGGTCCTCGTAAGGGTCTGCAGGCTGCTAAGCCTACAGTGGCAAGATGGGTCAAGGAAGCCATTGCAGCGGCTTATGTGGCCGCAGGGAAGGTGCCGCCTATCCAGCTGAAGGCTCACTCCACGAGAGCTCAGGCGACCTCGATGGCAGAGGCCGGGTCCGTCTCCTTGGCAGAGATATGCAAGGCGGCAACTTGGGCTTCGGCTCATACATTCTCCAAGCATTACCGTTTGACTGTGGCTGCACGGGCGGAGGCCCGGTTTGGAGCTTCAGTGTTGAGGTCAGGGATTTCAATGTCCCGCCCTGGGTGAGTACTGCTTCGGTACATCCCACCAGTCTATGGATTGATCAGCTTGATGATATGGAAGGTAAAATTATGTATAATCATACCTGATAATTTTCTTTCCATTAATCATAGCTGATCAATCCATAGCCCCTCCCAGATATCTGTACTGTTTTTATTCTGGTTGCATTTCAGGTTCAAGTTTAGTCTTCAGTTTCTTCAGAAAGACTTCGTGTTCAAGTTTTTTCACTTGGATTCTTCAAGAGTTGAGACGAGTTTGTGTTACAGTGAGCTGCTGCATTCCTCTCCCCTCCGTTTTACGGGGCTGGATTGAGACATAAATTCTGCCGGCACTCCCTCCCGCTTCGTGCGGCTGTAGGGCAGCTTTGTACCCTTCCCGCTTCGGCGGTGTTAGGGTCAGTCAGCTCCTCCCGCGGTTGCGGTTGCAGGATAAGCCAGATCCCCCCGCATCGGCGGGTGTGGTGTCCCTCCCCCGCTCCGCGGGGATGAGCTGGACGGATTCCCCTCCCCCACTTGTGTGGGGATGAGCTGGGTTAATTCCCCTCCCCCGTTTCGGCGGTGGTGAGCTGGGCAGAGTGTCCCTTCGTGGGTGTAATTCTCTAAGTGCTGAGTCCTGCGGATGGAGCTTTGATATCGACATACTGAGGAGTTTCCGGCAGCACATGACCACATATAGGGAGGCAAAAGTTTGCTCTCTATCTCCACCTGCTGGTAGATGGACACAACCCACCAGTCTATGGATTGATCAGCTATGATTAATGGAAAGAAAATTATCAGGTATGATTATACATAATTTTACCTTCAAGCTGGTGGGAGGGTGTTCAGCATTTTAGCATGAGAAATGGAGAATTGGAAGCAGAGCCAGAGGTCAGAGCTACCGCTCAGGGCACCGTCATCATGTGACTCATCAGCATTTTCCCTCTCTCTCTTTCTCCTTCTCTAGTGTCTTCCCGTCTCTATCCGTGTGTATCAACATCTTCCCCCCCCCCCCCCAAATCTATTTCCTCCACCTTCACGCTACCGTCACCTAAGTGGCTGCTGCATTCTGCATAGACACGCCTTCCAACACTGCTGCTCTCATCCTCTAGTCGCCAGGAGAGGAAATGACATTGGGGAGGGGTAGAGGCCAGCAAAGACGGCAGATGCCTATATATAGAATGCAGTGCCACGGCTCTCTTTTGTTTTGCAGGTACTTCTCAAGGAGGTTTAATTACCTCCTTGGTACTTCTAAACCAGCAGCAGCTGGCAGAGTTAGCAATGGGAGGAGGATGGAAAAAATGTTTGGGGCTCCTTCCCAAGCCTCTTATACTGGGTGCCTGTGCTTACAAACTCTCCTTCCTCCCAAGGAATTCTATTCTAAGAAGCTTGCAATGGACTGAGGGGCTCCTGCATGGCAGTGACATCCAAGAATAGGTGCTTACATGCGATAAGACATTCTCAAAAATTCTGGAAAATTGCTGGAGAAAAATTCCAGGGCAGACTTCATTGGATGACACACCCATGTGTGAGAATTCCTATTCTGCTGTCCTAGGAGATCACCCGCTACGCATAAGTAACTGTTATCTCTCTAATGCATATTCACTAGGGATACCCTGAAAACCTGATCCTTTGGCAGCTCTCTAGGACTGTGACTGAAGACCATGGCCCTTGGTGATGGTGGTGGTAGGAGAAAAGCCAAAAGTCGAATGAACATGGAAAGCATATAATAGGAAAGGAGACATTCTTAGGCTTAGTATCTCTAATAAACCTGTATCCCATTACCTGATCTGTTATGTACAGAAATATGACAACAGCTGCCAAATTTGTATTACTATCTGTAGTTTAACGCTCTACATTATTTTATAGTCAAGTTCTAGTTTCCTTTTATTAAATGTGTTGTCCTTTATTTCAATACAGCTGATGCAATTAATAACGCAGCAGGTTTTGGTTTCCAAGGGTATGACCGAGATGGAGCTCCATGTTGGGATTTAATTTCAAATTTAAGAATTCGGAACATAGAGGTTGGTATGCTTAGTTTTAGTTTGTTTTCAGATCTATAATTTGAAAGGACATCTTAAAGTTTCTGGTATTGTGACATTATTGCTTATATTTGCCAAAGACATGGAATAACTTTGCAGTTGTGTTTCAGTAGTGTGGGGGAAGAGTTGACTTAGTCATGACCAACCTTGGTATTTTAAAATACAGGGGGAAAGGGAAACAACATTTTCCTTGAACTATGAGAGGTTTGAAATACAGAACTATACCAGTTACTATTCAAAGTGATGTAACAGGTAGGAGAGGTTTCTACCTGCCTAAATTATGTTTATCAGCACTTAACTGGGCAGTGCTGCTGAGTATTAGCTCTGATTGGTCGTTTTTGAAGAAAGGCATTTCAAAGACAGAACTGGCATGGGAGGAGCTGGCAGCTATGGGGGTGGGGGGTGCCAGCAATATTCAGTGCCATTGCCTGCATAGCTAAGGGATCAAATAAGACTGCATACAAAGCAGTCCTGACTTCAGTCGCTTAGCAATGCAAATGTTGGCACTGAATATCATCAGCACCCAAATAGCTCTCTGTGAGACTGAAGCTCTTAACTCCCCCTCCTACCCCACTGAAGCAGCTCCAGTCCCCCTCGCCAAGCCCCAGAAGTCCCCTTTGGCCTACTTACAGTCCCTGGTGGTCTAGTGGTCTTTGGGACAGGAGCAGACTCCAATGACTCCTACTCCTCTTGGTTCCTTCTTGAAAATGCCTGCTTCAACTCTAGCAGTAGTCTCGCTAGAGGTCGTGGCAGCCATTTTCAAGGAGCCTAGAGAGGCAGGAGTGAGTGGGATTCACCCCTTTCCAAGGACTACTAGTCCACCGAGGACTTGAAGACCCGAGGGGGAACTTATGGGGCTTGGGGGGTTCAGAGGTCCTTAGGGGGGGGGGAGCAGGAAGGGGATCAGAGCCACCGTGGGGGTGGTGTGGGGAGGGGAGCGATATGCTTTGGAATATGTGGATGAAACATGTGGTTCCCATCCGATATTCAGCAGGGCCCCGTATAAGTATCTTTTGCGGATGCCGACTGAATGTTGGCTGTGACCTGCATAAGTTTCAGCAGCCACTAGCAGTTCAGTCAGGCTCAGATATTCAATACTGGTGCCCACACATAACCTGGCACTGAATATCCATGGCTAATTTAGTGGGTAGTGGAAGTAAAAAATGAATTGAGACACGGAAGGTGTCTTTATTAACTGAACAATTAAGCATCATCCCCAGTAGTGGACTACCAACAATCAACAACCTGGATCTTTTTTTCGTTTTCAAGGAGTCCTGAGTTTACAGTAATCAGATAAGTGACTTTTGGACTGTTGGAGTTAGTAAGAGAACGGGTTTATAGCTAGGTGACTGGAATACCCGCTGTATAAATATTCCTGTATTTGAAATACATTAACAATTAGGGGTTTATAGGTCCAGGTAGTTATGAAGGAGTACTAGTGGGGAGCATGCATTTTGAGTAGGGGGTTGTTAAACTTTTTTGGACTCTTCGGCTAGTTAGTGTAGGGGGTTAGGAGTTTTTAAACCATCCGGTTTTCTCAAATCAGTTTGAGTTTTTACGGTTGACTGTTTTTCTCCATTCCCCCTCACTTGAACCAATGATAGAAATTTATTCCTCAACTAAATGGTGAACCAAGCTTGATTAGCAAAGGGTTTCCATGAGATGGTTTGAGGTTCTTTTGTGATTACCAATTCAAAATCCCGATTGTGGATGCAAGAGTCCAAAGAGGGTGACACACCTATTCATTTATCAAGATTTCCAAACCTTCTTTTAGTTAATAGCAGAGAATGAGGGAAAACATGGAAGGATGGGGAGAAAGAGGGAAAACAGATGGAAGGATGGGGAGAAAGAGGGAAAACATGGAAGGATGGGGAGAAAAGATAGAAAACAGATGGAAGGATGGGGAGAGAAAGAGGGAAAACTGATGGATGGGGAGAGAGACTCTGGATGGAAGGATGGGGAGAGAAAGGGGAGAGACTGGAAGGATGCAGAGAGAAAGGTGAGAGACTGGAAGGATGTGGAGAGAGAAGGGACACTGAACAGAAAAGGGTAGAGTGATACAAAGACCCTGGTTAGAAAGAGGGAGAGAGACATTAGATGGAAGGATCAGGAGAGAGGATAGATGGATGGAAGGATGGGGAGAGAAAGAGGGAAGACGCTGGATGGAAGGGTAGGGAGAAAGAGGTGACACTGGACGGAAGGATGCAGAAAGAAAGAGGGGAGACTACTGGAAGGATGGGGAGAGAGAGGGGAGACTGGAAGGATGGAGAGAGAAAGAAGAGAGCTGCTGGATGGAAAAGGAGAGTAGTGAAAGACTGGAGAATAAGAGGAAGGGGCATGGGGAGAACAAGGGTGAGAAAAAGATGAAAAGCCATAAGTAGATGAAGGAAATTAAAGAATGGATAGTAAGAATGAATTAAATCAAGAGAGAGAGAGGCAGAAAAATATTGAAGAAAGCAAAGAAAAAGGAGAGAAAAGTGAGAAATGGCCAGGAAACCGTGGCAGAAGAGTTAAGCGAAAACGAAGGAAAGCAGAATCTAGAGACTGGGAGCGACACAATGAGAAAAAGTAAATGGCCATACAAGAAAGGTAAAGAAAATAATTGTATTTTTAATTTAGGATAAAGTAATATGGTACCTGTGTTAATGAAGTTTCAGAGACCAATACTTCCTTCCTTAGGTCGGGCGAGGATACCGTAACAGCATTATACTGACCTGAGGCAGGAGGTTTTGGCGTCTGAAAGCTCATTGAAAAGGGTGTTAGGCTATTAAATAAATTTTCTGAAATCTGATGCACTGAAAAGCAGCACTTTACCCTGTGTGACAAATGCATCTGATTAGCGTGACTAAATTTTGCTGGGGGAGGTGGGTAGAGAGAAAATTTTGTGCCCACCCACTTTGGGTTCAGGCCCATCCAAAATTGGCAGTCTGGCTACGCCACTGGCCTGAAGAGAAATGTTTTTAAGTGGTGGTGTCTACAGCAGAAAGGGGCCATTTTAGAAACATAAATGTAAAAGAAAAAAGAGTAGCATCTCTGGGAAATTTATATGGATAAGTGACAGCACAAACACTTATATAAATGGCAAATTAAGTCACCTTCCTATGGCAGTCATATTTTGTTCCAGGTATGGTTTTTCATGTCAAAGCAGTGTACAACTCACTCCCCTCAAACAGTCCTCTAAGCCCCAAGTCTGAAAAACCAACTTCATTGGGATGATACATGACTTGGAGCAGATGTAAGTGTATTGCTGTTGTAAAATATAGCATACACTAGTAAAAAAAAAAGGCCCGTTTCTGACACAAGTGAAACAGGTGCTAACAAGGTTTTCCTCGGAGTGTGTATGTTTGTGAGAGTGAATGTGCGAGTGTGTGTGAGAGAGAGTCTGGGTGCGAGTGTGTCTGTGTGAGAATGAGTGTGTGAGAGAGAGAGTGTGTTTCACACAGATACAGTGTGTGCGAGAGAGAGTGTGTGTGAGACAGACTCTCTGTCAGACTGAGTGTATGAGACCAAGAGAGTGTGTGAGTGAATGTGTGACACATAGAGAGTGAATGTGATACAGTGTGAGACATGGCGTGTTTAAAAACACCATCCTGGAGGTTCAGGACAAATATATTCCACGTATTAGAAAAAAGGGAAAAAAGACTAAACGTCAGCCGGCGTGGCTAAACAGTAAGATAAAGGAAATCATTAGAGCCAAAAAACAATCCTTCAGAAAGTGGAGAAGAGAACCAACTGAAAGTAACAGGATAGATCATAAGGAATGCCAAGCCAAATGCAAAGCGGAGATAAGGAGGGCAAAAAAGGACTTTGAGAAGAAATTAGCGTTGGAAGCAAAAATACATAGTAAAAACTTTTTTAGATACATTAAAAGCAGGAAACCGGCCAAAGAGTCGGTTGGGCCGCTGGACGAAAATGGTGTTAAAGGGGCGATCAAGGAGGACAAAGCCGTAGCGGAGAAATTAAATGAATTCTTTGCTTCGGTCTTCACCGAGGAGGATTTGGGGGGGACACCGGTGCCGGAAAGAATATTTGAAGCGGGGGAGTCGGAGAAACTAAACAAATTCTCTGTAACCTTGGAGGATGTAATGTGTCAGTTCAGCAAGCTGAAGAGTAGTAAATCACCGGGACCTGATGGTATTCATCCCAGAGTATTAATAGAACTAAAAAATGAACTTGCGGAGCTACTGTTAGAAATATGCAATCTGTCCCTAAAATCGAGTGTAATACCGGAAGACTGGAGGGTAGCCAATGTTACTCCGATTTTTAAGAAAGGTTCCAGAGGAGATCCGGGAAATTATAGACCGGTGAGTCTGACGTCGGTGCCGGGCAAGATGGTGGAGGCTATTATTAAGAATAAAATTGCAGAGCATATACAAAAACATGGACTGATGAGACAAAGTCAGCACGGATTTAGTGAAGGGAAGTCTTGCCTCACCAATCTAATGCATTTTTTTGAGGGGGTAAGCAAACATGTGGACAATGGGGAGCCGGTTGATATTGTATATCTGGATTTTCAGAAGGCGTTTGACAAAGTGCCGCACGAAAGACTCCTGAAGAAATTGCAGAGTCATGGAATCGGAGGTAGGGTATTATTATGGATTAAGAACTGGTTGAAAGATAGGAAGCAGAGAGTAGGATTGCGTGGCCAGTATTCTCAGTGGAGGAGGGTAGTTAGTGGGGTCCCGCAGGGGTCTGTGCTGGGTCCGTTGCTTTTTAATGTATTTATAAATGACCTAGAGATGGGAATAACTAGTGAGGTAATTAAATTCGCCGATGACACAAAATTATTCAGGGTCGTCAAGTCGCAGGAGGAATGTGAACGATTACAGGAGGACCTTGCGAGACTGGGAGAATGGGCGTGCAAGTGGCAGATGAAGTTCAATGTTGACAAGTGCAAAGTGATGCATGTGGGTAAGAGGAACCCGAATTATAGCTACGTCTTGCAAGGTTCCGCGTTAGGAGTTACGGATCAAGAAAGGGATCTGGGTGTCGTCGTCGATGATACGCTGAAACCTTCTGCTCAGTGTGCTGCTGCGGCTAGGAAAGCGAATAGAATGTTGGGTGTTATTAGGAAGGGTATGGAGTCCAGGTGTGCGGATGTTATAATGCCGTTGTATCGCTCCATGGTGCGACCGCACCTGGAGTATTGTGTTCAGTACTGGTCTCCGCATCTCAAAAAAGATATAGTAGAATTGGAAAAGGTACAGCGAAGGGCGACGAAAATGATAGTGGGGATGGGACGACTTTCCTATGAAGAGAGGCTGAGAAGGCTAGGGCTTTTCAGCTTGGAGAAGAGACGGCTGAGGGGAGATATGATAGAAGTGTATAAAATAATGAGTGGAATGGATCGGGTGGATGTGAAGCGACTGTTCACGCTATCCAAAAATACTAGGACTAGAGGGCATGAGTTGAAGCTACAGTGTGGTAAATTTAAAACGAATCGGAGAAAATTTTTCTTCACCCAACGTGTAATTAGACTCTGGAATTCATTGCCGGAGAACGTGGTACGGGCGGTTAGCTTGACGGAGTTTAAAAAGGGGTTAGATAGATTCCTAAAGGACAAGTCCATAGACCGCTATTAAATGGACTGGAAAAATTCCTCATTTTTAGGTATAACTTGTCTGGAATGTTTTTACGTTTGGGGAGCGTGCCAGGTGCCCTTGACCTGGATTGGCCACTGTCGGTGACGGGATGCTGGGCTAGATGGACCTTTGGTCTTTCCCAGTATGGCACTACTTATGTACTTATGTACTTATGGAGTGAGCGAGAGAGTGTGTGTGTGATAGAGATACCTCCTCCCCCCCCCCTCCCTCTCTCTGGTGTCAGCCCCCCCCCCCCCTCTCTTTCTGGTGTCTGAGCGTTACTGTGCAGGACGCTGAGCTCTGGCTGTGCTTCAAGGAACTGACCAATCCTATTTAATAGAATGCACCTCCAACATTCTGAAGCTGAGAAACCTCATGTGGTTGGTCACTTCTGCTTGTGATGAACTTGGAAGTACGTGATGTCAATTCAGGAGATGGATACAGAGAGCAGGAATGCCTCAGCCATGCAGTCAGCTTCAGAATGTTGGAGGTGCGTTTTATTATATAGGATGTGTACTTTGAAGGTGCACCTAGAATACACTACTTCCTGAGTTTAAATCCTTGGATTCTGCAATATATAACTGCTTTTTTCATCATCTTTCTCCTACGTCAGCCCAAAGTCCTGGAATGTTCTACCAAGGCATCTATAGGAGATTGACAATCACCAGCTATTCAAGAAATCTTTAAAAACATTTTTCTTCGAGAAAGCTTACCCTACCAATTAACGCTTAATCCCCGCCTACCTCAATATGTCTATACCCATTTACTACTCCCACATATTCAAGCATTCTTGTATAATCCTCCTGTACTTTCCCGTCTTTCTAACTTGTCATGTCATTACACTCATTGCATTGTAACCTTTTGTAACATTGTAAGCCACATTGTGCTCGCTCTAGTGGGAAAATGTGGAGTATAATTGTACCACAAATAAATAACAGCACCTTTTAAAAAAAGTGCTACTTGTATATTTCATAGTAACATACTGGATGATGGCAGATGAAAACATGAACAGTCTTCCACTCTGCTCAATATCCTCTGTATTCTCCCTTTCAGCCTTCACCTACCCTACACTGCATCTCATCCCCTCACCAGTCCCAGCTCCATCCCTTACTCTCATCCTTTCTTTCCCTCCATTCTGTTTTTAATATCTTACTCTCTACCTCATTCATATTACCTCTCTTTTACCACCGTTTAACCCTGTTTCCACCCTTACTCAGCCCCCTCAGAGACCCATTCCCTTCCTCATTGACCCTCCTCAGCAGGGCCACTGAGAGACTGAGCTGGGCATGGGGCAAGGCTGCCGTTGCTCCCCCCCCCCCCCCCCCCCCCCCCCCAGGATCGCTGCTGCCACCTCCAATCGCTGCTGCTGCTGCCCGCCTGCTGCAACTGTCAAGTACCTTGGCTGGCAGGGATCCCAAGGCCCCACCAGCAGAAGAGATCGTTCTCCAGTGCTTCGCTTCTTCGTTCTGCTGCGTGGCCTTCCCTGCGGCTGCTTTTCCCCTCAGGCCGTCTGCCCTCAAAATTTGCACCATGGTTCATAAAATCATTCATGGCGAGGCCCTGGTCTACATGTCAGACCTCATAGACTTACCAACCAGGAACACAAAAAGGTCAGCACGCACATTCCTTAATCTCCACTAACCCAGCTGCAAAGGACTAAAATATAAATCAACATATGCATCCAACTTCTCCTACATAAGCACGCAACTATGGAATGTACTACCAAACATCATAAAAACAATGCGCGACCTAAAAAACTTCCGAAAATCACTAAAAACCAACCTGTTCAAAAAGGCATACCACAATGATCCATCCTAAACACCAGACAACAAAACTTATACCAGAACTGGATAAAACCAAACTCTCTATACTTGACTGCTTCATTTACCTTGTCACTAATGAACTCTCTATACTTGACTGCTTCATTTACCTTGTCACTAATGAACTCTCTATACTTGACTGCTTCATTTACCTTGTCACTAATGAACTCTCTATACTTGACTGCTTCATTTACCTTGTCACTAATGAACTCTCTATACTTGACTGCTTCATTTACCTTGTCACTAATGAACTCTCTATACTTGACTGCTTCATTTACCTTGTCACTAATGAACTCTCTATACTTGACTGCTTCATTTACCTTGTCACTAATGAACTCTCTATACTTGACTGCTTCATTTACCTTGTCACTAATGAACTCTCTATACTTGACTGCTTCATTTACCTTGTCACTAATGAACTCTCTATACTTGACTGCTTAATTTACTCTGTCACTTATGAACTTTAATGCAATACCATTTCGTATTTCTCATTCTGGAAATGGCGATCACCATTACGGCATAATGTAAGCCATATTGACCCTGCAAATAGGTGGGAAAATGTGGGATACAAATGCAACAAATAAAATAAATACATAAATATTGTCTGATTCTCTTGTTCCTTACAAATATAATATTTTCTTTCTTTTGTAGTTTTCAACAAGCTTCAAGATGTTTATTGATAATTGGAATATTCAGACTGCGCTCTGGCTTAAAAGGTATGTAGTATTTTTGGGGTGGGGTAAGATATGTCTTAACAGCATTTCTTGTCCTTTAGATTTCCAACTCTGTTGGAAACTGCACAGATTAGGACTATGGTACAGTGAACCTTCATTCACAGCTATGCTGAGATGCCGTAGTTTTTTTTTTTTTTTTTTTTTTTTTTTTTTTTAATTCTCTCACCAAACTCTCCCTCTAACACAGTCATCACATCAGTTCTCTTTAAAGACCAACAGATCATGGCTCCTTTTAAAACATGGTAGGCGTTCATTCCATCCTGAATCTCATCTTCAGTGTTACTGCTGGGGCAGTACATACTGCCCACAATATCTGCAGGCCCATTAAGCAGAAGAGAGCATGTTCAATTCTAACCTGTTTCCCATGGGGAACTGCACATTATTTTCCACTGGTACTTCAGGATTAAAAGACTTCAGTTGTCCAACATGCAGCGATGAAGCTTTTATGTGGAGCAACGAAGACTGACCATGGGACCCCACTTTTACGGGTGGCGCATTGGCTGCCAATCCAGTTTCATATATCTTTTAAAATCTTGATATGATCTTCAAAATTCATCAGTCTGATTCTCTCCTGTTTCTGACGCATCTCTTGATACATTATATCCCATTTTGAACTCTTTGGTCCATTCAGCAATGTCGAATAGTGGTGCCATGCCCCCACAAAGTCTCCCTGGTTTCCATGTGCACTTCCATGTTTAGAGTGGCAGGCCCATTAATCTAGAACCGACTGCTGATTTCTTTAAAATTGGAAACCTCTTTGGTAACCTTTAAGAGATTGCTCAAAGCGTATTTTTTTGTCAGGAAGCTTTTGGTATGGATTCTTGATTTGATTTTTTATTTGGATATTTTCAGCTAGCAGGTTGTTAGGAGTGTTTGCTGGGGCCTGGAGCCTAAATAGCTTAGCAGTATCTCATTTTTATTATGTTTGTAAGTAATTTTGTCCGAATTTTGGTTGGAGTTCTTTTGGTTTGTTTGTGTTGCTGTGATTTTCATATTTATTGTATTCCACTTTAATGGACCCCCTCCCCCTTAAGCAGACATCAATTAAAATAACCTTAGCAGCATCCCAATCATAGGCGGTCGGTGACCCAACTGTTTGGGGAGGCTAAAGGGGGCGGGGTTAGGGGTGGGGCCAGGGGCGGGGCTTACATCTGACAACATAGAAAAAAAATAAGTCAAAAGTAATACCTTTTATTAAATTTAGATATTAAATATGTATCGTATGTCAAAGAATAAAGTGGTTGCTCAAAGCATGTACTAACCACAATTGCTCAACTACAAAACACTATGTACAAATTTGTGCAAAAACACACTCATAAACCTTACTGTACCATAACACTGGGCAGACCCTAATAAACCAATATACCACCCATACGGAAAATGCAGACCGTCAACAATATGAAACAAGGGATCATAATATCACAATTGTCATGTAGAGCCACAAAACACCCTTTTAGGGTGGAAAGTGTTCACAATTAGCTCCTTTTATGAATGACTATATGTAGATCCTTCAAGAGGTAGTGTGTCATGATTTTGGCTCTAAAACCCTTTCTGATGATTTGGTGCCACCTCAGTAAGGCCAATACACAATCTCTCCACTGCAAAACACTATACACAAACTTGTGCAAAAGCACACTCATAACCTTACCAAACCATAACAGTACTAATTCCAAGGACAGGACAAGCTACAACCTTATGCATGGTAAGGCAGCACTGTAATTACACCAAGCTCTAAAACACCAGTGCACAACCTAGTGAAACAAAAAAAAACCCCAAAAAGGGCTGAAAATACTACACACTAGCAGAATACCTCACCTTGATCACATGAAAAACACATGACACAACAGATATGAAGGCAAAATACTGAACTGGAAAGTTATCTCAAGAAGTCAGACTCAGCATGCAGCAATACTAGAAAAATTGAAACTTAAATGCAAAACATCACAGATGCACATTTCCAAAAGCTGACATATTCTAGTTAATAAATTCTGAATAAAATATTTTTTCTACCTTTGTTGTCTGATCATTTAGTTTTTCTATTCGCTTTGGTCCCAGTGTCTTCTGTTTTATGCAGCGTCTTCTTTCCATTTGATATTTTTTTCTCTCACCATGTCCACCATCCTCCTGTGTCCTTATGCGTCCTGTCTACCATCTGTAGCCCTGTCCCTATCCTTCAGTATCCTGATCCAGCTCTTAAATTCAACAGTTTTCCCTCCATCCATATCCAGCATTTCTCCTCACTCCCCTCCATCCATGTGCATATACTTCCCTCCCCTCCATCCATGTCCAGCACCTTCCTTCTTTCTCTCCTACCCTTCCATCCAGTGTCATCCCTCTTTCTCTCTCCATCCTTCCACCCATTACCCTCTCCCAATCCTTCCGTCCATTGTCTCCCTCTAGCTCCCCTTCCTTCTAGACAGTTCGCTCTCTTGACCCTTTTCCATTCAGCATGTCCTCTCTCACCCCATCCTTCCAGTGTCTTTCCTCTTTCCCTCCCTACTAGCGTCTTCCCTCATTCTGCCCCCTCCTTCCAGCATTTTTCCTCTTTCTCCCTCCTTTCATCCAGCCAGCATTTCTCAGTCTGACAGCTAGGGTCTCCCCCAGTTTCTCCCCAGTAGCTTCTCTCTCTCTCTCTCTCTCTCCTGCCCATGGCCCCTCTTTCTGTCCCTATCTCTTTCTGGCTCTCCCCTGCTTTTTCCCATGTCCCTGGCTCTTCCCTGCTCTTTTCCATGGCCCCTCTTTCTCTCCCTATCGCTCTCTGGCTCTCCACTGCTCTTATCCATGCCCCCTGGCTCTCCTCTGCTCTCCCTCTCTCTCCTCATACCATTTCCCGCCAGTGACCACGTTCTCTTCTCTCCCTCCGGCCCGGGCCTCTTTGCTGCAGCGCTGACAGAAGAAGAAAAAGAAGTGCGGGCCGCAGCAGCCTTCAGACATGCGTTGTTGGCTCTGCCGGTCCTCTGCCCCCGGAACGGGAAATTGACGTCACGGGGCAGAGATCGGCAGAGCCAACAGCGCATGTCTGAAGACTGCTGCAGCCCCGCTTCTTTTTCTTCTTCTGTTATGCTGGCTGTGGAGAGTAGCGACGGCAGCAGATCGTACGTCTCGTTCCTGGCTGCCGCTGCGCTGCTCAAAAGAAGCAGGCAGCAGAAGATTTCGTCCAGAGTGTTGTCTCCAAGTCCAGCTGCATTTAGAGAAGGCGGTAGGCGGGGCCACGGGGAAGGTAAGAGCTGGGCCCAAGCCTCTTATACGGGGCGCCTATGATCCCAATTACTGTAAGTTTCAATTATATAAATATGCAATAGAAGCAGCAGAATGTTGGCCCCTTTGGCTAAACAATGGCAAGGCCCAACAATGATAACCATACTAAGAGATGAACGAGGGGAGTTGGTGAACACAGACCTGGCTATTAACAAAATTTTTAAAACATTTTTTGAGACCTTGTATTTGGCATCTGAAACCACAGGAAAGTGAAGTTAGTATCTATCTAGCTTGGATCTCCCTTGTATTTCCCGCATGGATAGGTTTAATGTTAAACACACACATCACCCAGGAGGAAGCGACTTGGGCTATTCAGCAGAGTCCCGTGGACAAGATCTCTGGGCCTGATGGTGAGT
This sequence comes from Microcaecilia unicolor, assembly GCF_901765095.1. Lineage (NCBI taxonomy): Eukaryota > Metazoa > Chordata > Amphibia > Gymnophiona > Siphonopidae > Microcaecilia > Microcaecilia unicolor. The sequence continues at coordinate 437,123,348 of NC_044033.1, forward strand.
TTTATAAGCTGTTGCAGAAAGATAGTGTGGTGCCCTTAACAAATATGTTAATGCTATAATAGCCCACAGCTCTTTACCAGATTCCCTGAATAATGTTCATCTTCTGCCGAAGCCTGGGAAAAACCCAGTACAGCTAGAGTCTTATCGGTCAATTTTGTTGTTAAACTGTTGCGAAAGTTTTAGCTAACAGTTGCCCTCTGTTATTGCCGAGCCCCAGGTGGGTTTTGTACAGGGTAGATGTACGGTTATGAATATGCTTATATTCATAGCTGCCTTGGAGTTGGCTAAGAATAAGAATATATCCTCCATGCTAATCAGTTTTGAAACAGAAAATGTATTTGATAGGGTTGTTTTGGAGTTTCTTTATGGGGTGCTGGAGGTTTATGGCATTGATGGATTTTTCTTGACAGCGGAACGTGCATTTCCTAAGGCACAGATTTGAGCAAATGGGATCTTATCAGACCCTTTTTCATTTATAGTGGCACTAGACATTATCTCCTCTCCTATTTGTACTAATTTTAGATCCATTGATGAGAAAGATACAGACTAATCCGGAAATTAAAGGCTTTTCGGTGGGACAGTCAGTCTTGCAGCATTCGCAGATGACCTTTTGGTCCATGTAACTGACCCTTAGAATTTCTGTCATACACTTTTGGAGAGTTTTAAAGAATATGTAGATTTCTCAGGATTTAAACTTACCTAAGTCAGAGGCCCTGTTGGGGAATGATTCACTCCGTCATAAATGGGGGAACTCCTTCCCATTAAAATGGGCTAATTCATCTTTGCAGTATAACAATTTATGGACTTTTACTCCAGGAATTTGTCCAAACCTCTCTTAAACCCAACTAAATTTACTATTTGCTCCAGTGATGAGTTCCAGAACATCACTTTACGCTGACTGAAAAAATATTTTCTCCTATTTGTTTTAAATGAGCTACTGTGTAACTTCATGGAATTTCCCATAACAATTATATGTTTTGAAAGAATAAACAATTCACATTTACCTGGGAATTGAATGATAAGCATGTATGACATCCCACTACTGTGTAATGCCAAATTGTCATGGGCTATCCTATACTCTTTCAACAACCAGCAGAGCGGTACCATGTACAAGTTAAACCAAAACACTGAGAGGATGGATCCTTGGCAGACTCCAGTTTTTAATGCTCTCTGAAGAGAAAAAAACCATACGTATTCATACCTTTTGAGATTGACCAATAAGATAGGAGAGAACTATAAATGTGTACTGTCCCTGATAAACCAAAATCATGAATTCTCTGTAAAAATATTATGGTCGTGTCAAAGGCAGCAGAGTCATCTAGTGAAACAAGCAAAAGCTTATTGCACTGATCCAGTCCCTGGCATATAACATAGGTGGAAAGGAGCAAGGTTTTACTGCTATGAGAGGGTCAAAAACCAAACTGAAATGGATCCAGTAGTATGGCCTTCAAAGCAGTAAGTTGGAGGTAAACAACTTTGTCTATAACAAGGGTCCTCAGCTGAGTCCTCCAGACACACCTAGCAGTCAGGTTTTTATGATATCCACAGTGAATATGCATGAGATAAATTTGCATACAATGGAGGCAGTGCATGCAAATTTATCTCATGCATATTCATTGTGGATATCATGAAAACCAGACAGGCCTGGTGTGTCCTGAGGACTGGGTTGAGAACCCCTGGTCAAGTTTCACAAGATAGAGGAGTGAGGAAACTAGATGAATATTGAGTTAGCAAAGATGAGTCTAGATCTGGCTTTTTTAGTATTGGATGTACTGTAGCTTGTTTTAATGGGGTAGGGAAAAATCTTGTGCTTGAGGAATTATTTATGATGTGAGCCAGTGCCAGGAATACATGATCTAAAATAGGTTGTAAAACTGTAAAAAAAACACTGATCACTTGGAATAAAATTAGGCCTCAGAGACTTTTGAATCTCTCAGATATTTCCTCAAGGTGGTCCCAGCTAGATTTTGAGAGTAAATTGATTCTTGCACTGGAGATCAGGCAATCAAATCTATCCAGTAAGCAACTGATTTTACTGTCAAAAAATTCACTAAACTGTTCTGCTAAAAAAGAAAAGGTTTGCTAGCATACATCTAGTGCTGAGAGAGAACCTTAATAGTATTATATCCTAAGCTTCATACTCTCCCAGGAGAAAAGGCTCTTCATCTTCTGGATTGTAGAAGACCACTTATATCTTAATTAGCTATCCTTATATGGTTGAGGTTGCTCTAAGGAAACAATAGCCAAATGGTTAGTAGAATGTATGCAGTTTTGCAACTAGCAAACTGCCCTTTCAACACCAGATAAAGGCCAATCAAATTAGCAGGGTCAGTAGCTCACTTCAAAGCAACATCATTAGAGACATCTGCAAAGCAGCAGTATGGTCTTCTCTTCACATTTAGATCTTGCTTTTGCCTGGACCATGCATCCAAGAGAGTGCTTTCAATCAAGCAGTATTAAGAAATATGTGTGCATGATTATATCAACTCTAGCCAAAAAAAAAAAAAGTTGGGTTGCTCAGAATTTCTGTGATATGATGAAGAGCAGGCCTTAACTGGTGAGAGACCCTGCATTTGTGGTTGATTCATTCTGTTTGTTGAGAGACCCTGCATTTGTGGTTGATTCATTCTGCTTGTTGATGAAGAAAGCTAATGTGCTTATCTGCAACAGGTTCTCCATTGACAGCAGGACAAATCAGCTCATTTCCTCAAGAATTGATTTTAAGCTACATTTAAACTTTAAGATGTGGAAATAGCCATGCATGCTCAGAATCTTTTGGGCAAAAGCTGAGCTCTGAGGGAACCACATCATCTTGGCACAGTCCGATGATGTCATCTACGTATGTATCTGAATTGTCCTGCTACTTGTGGAGAATCCCCATTACAGGTAGGCAAATTCATTATGCTTACTATAAGTTACAGTTTTTTAAACTTGAAAGTTAAGGTTTCTGATAACTGACACATTGAAGTGTTATCTCTTTAAAAATACTTTGCCTGTGAAATTAGCGTAATCTGTCATGAACTGGAGCAATAGAATCCTAGTTTAGAATCCTATTGCCACAGGAGCAATAGAATCCTAGTCAACACAGAGTGCAACACTTGCACTCTGTGTTGACTAGGATTCTATTGCTCCTGTGGCATTTCTAGATGATCCCTAGGCACAAGAGTCAATGCTCCATATCAAAGCCTGATCTTCTGCTTGGTACTGACCACTGCTGTACTGAGCCATTAAGTTATCCTATGTGAAACAATTTTTGCAGTTCATAGTTGGCATAGAAATGCAGCATTGCTATTTCAGGTTGTCTATATTAAAAAAAACAAACGTAAAACAAACTCGTAAACAAACTTAGTGGAAGCTTTAGTAATATTGGTGCAAGCAGTACCTTTTGTGATGGTATGCGTGTACAAGAGAGACAGGTGCAAATTATGGATCCTGCAGAAGTTCACATTTGTGGCATCAGGCTCTCACATTGTTCTGGATATGTCTTTTGTTTTGTTTTTTTAATTGTATAATTCTTTTGTATTCTCAGAGTCTGTTATGAGCGAGCTTCCTTCAGCCCCACCGTCCAAACCTTCTTGCTGTCTGCCATTTGGCATGGAGTATACCCAGGATATTATTTAACATTTTTGACAGGGATATTGATGACTCTGGCAGCTCGGAATGTGAGTACTTGGGAGTTTGCTGGCATGTTGATAGGTTGGACATTAAAATGCAGTATATTATCTTCTGAAACATCTAATAAAGAACGCTTGTTCCTGAATTATTTTAGGATTGTAAGAGTTAGGGGAGAAGGGCTTCTTTATAGAGAGCTGTGTAAAGTTTAGAAACCTTTTTATATAAGCATATGATTAAACTAGTCAAGTAGATGTATAACTATTGTGTTTTGCTTTAGTTCTATTTTCATGGCCTTAAGATAGCATGTGTCTTAATGCTTAATCCATAATTAGGTGGTAGCTGTTTTATATTTACTTAAATCTTCCTCCTTGTTTACCACATCTTTTTTTTTTCTTTTTTTTTTTTTTTGACAAGCTAAATAGTGATGGGCCAAATATACCCAGGCTTTTCCCATAGAGACAGGTTGGGAGAAACTCTTTAGTCTGTCTGACTACTGGTCTTCTCTTACCACTATTAAAAATGTTTGACTGTTGTCTTGCTTCAAATACATGAATGCATCATCTCCCTGGCATGGCTCCTAATCCTTTCTTCTAACCTGGGAGTTTTCTCCTTCTCCTTTTATACTTCTAGCTCAGTCAGAGCCAGGGTTGGGATCTGGCATTATGAGCCTTCCTTCACAATTACCTGGGGATTTTTCCCTCATTTTATCTCCCCTCCTCAATTTTTTCTAGTCCAGTGGTTCCCAAACTTGGTCCTGGAGGCACCCCAGCCAGTCAGGTTTTCAGGATACCCACAATGAATATTTATGAGAGAGATTTGCAAGCAATGGAGGTAGTACATGCAAATCTCTCTCATGAATATTCATTGTGGGTATCCTGAAAACTTGACTGGCTGATGTGTCTCCAGGACCAGGTTTGGGAACCACTGGTCTAGTCATTGCAGTGACAGTCCCCAGCCTGGAGCCTTGCCACCAGGGTTTCTCTCAGAACCCTGCAGTTTATTAAGGCTCTAATTCCAGTCACTGAATGTCACCATTGCACAATGATTTGAGGGGGAGGGGTATAAAAGGCATGAACTGGGAATCAAGCCTATCGCAGCATCATTCCTCATATTCTAATAACTACTTCACAGCTATATCACTTACACTGAGAGAAGAGCTCTGTTTTTAAAGGCAGGAACAGAAAAAGGTACACATACTTCCTACCTTGTGTTTTTAGGTATGAAGAGATAAATATAATAGTCTCAAAAGATAAGCAAGATAGCAGGTTCTCACAGCACAAGTGATGTTGCCACTTAGACCCTGTGCAAGACAACTCCAGTTTAGTATTTACTAGAAGCTTTTGAAGTGCTCCATCATGCATGTACACCATTTCCTGCTTGCTGCTGTTGCACAGGACCAGCCCAGCCTGTCTTTCCACGGAGCCGATGAGATATCTGTCAGTGGAACTCCTCAAGGTTTACATTTTGGCTCTACCTTTTTTGTAATTTTTTTTCGAGTGGTACTGTCACTTTTATGCAGACCTTTTTTTCTAAGTAATGTCTTAGATTTTTGGCAGTTTTTAAGTTTCCTTTCTTTTTTATTTGCATTCAGACCAGTGTAGGCCTCCATCGATGTCTTCCTTCTCCTAGTCAGGATGTTTTTGACAAAATCAAGTAATTTGGAATAATATGAAAACAAAATCAGATGATGTGTCACAACCCCCCCCCCCCCCTAGCAGTTTTAAGAAATGTGTGTAGTACAATGGGACCATCTCTATCATGGTTACACATAATTGATGTCTGCAATACATTATGCCAAACCATGATCTTTTTCACTGTAAACTGTATTCACAGATGTCCAAGAAAGGTTTTTGTGATTCTGAGAAACAGCAAAAACAAATCTGTGGCAGTGACAGGTCTGGTCCATCAACTTCAGCAACAGAAGCATAGGTCTGTTTGGGTTCCAGAACTGAATTAGATACTGGGGATGCGTTGACATCAAGAGTATATCATTCACTCTTGACATTGAGCATCAATAGAGATCTACAAATGCCACCCTAAGAAGAGGAGTACCAAGGTCACCAGTGTTACCAGCCTCAACGTGAGTACTGCTCATCCTACTAGGTATCAAAGGTGCAACAGCCTTCAAGGACCTGAGACCTGGCATCTGACACTCCACAGGTGATTTAGAATGAAGTGGCCACTCCTACTGCATTCCCCATGCATTTATTGATGGCAGCCTTTGAGGACCAGCTCATGAGGAGATTTAATGAGCAAGTGGAGCACTACTTTGCTTGAAACAGCGTTGCAACTTTGATATCATTGATGTTGATGCAGAGAGAGAGAGATCTAGCCATTTGTCGAGACTCATGCATTGCTGCAGAGGAGATGTCAACATTGAGATCTCAGAAGACCTTGGTGTCAATATCTGCTTTCTTCATTGTCAGTCTCTAGTGCATATCTAAGGCCTGACATGTATACCAGTAGATCAAGATGGACAAAGATGTAAACTTTTCCTTGGGAATATTTTTTTGAGCATTCTGGGATTCCGATTGTGAGCCAGATACATTCTTGGAAGCGGATTCAACTGGATTGCAATCAAATTGGTCTTCTCCTCATGAGAGAAGACAGTCTCCTCCAAAGGAGCTCTAAGTCACTGATGTTGTGGGGGAAATGATTGAAGTCATTCATTTAAGTTAGAGACAGAGGAAGAACCCAGGGCAGAAATGTTGAGCGTTTTACAGTTCCTCAGCCTTCTTCTTTCCCCCATCCCAAAGATGTAACAGTCCCTGTTCACAGAATTCTCAAAGACATACAGATGAGATTGTAGGAATACACCCCCTCCCCCGTAGTGCCTACAAATAAGAAGGTTGGCTCTGTGTAGAGTCCAAAAGGCTCCCAGATTCAAGAAGCAACAGCTTTCTTACCATTCCATGGTAGTCATATCCACTCTCAAAAGTTGCAAAGCTCACTTTTTGGTGCCCAAGGGAGAGAAGCTTGGATATTGGGAACCTTCTCCCAAAAGTTTTTTCAGAATGCTTTTCTCACTTTCTGCATAGCTTCATACCTCCTCCTCTTGGGCTGTTATGGGCCCGCTCCACCTAATCTACCCCAGCACAAGTATGAAGAAGTCACTTTTCTCAATGTTCAACATAAATTTTTTTGCAATGTCCCATAGTAAAACACATTCTTCCCGGGGCTTCCAACAATTCGCCCACATGGGCCCCTTCCCCAGCTCTACCTTACACCAACAGTCCTATGGCTTCTTACTGCCCCAGTAGTGCATTAATGTTCAAAAAAAAAATAGGCACAGCTTTCTGGAGCAGAATCATCCGGAAGTACTCGGGTCATAAAAAGTCTCCCACATGGCTTCTTAAGGGTTTATGCAGTCCAACAGCATTTAGCACAAACATGCCTTAGCACTGTTAAAGTCCCCACCCTATATTTCCACTCTTTGCAAGCAAAAATTAGCAAAAGAAAAACATCCAGCTCTAGGGCTTTTCTATCTCTGTCACCAGAGCTGGGGCATCCACCTCCCTTGAAGTGTTCCACCCACAGCCACCACAGGAGAAAAATAGTACAATGTGTGGCTAGCCTTAAGCGCTGCCACCCCAAAACAACCCAATAATATTTAGGGGCGTATCTCAGTGCCTTTCAGGGTTAGTATAAAAAGGGGAGTTTCCTCTTCACTCCAGCTTACCAGCCTCTGCTGGTTCCATGTACTCGAACCACATTCCTTTTCAGATTCTCCTGGCACAGCTCCTTACTTTGGTGTCCCTTCTCACCTGTGTTGGGTAACCTATCTACTCGTGGCTGGCCTTTCTCTCTGTGTGAGGGCTTCATTCTCTGGGGGGGGGGGGTCCCTCCCCTTCTATGGGCTGGCTTCTCTCCCCCTATTGCTCAGCATGCTTTCAGCTGACTGGGAATGGCCACGCCCCACCCTCTTCAATGAGGAGGCCTTAAGTATGGTTTTCTCCCTATGGGAACTAACATATGTCCCTAGGACTCCCCCTGGCTATCAAAATGGGTAGCTTTCCTCCATCTACCTTCTCCTTGGTGGGGAGCCATATTCCTAAGGGGCCGTTCCACCAGAAGTCTTTGGAGGTGCAGGCTCCTATTCCATTAAGGCAACACCACTCCGGGTTTTGAGCTGGTGCTCTCAATGCCTTCTGGGACGTGTAGTAGGCTTTTTCCCCACTCGTGATAAGTCCTGGCTACTACCTTGTCACTTATGAAACATTGTGCATAACAATGGGGAGTTTGCAGATACTGTTCCTTGGGAGAAGGCCAAGCAACTTGATTCACTAATGGACAGAAGGAAGGAATGTGGAAAATGCATGGTCCAAGGGACCTTTTATATTGCATCCAGAGACACACCTGGCTCCGGAGTTCAGATGTAAGATATATTGTGCAAGAAAAGCTTGCTGATGTTCTGTGCCATGGAGAGAATCTCTTCAGAGGTAAGGTACAGGAAGCTGATACTTATCAAACAGCACAATGATGCCTTTAATTCTCTCCAGACCCACTCACAACCAGGCCTCCTCTTCTAGGAGGTACCAGAGCAAAGGATGTCCTATTATCTCAAAGCCATATGTATTCTCCGTCCCTCATTCTTCTCAATCAAGACAGGGATCTCACTCTTGTTCCAGATAGCAGAGGGCCCAGGCAACCCAACCAGCAAAATAGCCAAACCCAAAGGTGGTGTGACTGCTCCCACAAGAACATAACCAGTGCCCCATTATCCATATCAGAAACCTACTGTAGGTGGGAGAAAGGCTACAGTTTTTTTTACACACTGTTGGCCCCTTATAACGTGAGGAAATCAGAAAGACCTGGGATATGAGGCAACATCCTATTGTGGATTAAAAACTGGTTACAAGATAGAAAATAGAGAGTAGGGTTAAATGGTCAGTATTCTCAACGGAGAAGGGTGGGGTCTATGCTGGGACTGCTGCTTTTTAACATATTTATAAATGACCTAGAGATGGGAGTAACTACTGAGATAATTAAATTTGGTGACGACACAAAGTTATTCAAAGTAGTTAAATCACGGGAGGATTGTGAAAAATTAGAAGAGGACTTACAAGATTGGGAGACTAGGCGTCTAAATGGCAGATGATGTTTAATGTGAGCAAGTACAAAGTGATGCATGTGGGAAAGAGGGACCCGAATTATAGCTACATAATGCAAGATTCCATGTTAAGAGTCACCGACCAAGAAAGGGATCTAGGTGTGGTTGTTGATGATATGTTGACACCTTCTGCTCAGGTGCTGCAGCAGCTAAGAAAGCAAATAGAATGTTAGGTATTATTAGGAAAGGAATGGAAAACAAAAATGAGGACATTATAATGCCTTTGTATCGCTCCATGGTGCGACCGCACCTCGAATATTGTGTTCAATTCTGGTCCCCACATCTCAAAAAAGATATAGTGGAATTGGAAAAGGTGTAGAGAAGGGCGACGAAAATGATAAAGGGGATGGAACGACTTCCCTATGAGGAAAGGCTAAAGCAGATGGGTTTCTTCAGCTTGGAGAAAAAAAACGACTGAGGGGAGATATGATAGAGGTCTATAAAATAATGAGTGAATGGGTAGACGTGAAGCATTTATTTATGCTTAACAAAAATACTAGGACTAAGGGGGTATGCGATGAAGCTACAAAGTAGTAAATTTAAAACAAATCGGAGAAAATGTTTCTTCACTCAACGTATAATTCAACTCTGGAATTCGTTGCCAGAAAATGTGGTAAAGGCAGTTAGCTTAGCAGCGTTTAAAAAGGGTTTGGATGGCTTCCTAAAGGAAAAGTCCATAGACCATTATTAAATTGGACTTAGGGAAAATCCACTATTTCTGGGATAAGCAGCATAAAATGTTTTGTAGTTTTTGGGGGATCTTGCCAGGTATCCGTGACCTGGATTGGCCACTGTTGGAAACAGGATGCTGAGCTTGATGGACCTTTGCTCTTTCCCAGTATGGCCATACTTAAGTACTTATGAGGTCAGAGAGAGTGTTAAATATTATCTCAGCTAGGGTAGGAGTGGAAATATGTCCCGCTGCAGTATGTGCAGCTCGAGTCACTCCTTGTGTGTGTGAGTGAGACTAAGAAGTTAGTTACTTCTTCCATTAAAGGCCTGGTTGAAGAGCCAAGCTTTCCCCTGCTTCCTGAAATTGAGATAGTCTTATGTTAAGCGGAGCCTTTCAGGCAATGCATTTCAGAGTGTGGGGGCTACTCCAGAGAAGGCTCGCTTGTGGGTATCACATCGTGTAATGTCTTTTTGAGAGGGTTTGGTTAGTGAAAGTCCTTGGTAGGACCTTAGTGTCCTTGGCGGTGTGTGGAGCATCATCCTATTCTTCAGATATTCAGGGCCATTTCCTTTCAGAGCCTTGAAGATCAGAGTTTTAAATTTAGCTCTGTATTGTACTGGTAGCCTATGAAGTTTTTGCAAAAATGGTATGATGTGGTCACGTCGCTTGCAACCTTCTATGAGTCTTGCTGCTGCATTCTGAATCAACTGGATGTGATGCAGGCCCTTTGTAATCAGGACATTATATAGTGCATTGTAGTAACCCAGTCTTGATGTTACCATCGCATGCACAACTGGGATAAGATTTACCTCCTCGATGTAAGGAGAGAGGCAGCATAGCTGGCGCAAATAATAGAAGCAGCTCTCGAAGGTTGCTTGGATTTGGGGAATCAGAGTAAGTGTTGAATCTAACTGTAATCCAAGGTTCCTGACTTGTGATTTGAGGGGGAATTCGTACTTCCCAAAAGGGATTTTGATGTCAGGTATGTATCCATTTGTGTTAGGTACTCAGAGAAGCTCGGTTTTACTTGGATTCAGGCAGAGTTTGTTGTGTTTAGCCCATTCTTGAATTGATGTTAGGTAATCAGTTTTTTCAAGGCTGCTGGTAAGTCAAGTTCAATGGGTATGAGTAGCTGCACATCATCCGCGTAGATGTAGAACTGAGTGTCCATTGACTGAATCAACTCAGCTAGTGGCTTGAGGTAGATATTGAACAGAATAGGTGACATTATCAATCCTTGTGGTACCCCGCAGGTCAGTGTCCATGGTGGTGTTGAGTTGCTGTCAAACATCATGGATTGTTGCCTGTCTGATAGGATCTGAACCAGGCAAGTATTGTTCCATTGATACCTGTTTCTGTCAGTCGTGCTAGCAAGATGATATAATCCACAGTGTCAAAAGCTGCTGAGAAATCTAGCAGCACTAACATCGAGGCGAATCCCTTCTCTCGGTTTCTGTGAAGATCATCTAGCAGGGATACGAGGACCATTTCTGTTCTATAACCAAGTCTGAATCCAGATTGACATGGATCTAGCCAGTTTCTCTTTTCTAGCCAATCATTAAGTTGAACACTGTTTGTTCTTTGAGTTTCCCTAGAAACAGGATGTTGGATACTGGCCTGTAACTTTCAAGTTTGTCCTGGTCAAGGTTGTTTTTCTTCAGCAGAGGGCGAGCCACTGCCCTTTTTACTGCTGTTGGTAGTTGCCCATTAGAAAGAGAGGTGTTCACAATTTTTGTGGCGCCTTCTATAAGGCCCACACTTGCCTGCTGCTCTATCTTTGATGGGCAGGGATTGAGGGAGCAGGTGGTTGGTCGAAGGTCTCTTAGTATTTTGTCAACTCTGTCATTAGGTTAAAAGTGTCCCATCTGTCTCTGTTAGGAGGTGGTGAGTTTGTGCACCCCTGGTTAACTGGTTGGGGACTGGGTGGGCTTTGCCTGTAAATCCTGGCAGAGACTTTTAATTTTGTTCTCCGAGGACAAGCAGGCTGCTTGTTCTCACTGATGGGTGACGTCCACGGCAGCCCCTCCAATCGGAAACTTCACTAGCAAAGTCCTTTGCTAGCCCTCGCGCGCCCGCACGCACCGCGCATGCGCGGCCGTCTTCCCGCCCGAAACCGGCTCGAGCCGGCCAGTCTTCTTTTGTCCGCACTCGGTACGGTCGTGTTTTCGCCGTGTCGAGCCCCGGAAAGTCGACCTCGCGCGTCCAATTTGTTTTGAACGTGTTTTTTTCCTTCGGGAAAGCTTTGTCCTAGTCGGGAAGTGCTCCGGAAACCCCTCGCCGGGTTTCGTGTAAATCCTCCCCGTACTTCTAGCTTTTTTGCCCCGGTAAGTTTTCTTTCGTCGTCGGGGTAGGCCTCTTTTCGGCCTCGGTCGAGATTTTTTTCTCCCTCTAAATTTTGGTGCTCCAAATTTCGCCATTTCGGCTTTTGATTTCGCCGGCGTGATTTTTCCGCCCATGACATCGAAGCCTTCCAGCGGCTTCAAGAAGTGCACCCAGTGCGCCCGGGTTATCTCGCTCACTGATCGACACTCGTCGTGTCTTCAGTGTCTGGGGGCCGAGCACCGCCCTCAGAACTGTAGTCTGTGTTCCCTGCTTCAAAGGCGGACTCAGGTAGCGAGACTAGCCCAGTGGAACGTGTTGTTCTCGGGCTCTTCGTCGGCATCGGCACCGGGACCTTCGAGTGCATCGACGTCGTCAGCGTCCAGACCATCTTCCTCGGCCGCCCCTGCATCGAGTGCATCGAGGCATCGGGCCTCTGCATCGGCGCCGAGACATCGGATAGCTGCATCGACGTCGGTGGTACCAGGACCTCGTCTGCTGATGTCGTCGGACGGTGGTGCATCGGGTGGAGTGCAGGTGAGGGCTGTCCATTCCCCTGCTGGTGGCGGTGAGCCCTCGGGTGGGTCTCCTCCTACCCCGAGGGCTCCTGCGGTACAGCCCCCCCGAGATCGACCTTCTTCAGTCTCGGCCCCGAGGAAGCGACGGATGGATTCGACGTCCTCCTCGTCGGTGCCGGGGAGCTCCGGTGACATGCTTCAGAAGAAATCGAAGAAGCATCGACACCGGTCTCCTCCCCGTGTCGGCACCGAGAGCTCTGGGTCGCCGAGGGATTCGGCACCCAGCAGGCATCGGCACCGAGAGGACCGCTCACCCTCTGTTCAGGAGGTGTCGATGCGCTCCGCTCTGGACAGCCCGGAACAGCCTCCACGCCCGGAACAGGTTCTGACGTCGACGCCTGCATCGACCTCTCAGCCTTTCTCCGCAGCCACTCTAAACGAGAGCCTCCGGGCCGTTCTCCCAGAGATTCTGGGAGAGCTGTTGCGCCCTACCCCTCCGGTACCGGCGGTGCTTGCGCCTCCGGTACCGTCGAGCGTGGCGCCGGCTGGCCCATCGCCCAGGTTGAGGTCCCCGACGTCGGTACCGCGTGCGGTGCCGACCGCGGCCACCTCCCAGGAAGGCTCCCCGACTACGTCGGCGGAGGGAGCTTCGCCGATGCGGGCCAGGGAGTCTACCTCTCGACGCCCCCATCGTGGACGTGGCTCCACAGAGTCGAGCAGGGCGAGGTTGCAGACACAGGTCCGTGAACTTGTGTCTGACACCGAGGGTGAGGCCTCGTGGGAGGAAGAGGAAGATCCCAGATATTTCTCTGACGAGGAGTCTGAGGGTCTTCCGTCTGATCCCACTCCCTCTCCTGAGAGACAGCTTTCTCCTCCCGAGAGTCTGTCTTTTGCCTCCTTTGTCCGGGAGATGTCTACGGCCATCCCCTTCCCGGTGGTTGTGGAGGACGAGCCCAGGGCTGAAATGTTTGAGCTCCTGGACTATCCTTCTCCACCTAAGGAAGCGTCCACTGTTCCCTTGCACCATGTCCTGAAAAAGACATTGCTTGCGAACTGGACCAAGCCATTAAGTAATCCCCACATCCCCAAGAAGATTGAGTCCCAGTACCGGATCCATGGGGACCCAGAGCTGATGCGCACGCAGTTGCCTCATGATTCTGGAGTTGTGGATCTGGCCCTAAAGAAGGCTAAGAGTTCTAGGGAACATGCTTCGGCGCCCCCGGGCAAAGACGCTAGAACCTTAGACTCCTTTGGGAGGAAGGCCTACCATTCCTCTATGCTCGTGTCCAAGATCCAGTCTTACCAGCTCTACACGAGCATCCACATGCGGAACAATGTGCGGCAGTTGGCGGGCTTGGTTGATGCTCTTCCCCCCGAGCAAGCCAAGCCTTTTCAGGAGGTGGTCAGGCAGCTGAAGGCGTGCAGAAAATTCCTGGCCAGAGGAGTTTATGACACTTTTGATGTTGCGTCCAGGGCCGCTGCTCAAGGTGTGGTGATGCGCAGGCTCTCATGGCTGCGTGCCGCCGACATGGAGAATAGACTCCAGCAGCGGATTGCGGACTCGCCTTGCCGTGCGGACAACATTTTTGGCGAAAAAGTCGAACAGGTGGTAGAGTCTCTCCACCAGCGGGACACCGCATTCGACAAGTTCGCCCGCCGGCAGCCTTCAGCTTCTACCTCTACAGGTAGACGATTTTTCGGGGGAAGGAAGGCTGTTCCCTATACTTCTGGCAAGCGTAGGTACAATCCTCCTTCCCGACAGCCTGTGGCCCAGGCTAAGCCCCAGCGCGCTCGCTCTCGTCAGCAGCGTGCGCCTCAGCAAGGCCCCGCGGCTCCCCAGCAAAAGCAAGGGGCGAGCTTTTGACTGGCTCCAGCAGAGCATAGCCGACATCCAAGTGTCCGTGCTGGGCGACCTGCCAGTCGGGGGGAGGTTGAAAGCTTTTCACCAAAGGTGGCCTCTCATAACCTCCGATCAGTGGGTTCTGCAAATAGTCCGGCAGGGATACACCCTCAATTTGGCCTCAAAACCTCCAAATTGTCCACCGGGAGCTCAATCTTACAGCTTCCAGCACAAGAAGGTACTTGCAGAGGAACTCTCCGCCCTTCTCAGCGCCAATGCGGTCGAGCCCGTGCCATCCGGGCAAGAAGGGCTGGGATTCTATTCCAGGTACTTCCTTGTGGAAAAGAAAACAGGGGGGATGCGTCCCATCCTAGACCTAAGGGCCCTGAACAAATATCTCGTAAAAGAAAAGTTCAGGATGCTTTCCCTGGGCACCCTTCTCCCCATGATTCAGCAAAACGATTGGCTATGCTCTCTGGACTTGAAGGATGCCTACACACACATCCCGATACTGCCAGCTCACAGACAGTATCTGCGATTTCAGCTGGGCACACGCCACTTCCAGTACTGTGTGCTACCCTTTGGGCTCGCCTCTGCGCCCAGGGTGTTCACAAAGTGCCTAGCTGTGGTAGCAGCGGCGCTTCGCAGGCTGGGGGTGCACGTGTTCCCATATCTCGACGATTGGCTGGTGAAGAACACATCCGAGGCAGGAGCCCTGCAGTCCATGCAGATGACTATTCGCCTCCTGGAGCTACTGGGGTTTGTGATAAATTACCCAAAGTCCCATCTTCTCCCAGTGCAGAAACTCGAATTCATCGGAGCCCTGCTGGATTCTCGGACGGCTCGCGCCTATCTCCCAGAGGCGAGAGCCAACAACTTGTTGTCCCTCGTCTCGCGGGTGCGAGCGTCCCAGCAGATCACAGCTCGGCAGATGTTGAGATTGCTGGGCCACATGGCCTCCACAGTTCATGTGACTCCCATGGCCCGCCTTCACATGAGATCTGCTCAATGGACCCTAGCCTCCCAGTGGTATCAGGCCGCTGGGGGTCTAGAGGACGTGATCCACCTGTCCACGAGTTTTCTCGAATCCCTGTATTGGTGGACGATTTGCTCCAATTTGACTCTGGGACGTCCCTTCCAAATTCCTCAGCCACAAAAAGTGCTGACCACGGATGCGTCCCTCCTGGGATGGGGAGCTCATGTCGATGGGCTTCACACCCAAGGAAGGTGGTCCCTCCAAGAAAGCGATCTACAGATCAATCTTCTGGAGTTGCGAGCGATCTGGAACGCTCTGAAGGCTTTCAGAGATCGGCTGTCCCACCAAATTATCCAAATTCAGACAGACAATCAGGTTGCCATGTACTATGTCAACAAGCAGGGGGGCACCGGATCTCGCCCCCTGTGTCAGGAAGCCGTCAGCATGTGGCTCTGGGCTCGCCGTCAAGGCATGGTGCTCCAAGCCACATATCTGGCAGGCGTAAACAACAGTCTGGCCGACAGGTTGAGCAGGATTATGCAACCTCACGAGTGGTCGCTCAATTCCCGTATGATGCGGCAGATCTTCCAGGCGTGGGGCACCCCCCTGGTGGATCTCTTCGCATCTCAAGTGAACCACAAGGTCCCTCAGTTCTGTTCCAGGCTTCAGGCCCACGGCAGACTGGCGTCGGATGCCTTCCTCCTGGATTGGGGGGAAGGTCTGCTGTATGCTTATCCTCCCATACCTCTGGTGGGGAAGACTTTGTTGAAACTCAAGCAAGACCGAGGCACCATGATTCTGATTGCTCCCTTTTGGCCGCGTCAGATCTGGTTCCCTCTTCTTCTGGAGTTATCCTCCGAAGAACCGTGGAGATTGGAGTGTTTTCCGACCCTCATCACGCAGGACGAAGGGGCTCTTCTGCATCCCAACCTCCGGTCCCTGGCTCTCACGGCCTGGATGTTGAGGGCGTAGACTTTGCCTCTTTGGGTCTGCCAGAGGGTGTCTCCCGCATCTTGCTTGCTTCCAGGAAAGACTCCACTAAGAGAAGTTACTTCTTTAATTGGAGGAGGTTTGCCGTCTGGTGTGACAGCAAGGCCCTAGATCCTCGCTCTTGTCCTACACAGACCCTGCTTGAATACCTTCTGCACTTGTCTGAGTCTGGTCTGAAGACCAACTCCGTAAGGGTTCACCTTAGTGCAATCAGTGCATACCATTACCAAGTGGAAGGTAAGCCGATCTCAGGACAGCCTTTAGTTGTTCGCTTCATGAGAGGTTTGCTTTTGTCAAAGCCCCCTGTCAAGCCTCCTACAGTGTCATGGGATCTCAATGTCGTTCTCACCCAGCTGATGAAACCTCCTTTCGAGCCACTGAATTCCTGCCATCCGAAGTACTTGACCTGGAAGGTCATTTTCTTGGTGGCAGTTACCTCGGCTCGTAGAGTCAGTGAGCTTCAGGCCCTGGTAGCCCAGGCCCCTTACACCAAATTTCATCACAACAGAGTAGTCCTCCGCACTCACCCTAAGTTTCTGCCAAAGGTTGTGTCGGAGTTCCATCTGAACCAGTCAATTGTCTTGCCAACATTCTTTCCCCGTCCTCATTCCTGCCCTGCTGAACGTCAGCTGCACACATTGGACTGCAAGAGAGCATTGGCCTTCTATCTGGAGCGGACACAGCCCCACAGACAGTCCGCCCAATTGTTTGTTTCTTTTGATCCCAACAAGAGGGGAGTGGCTGTAGGGAAACGCACCATATCCAATTGGCTAGCAGATTGCATTTCCTTCACTTACGCCCAGGCTGGGCTGGCTCTTGAGGGTCATGTCACGGCTCATAATGTTAGAGCCATGGCTGCGTCGGTAGCCCACTTGAAGTCAGCCACCATGGAGGAAATTTGCAAAGCTGCGACGTGGTCATCTGTCCACACATTCACATCTCATTACTGCCTGCAGCAGGATACCCGACGTGATAGTCGGTTCGGGCAGTCAGTTCTTCAGAACCTGTTTGGGCTTTAGGATCCAACTCCACCCCCCGAGGGCCCTGTTTGTTCTGTTCCAGGCTACACTCTCAGTTAGTTGGTAAATTTTTTAGGTCAATCTCAGTTATGTCCTCGCCGTTGCGAGGCCCAATTGACCAATGTTGTTGTTTTGAGTGAGCCTGGGGGCTAGGGATACCCCATCAGTGAGAACAAGCAGCCTGCTTGTCCTCGGAGAAAGCGAATGCTACATACCTGTAGAAGGTATTCTCCGAGGACAGCAGGCTGATTGTTCTCACAAACCCGCCCGCCTCCCCTTTGGAGTTGTGTCTTCCCTTGAAGTGTATTGTCTTGCTACATACTGGACTGGCCGGCTCGAGCCGGTTTCGGGCGGGAAGACGGCCGCGCATGCGCGCGAGGGCTAGCAAAGGACTTTGCTAGTGAAGTTTCCGATTGGAGGGGCTGCCGTGGACGTCACCCATCAGTGAGAACAATCAGCCTGCTGTCCTCGGAGAATACCT
This sequence comes from Microcaecilia unicolor, assembly GCF_901765095.1. NCBI lineage: Eukaryota > Metazoa > Chordata > Amphibia > Gymnophiona > Siphonopidae > Microcaecilia > Microcaecilia unicolor. The sequence goes on from NC_044033.1 coordinate 437,140,889, forward strand.
TCTACAGGTATATAGCATTCGCTTTGGCAAAGTATGCAGCAAAATCATTGCAGTTCAGTTTAGACTGGGCAGGCTGGTTCTGTTGTGGCAGTTGCAATAGGCAGTTTACTATACTGAACAGCTGGTTGGTTGAATTGGCAGCCTGTGCAATGCATTGAGAGAAATACTGTTTTTTGGTTGCTGTTAAGGCTTGACTGTGTTTTTGCCATGTGCTTCCTGCAGTTTAGCCCGTCTTCATCCAGGCGAGATTTGCGCCATCTCATTTCTAGTTTTCATCCTTCGCTTTTAGGGATCCGAAGTTCTGGAGAAAACCAAGGTGAGCATTTGTGAGTGGGGCATAAGACCTTTTTTAGTGGTGCTGTTTTCCCTAAGGTCTTGGCTAAGTGTGTATTCCAGATGTCAGCTTGTTCTGGTACTGTTGTCTTTTCATCGACATGTGGATATTGCAAGGCCTCTAGGAAGTTCTCAGCGGTCAGGTTTTTTTTTGTCTCTGATCTCCATCCAAACTCTGGGAGGTGCCATTTGTTTCAGGTGGTCACTTAGGGAGAATTTAATTAGAAAAAAATCTGACCATGATAGCAGTGTTATTTCAGTACTGTTATCCCAGAATTCTGGGATATCCACCCCTTTGTAGAACACCAGGTCTAGTAAGTGACCCTTTTCGTGGGTTGGAGAATTGATCAACTGTGTAAATCCTAGTGCTGTCATCGTGTCCAGAAAGGCAGCTGTGGTAGAATCTGGGGTTTCAATGTGTAGATTGAAGTCTCCCATGATCACCAGCCTAGGGTAATTCAGGGTCACTTGAGTAATCAGGTCTAGGATTGGTTTCTCCTCTTCAAGTTGGATTAAAAGAGATTCTGATTCATTCAGCTGTTGGATGTATATACTGTGCAGTTTGATTGTGTCCCGGATGAAGACTGCTACCCCTCCACCCTGTCTTTCCGGTCTTGGTTGGCTGATGTTAGATGTTGGGCCTAGGTCAGCCAGTGGTAAACTCCCACTTTCCTCTAGCCAGGTTTCATTTATTCCTAGGATGTCAAGATGCTGTTTATTTATGGCATTATGGATCACCAAGGATTTATTTGCAGCTGATCTGGCATTCACCAGTCCTGTAGTTCCCAATGGTAGTCTGGGGGTGCTGGGAGTAGCTTTGGTGTGGCATTGAGGTGATCTTTTAAGTACGGTTATATAGATGTTTGACCTCTTGCACATTTGCCTTCTCTTTGGTTGGTGGGGATTATGGTTTCTTCTCCCATACACCACTGGGATACTTGCATAGTCTTTGGGACCAATGTTTTCTGCTTTTTACTGTTGAAGGTAGCTTCTAGTTAGGGAGTCGCATACTGTGAGGACTTGTAATCCTGCATATCCTCAGAGAAAACCAAATTAATTAGCTGTTGCAGGTGATATGTGAGGACAGCAGCTTAAGACCTCACATAGTCATCTACATGCCCAAGGAGTTGTATTCTACTTAAGCTGAATAAATAGATTGAGTTGGACTTGTGTGATATCAGCAGGTGAGAAGTGGCATGCACTCATGGTAGAGTGACTCAATATTTTCTAATAAATACTAAGTTGGAGTAGTTTTCCTGTATTTGTTCCATTGGCGACATCAACCATGCCCTGAGGACTTATATCTTGCTGTCCATGGAGAACCCCCATGTAAGTACATGTAACTAATTTTGTTTATTTTAACAACTGTATTTACTTTTATCTACCAACCCAACACATGATATTATTCTGTGTTGCCACTGTACCACTAGATCAATATTTAGTAGAACAGAAGTTTAGGTTTAAAAATGGTTTGTACTGCATTTTTTCTATAATCTTATAAAGACAGTGTTAGGATTAACTTTGTCTCATGTTATAATGATCCTTTATTATACAAGGCTGGAATTTAGTTTTTTAGTTTACTTAGGACCCTGTTTACTAAGCCATGTTATAGGTGCTTTAGTGTCTTTAATGCTCGTTAACCATATACACGCCTGTGATATCCCTATAGGTGCCTACACAGCACACGCGCTAACTGTAGCGTGTTAAAAACGCTAACGTACCTTAGTAAACAGGCCCTTAAAATTAGGGCTGCACTTTTAACATGTTAACATGATTAAAACATATTTATTAACGTAGTTGCATAGTTTCTTAATATTGTGTTGTGCTTAGAATAGTGTTTCTTGTGTTATCTTTTCTGTACAAGACTTATTCTTGGAGTTAGTATAATGCTTTAAAAAATATTAGTGTCAGCAAAAAAAGACCTGCATGATCAGTTTAATCTGGCACTCTGCACAGGTTCTACTTCATCAAAATTAAATACTGGTATAAAACAAATTACATTATTTTGGGGTGTAATTGGGGAATGGGATTTTTAGTATAAATTGTGGAAAAACACGAAACAGTTCAATACAAAGACAGTGGGAAGTTGACAATGGCTTTCCAAGAACAACCAGTGATACTTCAAAGATTCAGAAAAGCAATGTTTATTGGTGGTTAAAGACTAGACACATCACTGTGTTTCTGCAAAGAATGCCGTCTTCTGGAGTCTGAGCTTAATCTGAAGTTTAAAACCATCCAATGGGTCAAAAGAGGTATGGAGTGCAAAATCCAATAGTTCAAAAGAGGTCAAAATGAATGTGGTCTTGAGAAAGATCTTTGAGGGTATCTTGCTGACAAACAGCGCGGTAGTACTTTCTAGTGACAGTTTGGTATTAGAGAGTGTACTGTCTGAAGAGTGATTATGTTCCCTTTTTTTATAGATCAAATGGCCAAGTGCTAACAAGAATGGACATGTCACCCCAAAAATATTATAAAAATAGGTTGTGTATTTATTTACATAGCACCAAGAACAAAATGAAAAGGCAACGGTAATGACAAAGAAGATGTTATCATAAAAATAGCTTGGAGTAAATACACATGAAACCTAAGGCAGGCTTCTAATTCAGCCAGCTACCCTAGCAAAATAGAGCATTCACACAGCAATTACATGGCAACTATACAACCTAGTTGTTGATGAAGTCAGACGTCCAGCAGGTGGAATGTTCTTCAGATGGACCAGTCAGGCAACAGAGCAGGGGTTACATTTGAGGTCAGATGGAATGCAAATAGCCATTTGCCTCAGATATGAGCTTCTTTTATGCATTAATTCCAGGCTGCAGCTGAGTCAGTGATGTGATTCCTGGCCTTGTTGTCAATGCACAACAACATTGTCTGTCTCAAATGTTGTAACTTAAGGATCAAGCAAAAAAAACAGCACAGAGGGCCTTTAAAAACAAAAGGGAACACAGTTTTTTCATGTAAAAAAATTTTTTATGGTAAACTTGAAGAAAGACCCAACACGGGCCGTGTTTCGGTGCCGCCGCACCTGCGTCAGGGGTCTCCAAATGAAGTATAATGCAAAGCTTATACACAACAACAGCATAGGTCGTAGTAGAATGACCTATGCTGTTGTTGTGTGTAAGCTTTGTATTATACTTCATTTGGAGACCCCTGACGCAGGTGCGGCGGCACCGAAACACGGCCCGTGTCGGGTCTTTCTTCAAGCAAAGTTTACCATAAAAACTTTTTTTTACATGAAAAAACTGTTCCCTTTTGTTTTTAAAGGCCCTTTGTGCTGTTTTTTTTTTTGCTTGGTTTGTTTTTGTACTTAGTTCCCTCTGTTACATTATAGTAACTTAAGGATCAACAATATTGTCCCACATTGAAGGGGCACTTTAACCCTGAAGTATCACCCCAGTAAACAATGTGCATTTTTTGGGGTGAGAACAAGCTTCAAAGTCTGCAACAAGTTTGTGAATTCCCCTAGTGGTGATGTAATGTGATAGTTATTCTGCTTGTCCACCAGCTGCTTTGGTAATGTTTTGCAGTGTCCTTGCTGACTGCACGCTAGTCTGAGGACTAACAAGCAGCAGGCCTTAGCAATGAAACATGAAGTTAGCCAGAGTCTGTATTTTAATGTCAGGTTAGTAATGCTGGATAGTGTCATGTATTATAATCTATATTCTCAGACGACAAGCAGGCTTCTATATTCTCACAAGTGGGTGACGCCGATCCATGTCACCCGGTCTAGCATTTTGCCACAGCTAAAAGAGTGCTTTGTGAAGCACAAGCTGCTCTTCATCGCACATGCACGAGTGCCTTCCCACCCATTATGCAAATGCGGTCTTCTCCGTTCTACTTTTTCCACATTTTTTTGAACCTTTTATCCTTCCTTTATTTTTCTTATTAGTGTTTTGCCTGGGTTTTAAGTTTTATTTTATTTGTTTTCTGTCATTATCAGGCTACTTTCAGGCCCTGACTTTGGCTGAGTCTTTCCCTTTTCTTTTTTCCATGCCTTGCCCTTTTTTAGACACCATCGAGTTGTTTAATTTAGCTGATGCCGCCGTCGCCACTTGTGACCCCATTCTCAACTGCCACGCAAGCCGGCACTCCCTTGACATCAGTGGAGGAAGCTTCACCAGAGTTCAGGTGGGAGTCGACCTCAACGCGACCCTCAAGGACATGGTTCCTCGGCACCAAGGCCGATTTGGTCTCGACTCTCCCATAGGGAGATACTGTCCAACACCAAGGAGGAACTCTTATGGGATAGAATCCCAGATACCTTTCCTCAGATGAGTCTTATGGTATTCTCTCTGAACCCTCCACCTAAAAATAGGTCTCCGCCAGAGATCCTTTCATTTCTATCTTTTGTAAAGGACTACTACTGCTAATAATTTCTATAATGCTACTAGACATATGCAGCGGTGTACACATCATATGTAGGTACTTTCTCTGGCCCCAGAGGGGTCACAGTCTGTTTTTGTACCTGGTACAATGGAGGATTAAGTGACTTACCCAAGTACACAAGGAGCTGCAGTAGGAATCGAACCCATGTCACCAGGCTCAAAGCCCATTACACACTGAGGCCATTCCATTTCCTTTGGAAGTGGAGGATGAGCCCAGGGCCAAGATGCTCGAGGTCCTGGACTATACATCTCCTCCTAAGGAGGTTGTAACTGCACATCTCCATCTGGTACTCTTCAAAGTCCTCGTGAGGAACTGGGAGTCCTCTCTGTCAGTCGCTGTTATGCCCAAGAAGGTTGACACCCAGTATCGGATACACAGTGCATCTGGTTTTGATAGGCCTCAGATGCCTCACAGTTCCTTGGTGGTGGGATCCACTCTCAAAAGAGCCAGGAAATCCAGGGACTGTGCCTCGGCACGCCCAGGCAGAGAATCTAGAACCCTGAATTCTTTTGGGAGGAAGATGTACCAGGCTTCAGTGCTCATCTCTGTATACAATCTTACCAGCTGTTCACGAGCATCTACTTGCGAAAATCTGTGCGAGAGCTGTGGGACTTGGTGGATGCACTCCCTCCGGAGCATGGAAAAACAGAGCAGATCAGTAGAAGATAAACATAAATTTATTAAATGAAAACCAAATGTTCAAATCAGCCCGACACAAGCCGTGTTTCGCCCAGCAGGGCTGCGTCTGGGTGTCAGGTTCTCAGGTTCAGAGCCCGCGGGGCGGTGCTTTGGAGCAAACGTGAGCCTTTGGGCTGCTGCCGAGGAGCGACAGCAGCAGGCAAAACCCACCAACCAACACTGGGCAAGCGCACCGGCAGGGACTGCAGGCACTGCCCAGCGAGCCGGAACACATGGACTGGAATCCCCCGGACTGCAGGTCACTGGACTGGAACCCCCCGGACTGGAGGACACCGGACTGGAACCCCCCGGACTGGAGGACACCGGACCGGAGCACACTGCACTGGTCCGTACAGCTTCACCTGCACTTAGCCACTGCCCCCCAAGGGTTGAGCCCCCTGGGTTCGAGTGGCCGGCAGGACTTACCGGATACCGGATGACACAGGGACCAGGACTAGAACAAGCTGGAAACAGCAGTACTCCTAAATCCTAAACTGTCATAAGTGCTCCCAAGCCCTAACCAACAGAAGAACTCCAAACAGAAACCAACAAAAGTGTTCCTAACAATAAACCAACAAAAGGACTTCCTAAGCCCTATACTAACAGAAGTGCTACCAATAGCACCACTAGGAAAAGCAGGGGAGCCACAGGAAAAGAGCAGGGAACCTAAACACACAAACTAGCACAGGTGCTCCTAAGCACCAAGCACAACAGCTCTACAACCCTAAACTAACTACGATGCTCCTAAGCACCAAACTACCAGCAGAGCTCCTAGCACTAAAAGGGAAGACAGGGGAGCCACAAGGGAAAAAACAGGGAAGCTAAACACAGAAGTCAGAAGTGCTTCTAAAGCACCAAACACAGAGCTTCCAAAGCCCCAAACACAGAGGTGCTTCTAAAGCACCAAACCCAGAAGTGCTTCTAAAGCACCAAACCCAGAAGTGCTTCTAAAGCACCAAACACAGAAGTGCTACTAAATCACCAATCACAGAAGTGCTTCCAAAGCACCAAAAGGGGGAAAGCAGGGGAGCCACAAGGGAAAAGCAGGGAAGCTAACACAGATCAAAAGTGCACACTGCACTACCACTAACCTGGACCTAAAGCAAACGACTAAGCAAATGTTGCAAAGGCCCTGAAGGGAAGAACACCACTTCTTATCAAGGCCCTGCTTGATGATGTCACCACTACCAGATACAGGCAGGCAGCATACTGAAACAGAGCTAGAGCTAACTCAGGCTTAACCCCCACAGCTGCAGTATAGCAGAGCAATTAGAGCCACGCTGGAAGCAACCAGCACACAGAGGCAGCTAGCTCAGTTAACACATACAGCTGCAGTATAGTAAAGCAATTACAGTCATGCTGCTTGAAGCAGCCAGCACAAGCCAGCTAAGAAGCTGACCACCAGAAATAAGGTAAGTTTGAGAGGGGTTCTGACCATAATCATGACACAGGGGCTACAAGACAAATAACATAACATTTAAAAACCTATATATATAATAACCTATATAATAACTGAAAAATATAAAAATGTATATGAATACATATACTATTGAAACAAGAAACAAAATATTAATAAACACATATATAAAATTATATGATAGATAATAATCAAAAATATTTTGGCAGAAAATACATATATATATAAATGTATAAATGTAAAAAAGTTATTGCACGAAGAGGCTCCATACTATAAATATAAATATCCCACATTCAAAGAAGTTTATTTTGCAATTAATAAATAATGAAATAATAACAAATAGAAAATATAAATATTATAATATAACTCCTCTATTTGTACCAGATAAATGTATCAACTCAAAATAAAATTATCAAATGGCTTTCATTAAAACAAGAGCATCAATTTGAAATAAAAAATGAAAATGTTTACTTGAAAAAACATAAATTACATAAACAATCACAACAATAATATGTAAATAAATTGAGATGAAAACCAGATGAGACACCCACCTACACAGTGATCCTTTATTGTCAAGGTTTAGTAGATATATGTATTGATGAAAAGCAACTGAAAAATACAAATAGCAATCAAAAACCAAATAAAGAGCATTATGTAATGTGAAAAAATAAAAATGTAATAAGAATAAATTGAAAATAAACTCACATATACAGGAGACTGATAGCATAAATCTTCTAAAATATATGGTAAAAAAACACAAACAATCATAAAAAGTGGTGACCTAAATCAAAAATATTAATAGGAGTTAAGAATGAAAATAAAAATAACAATACAAAATAAAAATTAAATGAATGCTGCAGAAAATAGTAAAAATAATTTAAAAAACCGATAATATATAGAACAAATGAATGAATAATCAAATTAGCAAGTTATTGGATGGCGTTCTAAAAAATATATATGTAGTAGTCAACAATGTTATTGATTCTCAAACATTTACTACCGTATATAATTTAAATTCTATATATAATGGTGGTGCTTTGTCTAAATAACTGTGGATAGAGCCTATTTGACAGAAATGTTCGTTATATGTCAATCACTGGCTAGACCAAGTGCTCTATAGTGATTGTTTTGGCTAAGTGCTATTTTCGGTATTAGAGTGTTTATCTTCATAAACTTATCACTGTGACGAAGTAAACCTTTGGCCATAAACCTGAATTTCAACATAAAAAAAGAAAAGATCAATGATAAAAGAACAAACTGACTTACGTGAGACCCATCAAACACCCTCACAACTCTGTAAAGGCTGAAAAAAACCACCGCTGTGACCGACTAGGGGAGTTAAATACGGAAGTTGAAGGTCAAAGGGCAAGATGAATTTTGTATTTTTAAACCGCATTACTGAGAGAATTTGTAGATATAAATTAAAATAAAAAAAAAATCTAATATGAAAAAAATATTGAAAAAAATACAGAAAAACTGTGAAGTCTAAATGGAAATCAATGACGTCAGTGATACCTCTAACCAATCGCATCTGAAAAAAGTAAAAAATAAATAAATAAAAACGGGGCGAAATGACTAAAAACAAATTCCTTCTACGTTTACTTTAAAAAACCTATAGAAAGTCTGTGGATTAGAATACAATTGGGAAAAGAATATCTAATTTTTTAATAAATAATTTGAAGTGCTGAAATGTGTGGTAAATTTTAGATGCCAATCAGTGACGTCAGTAGTGCAACCAAACCAATCAAAATTAAAACAAAAAATAATAAAAATATTAAAGATTAAAAATAAAAAAAGTAGTGAAAAATGGTGCGAAATGCCTAAATTACCTCCATGGCTGATGAATATGAAGATCTATGTATGATACAAGTTGAATAATCCTAAATAATTATTCTCTAGAATTAATAATTATTAAAAATAAAATCATAAATTTTAAAAAAGTTTTTAAAAAAGTAATAATGATTGATGGAAAACCTTGTACATGAATTGACTAATGAAAAAAATGGAAAAATAAAATATAATAAAAATAAATACAAAAATTAAAAAAGAAATTAATTCATTAATAATGTTATTAACCTGTCCATGACGTGACAAAAATGATTTAAAATATGAAAAATAATAATTACAACAAATAATATATAGTGAATGATTGTGATTACTTAAAAAAATATTAAAACTATGAGTATGCGAAAAAAATGAAATGAATTTTTTTATAAAATGAATTTAAAAAATTGTTTTTAGAATATAATATATATATATATACTTTTCCTCAGATGAGTCTTATGATTCCCTCTGAACCCTCTCCCCTCCACCTAAAAAGAGAAGGTCTCCGCCAGAGATCCTTTCATTTCCATCTTTTGTAAAGGACTACTACTGCTAATCATTTCTATAATGGTACTAGACCTATGCAGCATAATACACATCATATGCAGGTACTTTCTGTGTCCCCAGAGGGGTCACAGTCTAAGTTTTTGTACCTGGTGCAATGGAGGATTAAGTGACTTACCCAAGTTCACAAGGAGCTGCGGTGGGAATCAAACCCATGTCACCAGGCTCAAAGCCCATTACACACTGAGGCCATTCCATTTCCTTTGGAAGTGGAGGATGAGCCCAGGGCCAAGATGCTCGAGGTCCTGGACTATACATCTCCTTCTAAGGAGGCTGTGACTGCACCTCTCCATGAGGTACTCTATGAAGTCCTTGTCAGGAACTGGGAGTCCTCTCTGTCAGTCGCTGTTATGCCCAAGAAGGTTGACACCCAGTATCGGATACACGGTGCATCTGGTTTTGATAGGCCTCAGATGCCTCACAGTTCCTTGGTGGTGGGATCCACTCTCAAAAGAGCCAGGAAATCCAAGGACTGTGCCTCGGCACGCCCAGGCAGAGAAGCTAGAACTCTGAATTCTTTTGGGAGGAAGATGTACCAGGCTCAGTGCTCATCACTGTATACAATCCTACCAGCTCTTCACGAGCATCTACTTGCGAAACTCTGTGCGACAGCTATGGGACTTGGTGGATGCACTCCCTCCGGAGCAGACTGAACTATTTCACCAGTTGGTCAAGCAGCAGAAGTCATGTCGAAAGTTCTTGGCCAGGGGCACTTACGACATTTTTGATGTGGCATCCAGGATCTCTGCTCTAAGTAATGCTATTCATAGACTCTCATGGCTGCGTGTTTCTGACTTGGAACACTGTTCAGCAGTGGTTAGCAGATGCTTCTTGCCGGGGGGATAACGTTTTTGGAGAGAAGGTTGAGGAGGTTGCTGACCAAATCAAGAAGCATACTGATACAATCTCTTCTCTCTCCCATCAGGCACCTTCTGCATTCACGTCCTCAGCTAGGAGGGTTTTTGCCAGGCCAAGGAGCAGTCCATACTACTATTCTAGGTGTAGGTACACTCCTTTGGCTCACCAGCCTTCTCTGGCTCAGCCCCAGCATGCTTGTTCATGTCACACAGTGTGCACCTATGACCCCAGGCAAAGCAAGAGACGCGCTTTTGACTGGCTCCAACAAAGCATAGCTGCAGTATAAGTGTCCGTCCCGGACGACTTGCCAGTCGGGGGGAGGCTAAAATATTTTCACCAAAGGTGGCCTCTTATAACCTTTGACTGGTGGGTTTTTCAAATAGTCTGTCTCAGGTACGCCCTCAATTGGCATCTCAAACCTCCAGATTGCCAACAGAGAGCTCATTCATTTTTTTTTTTACATTTGTACCCCGCGCTTTCCCACTCATGGCAGGCTCAATGCGGCTTACATATACAGGTACTTATTTGTACCTGGGGCAATGGAGGGTTAAGTGACTTGCCCAGAGTCACAAGGAGCTGCCTGTGCCTGAAGTGGGAATCGAACTCAGTTCCCCAGGACCAGAGTCCACCACCCTGGCAGCACAGGCAGGTACTTGCAGAGGAACTCGCTGCCCTTCTAAAGGCCCATGCATTTGAACTCGTTCCACCAGGGGAAGAAGGGCAGGAATTCTATTCCAGGTATTTCCTTGTGCAAAAGAAGACAGGGGGGATGAGTCCCATCCTAGTCCTAAGGGCCCTGAACAAATTTCTAGTCCGAGAAAAGTTCAGGATGGTTTCCCCAGGCACCCTTCTCCCAATGATTCAGAAAAACAATTGGCTATGCTCTCAGGACATAAAGGATGCATATTCTCGCATCCTGATACTTCCAGCCCACTGGAAGTATCTCTGATTTTGGCTGGGAACACATCACTTTTAGTACCACGTGTTGCCTTTTGGTCTTATGTCAGCTCCTAGGGTCTTCTCCAAGTGTCTAGTGGTAGTTGCAGCATTGCTATGCAGGCTGGGAGTCCATGTGTTCCTGTATCTCGACGATTGGCTGGTAAAGAGCACCTCAGAGGACGGTACTTGAGAATCCATGCGGATGACTATTCGGGTGCTAGAGCTACTAGGGTTCGTTGTAAACTACCCCAGGTCCCATCTTCACCCTGTCCAGCAATTGGACAGTGGCCAATCAAGGTCACAAATACCTGGCAAGATCCTGAAAAGTTCAATAACATTTTATGCTGCTTATCCTAGAAAAAAGCAGTGGATATAAATATCATGAAATAACAATTGAATATCACTAAAACAACTTTAAAAATTATTGTAGCTGGTAAGAGAAACTACAGTTGTGAATGCTGTATTTTGTGCTCATTTTTCTACACAGTTCTATACAATACAGATGGCCAAATTTCAGTGAAGATATCCTGTTTCTTGATGGGTTCATCTTAACTGTTTTGTAATGTGCCTTGGAAAGCCTGGTGTTGTAAAGATGGAATATACTGAAATTAAATGGAAATAAAATTAAACTCTCCTTTCATTGGAGTACATGGAATCACATCTACTACTACTACTATTACTTATCATTTCTATAGCGCTACTAGATGTACATCTGCATCTGTTTTGTAGAAGTTTACATTTTAGATGCACAAATGGATTATTCTGTTTTGAACATGTTTCAGGGTCAAGTGGTTTTATAAGTCTCAATAAAAATAAATCATTTCATGCAGATCTCTTAAGTTTAAACATAACTAAATGGTCTGTAAGCCTCTAATTTAGTCCATTGGTTTTCTTATATTTTGTTCTTATGATGACTTATACTGTTTCAAAACTGAAAACTCTTATCTCTATCTGGTTGATAATGAAAGGAGATCATTTTGAACACTATCCACCCTAAAAAGTTATTTTGTGGCTGTACATGATGAACTTTGATATTGCATATATGTGTGTGTTCTCCGAGGACAAGCAGGCTGTATTATCCTCAGAAGTGGGTTGATGTCCGCGTTGGCCCGGGAACCGGCATTTGCTATAGCAAATAGAAAAAACTTTGCCAGAGCCTTCTGGCGCATGTGCAGCGCACACCGCGCATGCGCGTAATCCAGTTTTCTTTTTTCCGCAACGAGGTGCAGCAGACTTATTCCTGTGCTTCTTGAAGTACCCGGGAAAAGAGCCTTCTTTTTCACTATACTCGACTTTTAGTCGCATGTTTTTTCATTTATTTCATTATTTTCTTTTCTTTTCTTTTTTTTTTAATGGTCTCCTTTATTTTATTTTATTTTATTTTTTTTTTATTTCCTTTTTGTTCCCTAGTTTAAGTTTCCTTTCTTTTTCGACATGGCCGGGTTTCTATCCTTTTTTGTGCCCTTTTTTACTTAGGCACAATTGAGTCCTTTGATTTCGCCAGTGCTGTTTTTTCTTCCATGTCATCGAAGACACCCAGCGGCTTCAAATGTTGTACTTGGTTCAACCGCACCACCTCATTCTTGGTGTATTCAATGCTATGGGCCCGACCATAGCCCAGCTCATTGTGTCCTATGGCATCGTATGAAGAAAAGGACCCAACTAGCTCAAGAAACCCAACTCGAGAAACTTTTTGAGGCTCGATCCGGGCCTTTGGCATCAGTACTGAGGTCAGCGGCATCGACATTGAGGGATGCATCGACATCAGGAGCAGAGGAACACATGGCTGCTGAGAGGCCAAGACATGCTGGGAACAGTGAGGCATCGAGTGGGTCTCCACCTATCTCGAGGCCTTCTGCTGTGCAGGCCCCTCAGTCCCGACCCTGAGGCGACGTAAGGATTCAACGTCATCCTCGTCGGCACTGAGGAACCTCGGTGACGGACATTAAGCAAAGGTTAAGAAGCACCGTCACCGTTCTGCCTCAGCTCACGATGCCAGGAGCTCTGGGGCGTCAAAGGATTTGGCACCTAAGAAACGTCAGTGCCAGGAGGACCGCCCCCCCTCCATACAGGAGGTGCCGATGTGTCGGCCTCTTAGCAGTCCAGTTCCTGCTCCTGAGCCTCAACCGATTCTGCCAGTGACTGCTCCACCAGTTCCCAACCTTCTCCGGTGGCGGCTCTCGATGAGCGCATCCGGGCCCTGCTTCCAGAGCTTCTGGAAGGACTGCTGCGTCAGTCTGCTTTGGCATTGGGGGTGCTTGCGCCTTCTGTATCATCTGCTCCCAGGCCTTTAACTGCGGTGAGGTCCCTGTCCTCGGTGCTGCTTGCCACCCAGGTCGACTCCCCATCGACGCTGGTGGAAGAAGCTTCAGCGCAGTCCATGTGGGTGTCGACTTCTCAACATAGCCATCGAGGATATCGATCCTCAGCGTTGAGGCAGGCTCAGTCTCGGAGCTCCCTTAGGAAAGTACTTTCCTATACTGAGGAGGAGCGCTCGTGGGAGTCAGAGGAAGATCCCAGGTACTTTTTCTCCGATGAGTCTTTTGGGATACCCTCTGAACCTTCCCCTCCACCTGAAAGGAGACTGTCTCCTCCCGAGAGCCTCTCTTTTTCATCGTTTGTGCGGGAAATAGCTGAGGCAGTTCCATTCCCTGCAGAAGTGGAGGATGAGCCCTGGGCTGAGATTTTCAAGGTCCTGGTCTATACCTTTCCACATAAGGAGGCAGTGATGGCTCTTTTGCATAAGGTACTCCAGGATGTCCTTATGCGAAACTGGTCGTTCCCTCTGTCTGCCCCCGTGATCTCCAAGAAGACTGATTTCCAGTATCGGATCCTCAGTGAACCTGGATTGATGAGGTCTCAGTTACCCCACAACTCCGTGGTGGTGGACTCCGCCCTCAAGAGAGCCAAGAGTACTAGAAACTGTGCCTCGGCGCCCCCAGGCAGAGAAGCTAGAACCTTGGATTCTTTTAAGAGAGAGACGTATCGGGCCACTATGCCCACTGCCCATATCCAATCCTACCATCTCTTCATGTGCGCTCACTTGTGGAACTCGGTGAGGCATCTGTCTACCTTGGTTGATGCCCTCCCTTTGGAGCAGGCCAAGCTTTTTCGCCAGGTAGTCGGGCAGCAGAAGGCGTGTTGTAAATTCCTGGCCAAGGGCACTTTTGATGTGGCATCCAGAATCTCTGCTCAAGGTTTAGCGATGCGCAGACTCTCATGGCTGCGTGTCTCTGACCTAGACCATTCAGTCCAGCAGAGGATGGCGGATGTACTTTGCCGGGGGCATAGCCTTTTCGGAAAGAAGGTGGAAGATCTGGTCGACCAGATCAAAAAGCACAATGATGCTATGGCTTCTCTAACCCACCGGGTGCCTTCTGCTACAACCTCCTCAACCAGGAGGTTTTTGGGGGGGACACAGAGTGCTCCCTATTCCTATGCTAGGCGAAGGTATACTCTGGCGTCCTGACAACCTATTCGGGCTCAGCCCCAGCACGCTCGTTCTGTGCCTAAGGCCCCTGCTGCTTCCCAACAAAAGCAAGGGATGGGATTTTGACTGGCTCCAACAAAGCATAACCACAGCAAAAGTGGCAGGCTGGGAGTGCATGTGTTTCCTTATCACCTGAATAGTGATCTGCATGGACTCCTGAGCACCATCCTCTGAGGTGCTCTTCAGCAGCGAATCGTCGAGATAAGGGAACACATGCACTCCCAGCCTGCGTAGGGACGCTGCGACTACTGCTAGACACTTTGTAAACACTCTGGGCGCAGACGCAAGGCCAAAGGGCAGTACACAGTACTGAAAGTGCTATGTTACCAGCCAAAATCGAAGATACTTCCTGTGAACTGGAAGTATCAAGATATATGTGTAAGCATCCTTGAAGTCCAGAGAGCATAGCCAATCATTTTCCTGAATCATGGGAAGAAGTGTGCCCAGGGAAAATATCCTGAACTTTTCTCGGACTATGAATTTGTTCAGGGTCCTTAGGTCTAGGATGGGACGCATTCCCCCAGTCCTCTTTTGCACAAGGAAGTACCTGGAATAGAATCCCAGTCCTTCTTCCCGTGGTGGGCCTGTTTTATTCTGTTCCAGGCTGCAGTCTCTTTCAGATTGTATATAGTTTCAGGTTAATCTGTGTAATGTCCTCGCCGTTGCGAGGTCCAGTTGACCAGTATTTGTTGTTTTCGGTGAGCCTGTATGCTAGGGATTCCCCACTTGTGAGAAGATAGAAGCCTGCTTGTCCTCGGAGAAAACAAATATACTTACCTGTAGCAGGTATTCTCCAACGAGTGGGAAGACACTCATGCATGCAAGGTGGAGCACTCCACGAAGCTCTCTTTGTTACTATAGCAGAAGCCGGACCGGGCGACACAGATCGATGTCATCTACTTGTGTGAATGTGAAGCCTGCTGTCATTGGAGAATACCTGCTACAAGTAACTATCTTCATTTTATAAAATGAGGCGCTTTGACCTTTTTATAATAAATAAGTAAAAATATATATTTAAAATAGTAAGAGTTTGTTATACAGAGGTTTTTTATGTAGGGCTGTTCTGTGAGTGTGTATCTCTTGGTGATTAATTGATAAGAATAACCCATAGATAAGACGACTTTCGTTTATTAATGGGATTTTGAGGTCAAACTTTCTTGCCTTACAGACTATTATAAATGGTAATTTTTTTTAATGGCGACATTAGATACATGTATATGTGCATTAGAAAACTGAAAAACTATTAGAGATACTTTGATCTCTTAATGAACCAGGAATTTTTATGCTACAATAGAGGAGTGTGGTAGCCGTGTTAGTCCACTCTTAAGGTTATCAATAGAAATCAAACAAAATAAAACATGGAAAAGAAAATAAGATGATACCTTTTTTTATTGGACATAACTTAATACATTTCTTGATTAGCTTTCGAAGGTTGCCCTTCTTCGTCAGATCGGAAATAAGCAAATGTGCTAGCTGACAGTGTATATAAGTGAAAACATTCAAGCATTACTGTGACAGTCTGACAGGGTGGGAGGATGGGGGTGGGTCGGAGGTATGCATGGGGACATCAAAGCATATCATTGATATTCTAACAGGATGGGTGTGGATAGGTGAGGGGTGGGGTGATCAACAGAGACATACAGTTCCTAGCCCATTATAAACCAAAAGCTGTATGTCTCTGTTGATCACCCCACCCCTCACCTATCCACACCCATCCTGTTAGAATATCAATGATATGCTTTGATGTCCCCATGCATACCTCCGACCCACCCCCATCCTCCCACCCTGTCAGACTGTCACAGTAATGCTTGAATGTTTTCACTTATATACACTGTCAGCTAGCACATTTGCTTATTTCCGATCTGACGAAGAAGGGCAACCTTCGAAAGCTAATCAAGAAATGTATTAAGTTATGTCCAATAAAAAAGGTATCATCTTATTTTCTTTTCCATGTTTTATTTTGTTTGATTTCTATTGATATGCTACAATAAAAATTGGTATTTTCTCTTCAGTTTAAAATAGCTAGCTGCTTGATGTTTTTATGCCATTTTTTCTTCTCTCTGTTCTCAGTTGAGAAACAACTTAAGACATCACTTTCTTGGCTCCCCCAACATCAAATCTGGCTATGATGCTGTGACGTGGCTAGCAACGCAGATGGCGATAAGTTACACAGTTGCGCCATTTGTGCTCCTCTCAGTGAAACCTTCTTTAAGATTTTACAGGTAAGTGTATATCCCATTCATATTTTTACAAAGTACATCTCCATATTTTCTCAATGTGTGGCAAGTCAGTTAAAATAGATTTAAGCTAGTCTTTGTGATATACATTAATTCTTTATTTAACGAGAAAGGAGTTGTTTGACACTTGCCTAGTTGTCTTCTGTGGTTCTTTTTGGGTGCAATCTAGTTTGAATTATCTGAAGCAGATGGTCATCTGGTGACCTATGCCACAATATTCTATTAAAAAATAGAAAAGCATTGTGGTTATTGTGTGTTCATTTGGTTATGTGGAAATGAGGGACATTTTCCTGAACTAACCTAATACATCTGTGACTAACTTTGTTGTCTAAGTAACATTAGGGAGAGGAAGGGTTTACCAGTGAATTGGCCTATATCTGACAGTGGTGACAGTGCCAATATCCAAGACTAGTCCACTCCTCTGTGCACCTACTATATGCTACCTAAAATACACAAACCTGGGAACCCTGGCAGACCAATTGTATTTGGTATTGGTACGTGCATCTGCTTAGTTTTGGGTTTTTAATTTCCCCTGATATGTGCAAATGACCCACTCAGACACTTAGAAAAATCAGATAAAATACTTAGCTTTATTGCATACTGGATATTGGTTTCCTGTGTATGGGGATCAGCGATGCTCCGATGCATCACCTTTGCTGCTAATATCCTGGGGGGGAGGGGGAGTTTGGCTGACAGAGAGTGTGTGTGTGTGAAAGAGACAGTTTTGCAGGTTTGCTCTGTATGGGGATCAGCGATGCTCCGATGCCTCACCTTTGGTACTAATATGCTGTGGGGGGGGGGGGGGGGGGGGGGGGGAGAGAGAGAGAGACGTTTCAAAAGTATTGGGGGTGCTAAGCCCAGTGGAAATAACCCCTCCCTGGCTCCTATGGGTACATCCTTTCTAACATGCTGCTTCACATGTGCATTTTTAAACAATCTGGGCATGAATGTGTATATTAGCTCTGTGGCTGGTTGCACTTAATATACGTGTGTATTTTAACTCTTATGCTAGTATTCTATAAAAGAAAGTAAGCGCCTATTCTTTTTAGAATAGGGTCCAGATAGGCTCTTTATCGAATTGCCCTCCATGTATACAGCTTCAATATAGTCATCATTTCTCCTGAATGTGTGCTGGTATTTTAAGCAGCGAATTGTTGATTGCCATGTTAATCCACCAAGTTGCAGGCGATACATTTTAAAAAATATATATTTTTATTGAGCGTGTCTTGGCACATAAATATACACTGCAGATATTCAGTGGGAGATAACTGGTTACCTCACGCCATAGGAGCCAACTTTTCAAAATTATTGGGGGTGCTAAGCCCAATGGAAATGACCCCTCCCTGAACACATACAAGGAATTTTTCTCAATATTGGGGGTGCTCAAGCACCCACAGCACCCACAGAGTTGGCTCCAATGTCAGCGATGCTCCGATGCCTCACCTTTGCTACTAATATGCTGTGGGGGGGGGGGGGGGGGATTTTGGCTGACAGAGAAGAGTGTGTGTGTGTGTGTGTGTGTGAAAGAGAGAGGTTTGCAGGTTTGCTCTGTATGGGGATCAGCGATGCTCCGATGCCTCACCTTTGCTGCTAATATGCTGTGGGGTGGGGGGGGGAGTTTGGCTGACAGAGTGTGTGTGTGTGTACTTCAACGTCAATTCCACCTTTTCCCATCAGGTTCCTCATACTAACTGTGTGTGCGTGTTTTCCTTTTTGCTGGGTTACCTGTTTTCGCCGGTCTTCCTATTTCAATCAGCTGTTAATGTCGTCCTCACTGCCAATCGGCTGCCGCTCTTCGTTTTTCCTGTCCGCCGTTCAGCTGTCACTGTCCTCGTGAGCAACGTCTCTGCCTTAGATGAACGTTCGATGAAGCTGCCTGGGCCCGCACTGCTGTTGCTTGGGCTCTCTGGATGATGTCATCCGAGGCTTCAGTCCCAGGCACAGCCAATCAGAATGGAGGCACGGACCCAGGCAGCTTCATGGAAAATTCTTTTTTTTTTTTTTTATTGCATTTATTGTTTTATACAAGACAACTTGCATTGGTAACACGAAAGAAAAAATCATTAAATGTTGGATAAAAATCCCAACCAGTAAAGAAAGAAAAACATAATACATATATTCTTCTTAGACCACAATATAGTGGAGGGGGAGGGGAAGATAGGAATTGAGGAGATATCCAAATAATATACATTTTAAGGTAAATAGGCCTGTCCAGAAGTTCCATCTTTTCTATATCTTAATCAGTTATTCCTTCATTAACAATTTACCATCTAGTTAGTTATTCGTTTTGCATTCAAAAAATTTTGTAATTGATCAGGATCGAAAAAGACATATGTTTCCTAGATATTTAACACAACACTTACAAGGATAAGCAAGCAAAAATTTAGCTCCAATACTTTTAACTTCTTCTCTAAAAGTCAGGAATTTTTTCCTCCTATCCTGTGTTGTTTTTACCACATCTGGAAATATCCATATCTTTTGACCACAAAAAAGCTTAGTTGAATTTTTAAAATATAATCTCATTAGAGCATTCAAGTCCTGTTCAAATATGAAGGACACAATTAGTTCTTCTTAATTCAATCTCCGACAAAGATTCCTCCAATAAAGCAGACAAATCTTGTATCCCATCAGAAGGTAAATTTGGTAGATTCTCTATCATATTTGTTGTTTTCGAAGTCGGTAAATAATAAACTTTATTTAAAGGGGGAATTGCCTCCTGAGGGTATCTACCGTATTTTTCGGACTATAAGACGCACTTTTTTCCCCCAAAATTTGGGAGGAAAATGGGGGGTGCGTCTTATAGTCCGAAGGTAGCGGTTTTTGACCTCCGTTTTGTACTTACAGGATTCCGTGTTCCCTGGTGGTCTAGTGACGTCGGGGCAGGAAAGAGCCCCCTCTTTCCTGCCCATCGCGCTGCTCTCCCTGCTTCTCAATGGTTTCCAGCGGTCTCGGCGATATTCAAAATGGCCGCAGAGATTCTCGGCGGCCATTTTGAATCTCGCCGAGACCGTCGGAAACCATTGAGAAGCAGGGAGAGCAGCGCGATGGGCAGGAAAGAGGGGGCTCTTTCCTGCCCCGACGTCACTAGACCACCAGGGAACACGGAATCCTGTAAGTACAAAACGGAGGTCAAAAATTCGGACAAGACGCACCGGAGCACCTAGGTTTTAGAGGAGGGAAAGAGGAAAATTTTTTTTTTCCTCTTTCCCTCCTCTAAAACCTAGGTGCGTCTTATGGTCCGGTGCGTCTTATAGTCCGAAAAATACGGTAAGTATTTCAGTAAGATATTTCTTTAGAAAGTCCAATGGGGTAATCCCCGTTACTACAGGAAAATTTAACACCCTCAGGTTTAATCAGCGATTATGATTTTCTATCTGCTCAAGTCTCCTTGAAACCATTAGTTTATCTTTAATAAGAGTTTCTGTTGTCGTTTTTAAATTTACCACCTCTGTCTGCAACTGTGTTACTTTTAAGTCAGTATCCTGTTTCAGAGTCTCCAAGGATGATGCAATAGTTTCTACTTTACTTACTAGAGAAGTGTCTTGTGCTGTTTTAGTAAGCGTTGTGGACATTTCTTGTATTGATTCCCAGATGGATTGTAATGACGCCAGCTTAGGAGACGCTGTTACCGTCTCTTGAGTCTTATCTCCTGCCGCGTCCTGTTACGGAGGGCCACCGTCAGGATTACCCAGGATACCGCCTTCTGGTTGCCGAGTATTTCCAACCTCTCCACGAAGCGCAGCAGGGCAAGGTGGCGGATTAAAACCCGGCGGCGATAAAGATGTTTCATGCCCCAGTAGATCTGCCGCTCCTCCAGCAGGGCTCTCACCAGTAGATAATGGAGTGCTTGTTGCACATCTAAGGATCGTCTGTTGAGTCGGGGTAGGCATTCGAGTTGACGGTGGAAAATTTTTACCGTCCCCTTCCTCTTTGTATGCGGCATTTAGCGAAAAATAATCTTTAGAGCAAGAAAAAAAAGACCCCAAAGACAGGATCCGTTTGAGACGCGATCAAGCAGTGGGCACCATCTTGACTCCTCCCCCTTCATGGAACATTCATGGTGCAAATTATTATATAGGATATATATATATGTGTGTGTGTGTGTGCGTATAGCCAGGTGTACTAAATATTTGTTTCCATAAATACAAATGGGAAAAAAGTGCATTGGTCCATGGTGAGTTTTAACTAGATAGTTTGTATTATAGGGGATGATGACTTCTTAATTTTTATATATATCCTGTTGGTAGGTGTCACGTGATGCTGAGTTAGGGGAGCAGGCGTCTGAGAGAACTGCTCCTAGGTCCTGAGGATAACATCTATCTCCTTCATCAGAATTTATCCATCTGAAGAATCTTTATTGTTTTGGGCAGCTGTCTGGACCTCCGTGGGATGCTTTTGTGATATTTATCAGCACAGATGGCTTCTAAAATCCTGCAAAAGGACGGGAATCGAATGCAGACCGGTGATGCCAAGATGGTGGATGAAGAGACCGCAGGACCAGCCTCTATTAGTTACATGTGGGTCGCTGAAATAGCAATGGAGGTCAAGGCGGCTTTGCTGTCTCCTATTGAATCACAGCTTCGAGAGATTTCCGCAAAGCTTGGTTCTGTGGAGAGTCAGAGCAATTACATTTAGATTTTGCTCACTATCACGGTGTTTATCTGATGTTGAGGACAAACTTCAGAAGCAGGAAGCTCAGCAGCTTCACTTGCAATCTAAATTGGACAAACTGGAGGAAAAGGTGGACTACTTGAAAAACCGCTCTCGGCAATATAAGGGAAGGGGAAATGAGACTTGATATACCGCCTTTCTGAGGTTTTTGCAACTACATTCAAAGCGGTTTACATATATTCAGGTACTTATTTTGTACCAGGGGCAATGCCCCTGTCTTGCCCAGAGTCACAAGGAGCTGCAGTGGGAATCAAACTTAGTTCCCCAGGATCAAAGTCCACTGCACTAACCACTAGGCTACTCCTCCACTCCATATAATCTTTGGCTGATTGGAATCCTTGAGTCTGTTAAACAGAGGCAGTGGAACGCCTTTTTGTTTGGGAGGGAGGGCCAAGTTCCACCCCCCAGTCCCACTCATGATCTGCCCCTAACCCAACCCATGCTCCAGCCCAGCTCCTGCTCTTAGGAAGGATTGGACTGCAAGTAGAAAAATGTATTAAGTTAGTCAAATAAAAAGGTATCACTTTATTTTGTATTTTTATTTATTTATTAGACTAACACAGCTACTACACTACTGTAACCTAAATTAACATTCTTATTTTACCTTTGTTGTCTGGTCATTTAAATTTTCTAATTGTGTTGGTCCCAGCCTTTGGTTTCTGCATTCCTTTATTTTTTTCTTAACTCTCCTTTCTTGTCTGTCATTTTTCTCTATCCTCCTGTCTTGTTCGTCTTCTCCACTTATCTATCTTCATCTATCTCCAACACTGATCTTTTCCTTTCACCTTTCTTCTGTTTATTTTTGAGCCTCTCTATCCAGATTTCATTCATTCTTACTATTCAATTTCCCTCTTTTTACTGCATATACTTACACCTTTCCATCTCAATCCCTCATCACAGCTCTCCCATTCCCCCTCCTCTTATTCCCCAGTCTTTAACTAACTGTCCTCTCTGTCTAAATCTAGCATCTCTCTTCTTCTCTCTCCCCCTTACAATCCAATCTACTCTCTTTCCATCATCTGCCTTCTCCCTCCCTTTTCCATTCAGATCTCCCCTTTTATACCATTTCCATCCAGATCGCTCTCTCTTCTCTATTCTTTCCAGCTAGCATCTTCCCCTTCCAGCCAGCATTTCTTTTTTCTATCCTCCAACACTCCTCCTCTCCCCCTTTCAATGCAACATGTCCCCTTCTCTCTCTCTCTACCCTTTCCATGCATAAGTACATAAGTATTGCCATACTGGGACAGACCAAAGGTCCATCAAGCCCAGCATCCTGTTTCCAACAGTGGCCAATCCCCAAAAAGTACAAAACATTTTATACTGCTTATCCCAGAAATAGTGGATTTTCCCCGAGTCCATTTAATAATGGTATATGGACTTTTCCTTTAGGAAGCCGTCCAAACCTTTTTAAAACTCCGCTAAGCTAACCGCCTTTACCACATTTTCTGGCAACGAATTCCAGAGTTTAATTACATGTTAAGTGAAGAAACATTTTCTCCAATTCATTTTAAATTTACTACATTGTATCTTTATCGCATGCCCCCTAGTCCTAGTATTTTTGGAAAGCGTAAACAGACGCTTCACATCTACCCGTTCAACTCCACTCATTTTATAGACCTCTTTCATATCTCCCCTCAGCCGCCTTTTCTCCAAGCTGAAGAGCCCTAGCCGCTTTAGCCTTTCCTTATAGGGAAGTCATTCCATCCCCTTTGTCATTTTCGTCGCCCTTCTCTGTACCTTTTCCAATTTCACTATATCTTTTTTGAAATGCGGCAATCAGAATTGAACACAATATTCAAGGTGCAGTCACACCATGGAGCGATACAAAGGCATTATAACGTCCTCATTTTTGTTTTCCATTCCTTTCCTAATAATACATAACATTCTATTTGCTTTCTTAGCCGCAGCAGGACACTGAGCAGAAGGTTTCAACATATCATCAACAAGGACACCTAGATCCCTTTCTTGGTCTGTGACTACATGGAACCTTGCATGATGTAGCTATAATTCGGGTTCCTCTTTCCCACATGCATCACTTTGCACTTGCTCACATTAAACATCTGCCATTTAGACGCCCAGTCTCGTAAGTCCTCTTGTAATTTTTCACAATCCTCCCGTGATTTAACGACTTTGAATAACTTTGTGTCATCAGCAAATTTAATTATCTCACTTGTTACTCCCATCTCTAGGTCATTTATAAAAATGTTAAAAAGAAGCAGTCCCAGCACAGACCCCTGGGGGACCCCACTAACTACCCTTCTCCATTGTGAATGCTGACCATTTAACCCTACTCTCTGTTTTCTATCTTTTAACCAGTTTTTAATCCACAATAGAACACTACCTCCTATCTCATGACTCTCCAATTTCCTCTGGAGTCTTTCATGAGGTACTTTGTCAAACGCCTTCTGAAAATCCAGATACACAATATCAACCGGCTCACCTTTATCCACATTTTTGTTCACCCCTTCAAAGAAATGTAGTAGATTGGTGAGGCAAGATTTCCCTTCACTAAATCCATGTTGACTTTGTCTCATTAATCCATGCTTTTAAATATGCTTTGTAATTTTGTTCCTTATAATAGTCTCTACCATTTTGCCCGGCACCAACTTCAGGCTCACCAGTCTATAATTTCCCGGATCTCCTCTGGAACCTTTTTAAAAAATTGGCGTTACATTGGCCACCCTCCAATCTTCCGGTGTCACGTTCGATTTTAAGGATAAATTACATATTACTAACAGTTGTTCCGCAAGTTCATTTTTCAGTTCTATCAGTACTCCGAGATGAATACCATCCGGTCCATTACATTCTCCAGGTTTATAGAGAATTCATTCAGTTTCTCTGACTCGTCAGCTTCGAATTGGCACCAGTATCTCACCCAAATCTTCCTCGGTGAAGACCGAAGCAAAGAATTCATTTAATCTCTCTGCTACGGCTTTGTCTTCCCTGATCGCCCTTTTTACTCCTCGATCATCTAGTGGTCTAACCGATTCTTTTGCCGGCTTCCTGCTTTTAATATACCTAAAAAAAATTTTTGCTATGTGTTTTTGCCTTTAATGCAATCTTTTTTTTCGAACACCCTCTTAGCCTCCCTTATTAGCGCTTTGCATTTGACTTGGCATTCCTTATGCTGTTTCTTATTATTTTTAGTCAGTTCCTTCTTCCATTTTCTGAAGCATCTCCCCTACCCTTTCAGATAGTGTTTTCTCCTTCTTTCCCCATCTAGAGTTTCTCCTCTTTTCCTCCTTTCATCCAACTCCCCCTCTCCCCCCTTTCCATTCAGTGACTTCCTCTTTCTCTTCATTGTTTATATCCGGTGTTTCTCCCATCTTTCTCCCCTTCCTTCCAGCCACCCCTTGTAGCAAGTTGTGAAGATCTCTTCTCTCTCCAACTGTTCTCTTTGCCCCCTCCTCCACAGCCTTCTTTCTCTAATACCCATACTACATGGCACCCCCAATTGCTGCTGCATCTGGACAACAGCAACAGTAAGGCAGCATGGCACAGATCCTCTGATTTTATTCATGTGACTGCTGGCTCTAGTTCTCAATGAAACTTCCTTGGCCGGCTCTGCTGGTCATGCTCCCTCCAGAACAGGAAATTGACGTCAGAGTGGGCATGACCAGCAGAGAGATTGCAGCCTCATTTTATTTAGGTGCTAAGCAGCAACCATGGTGGAGGACGGTAAGGATGGACATGGTTGAGGGCCTCATATACTGGGCGCCTATGGGAGTGGGGAGAGTCAAGTGCTCTGATTTTTGGGGGTGCCATGGCACCCGTGGCTCCCCCCGTTCCAATGCCTATATCGTTAAGGATTCAGAGTTTGGGGGGGGGTTTCTTGAGAACTGGCTGTCGCAGGAACTGAAGCTATCCACTGCAGCGGGCCAATTAACAATTGAGCTGGCACATCGGCTAGGCACTGTTAAATCATCTGACAACCATCCCCACATGATTATTCTGAAAATTTGAACTATATTCACAAACGAGAGATTCTCCGCAGTGTCCGATTGCTGGGCTCCTTAAATTATGCTAATAATAATAAAGCAGTGTATTTTCAGGACTTTTACACTTCTGTGGCATCCTGCCACGAGAAATTCGTTCCAGCATGTTCTCTTCTACATCGGAAAAAAGTGCCCTCTACATTGTATTGCGCGAAGCTTCCAGTCCATCATGTGGATAAGACGCACTTTTTCTCTCGGGCTTCTGAAGCTCTTCAATTTGCTGAAAAACTGCCGGAACCAACTGGAAACCACTGATGCTGCATATTTGGTTATTCTTTATGTGATTGTGGAAATAGATAATTTGGGCCGGAGTCTGTCTCGAGCCTTCTCCCCTTTGAGGGAGGCCTACTTGGGCTTCCATGGCTGAGGTTCTTCTTTTTTTGAGGGACACTGTCTACATATGATTCCCAACATAGACATAGTTTGCATATTTCTCAGATTTTGCTTACTTCAGAGGCTTGGCAATTTTTTTGTTTTTGTTTCTCTTCGCCTCCCTTATTTGTTAAATTGCAAGAGGATTTTGAAAAATTAGAAGAGGACCTTACAAAATTGGGAGACTGGGCATCTAAATAGCAGATGACGTTTAATGTGAGCAAGTGCAAAGTGATGCATGTGGGGAAAGAGGAACCTGAATTATAGGTAAGTAATACAAGGTTCCACATTAGGAGTCAACAACTGGATGATACGTTGAAACCCTCTGCTCAGTGTGCTGCTGCGGCTAAGAAAGCAAATAGAATGTTAGGTATTATTAGGAAAGGAATGGAAATTCTGGTCACCGCATCTCAAAAAAGATACAGTGGAATTAGAAAAGGTACAGAGAAGGGCGATGAAAATTATAAAGGGGATGGGACCACTTCTCTATGAGGAAAGGCTAAAGTGGTTAGGGCTCTTCAGCTTGGAGAAAAGACGGCCGAGGGGAAATATGATAGAGGTCTATAAAATAATGAGTGGAGTGGAACAGGTAGATGTGAATCACTTTACTCTTTCCAAACATACTAGAACTAGTGGACACTCAATGAAGCTAAAACGTAGTAAATTTAAAACGAATCTGAGAAAATGTTTCTTCACACAATGTGTAATTAAACTCTGGAATTCATTGCCAGAGAATTTAGTAAAAGCGGTTAGCTTAGCGGGGTTTGATGGCTTCCTAAAGGAAAAGTCCATAGACCATTATTAAAATGGACTTGGGGAAAATCCACTGCTTATTTCTAGGATAAGCAGCATAAAATTTATTGTACTTTTTTTGGGATCTTGCCAGGTACTTGTGACCTGGATTGGCCACTGTTGGAAACAGAATGTTGGACTTGATGGACCTTCGGTCTGTCCCAGTATGGCAATACTTATGTACTTATATATTTTACCATATGACTCTGAACTGTGGTGTTTATTTGTGCTTTATTCTTTAGGTGGGACTCATAGTTTACAGAGTGTGCTCTTTTTTTGAGGAGATTGGGAACAGGAGGGTTTGTTTCTCACATTGACCTTCGTCCTCATGGTAAGGCAGTTAGTACTTCTTTTGTGGGGGGGGGGGGGGGGTAGTAGGGAATGGGTGGAGTGGGAGGGAAGGGCAGTTTGTTTTGTTTTGTTTTTTTTCTTGTTTGTTTTTCTTTTTGGCTAGTTTTTCCACTGTTATTTTGTTGTTTCATTTGTTTTTTTATCTTGTTTTCTTTGTTAATGCTTTTAATAGGGGCTATGTGGGTCTGGTTGATGCACCTTGGTTCTTTTTTTCACATGCTTGGGAGCGTGGAGAGAGGCCACTGGCTGGGATGGCCCTCACACTGTAAGTTTCTGTGTTTATTCTTGGGTTTTTACAGGACACAGATAGTTTACTCTTGAGCCTCTTAAATTATCTTCTTGGAATGTAGGAGGGGTGACTTCTCCTATTAAGTGTCAGAAAATTTTGCAGTTCTTAAATAGAAATTGGATGGACATTGCTGTACTGCAAGAGACACATCTCTCCTCAGCGGAACATCAGAAATGGTGGGTGTGCTGTCTTGTAGAGTCTCCTGCCATTCGGAGGAGGGCTGGAGTCCTTATTTTGTGTCGGAAATCTTTGGATCTCCAGATACATTCAGTGACTCAGGATCCAGAAGGCCTCTTTGTCTTGGCCTTATCTGTTAATAAACATTCTCTGATATTATGTAATGTGTACACACCCAACACTTATAATAAAGTTTTGTTTGCTAGATTGCTCAATGTTTTGCTCCCATATCTGAATGATTATGTTCATGGCGGTGATTTTAATATAGTATATGACCCAGCCCTGGATAGATCCCATCCGAAGGGTGATTTGCAGGTTCATTTATCCAGGGGCTTACCTTTACTCTGCAACACCCTAGCTCTTGTGGATTCATGACATCTGTTCCATATGGGGGAGCGGGGTTATATCCATTTTTCCCCGTGCATATTCTACTTAGTCAAGGATTGATTATATTTTGGTCTCACTCCTTATTTCAACATTTAGCTAACTTGGAGATTGGTCCATATCTCATTTTAAATCATGTCTTAATTTGGATCTCCTTACATCTGACACCTGTGGATCATGCTCCACCTCATTGGAAATTTCCTATTGACCTGTATTAGGACCCATCTTTTTGTGCCTTTATACTGGACAAGTGGTCAGATTATAAGTTACACAATGCAGTTCACACCAATCCATGCCTTCTTTTTTGGGACGCAGCTAAGACTGTACTTCAGGGTGAGATAATAGCATATGCAGCCCATAAGAAGAAAATGAGAGAGAAATTCTGCTCCTTGAGAAACAAGTGATTCGTGACAGGATCACTTTGGGGGTTCAGAAATCAGTTAGGGCTAGGGAGTCGTCATTGGCTTCTCAAGCAGCTTTGAATACACTGTTACATCAACTGGCTACAAAATCTTTACTTTATTATAAGTATCAGCTTTTTGTTCATGGTAGAAAGAGTGGTAAATTGTTGTCTCATTTGATTCATACCAAACGTGGCCCATCAAGGATCCTGAAGATGGTAGGGGGGCTGGCTAGCGACGTCTGATTCAGAAATGAATCATATATTTAAACAGTTTTATGAAAATCTGTATGCCATGCCAGCTGAGGATACTTTGGATGGGTCCTTATATTTGGAGAATGTTTCTCTCCCTCGTATTTCCCCCAGTCAGGAAACATTTTTGAATGTTCCCATCATGGAAGATGAGTTGATTTTGTTGATTAGGGATAATATGCTTAATCATGCACTAGGCCCCGATGGGTTCAGGGTGGAGTTCTGTAAAATTTTACATAAATTGGACCCCCCCCCCCCCCTTGCTGAACATTTTTAATTATATGGTGAGTCATGCCATTTTGCCTGATTCTTTGATAATTACGCAGATGATAGTGCTATTAAAGCCGCATAAAGGCCCTTATTCTCAAATTTGTATCGGCCCATTTCTGTGTAGAATTTTGAAACTATGCTCTTTGCTAAACTTTTAGCTAATTGTCTGGCTCAGGTTTTGACTTCTCTGGTGGAATGTTCTCAGGTGGGCTTTGTTCAAGGTCGCACTGCAGTTCAGAACATTAGGAAGATTTTGGCCTCCTTGGAGACAGTGCAGCAGCATGCCTTACCTTCTCTTCTAATTAGTTTCAGTGCTGAGAAGGCATTTGATTGGGTCTACTGGAATTTTCTTTTTAGAGCAGTGATTCCCAAACCTGATCCTGGAGGCACCACAGCCAGTCAGGTTTTCAGGATACCCACAATGAATATTCATAATAGAGATTTGCATGCCCTGCCTCCACTGCATGCAGTTCTCTCTCATGAATATGCATTGAGGATATCCTGAAAACCTAACTAGCTGGGGTGCATCCAGGACCACTGATATAGAGGGTTTCTTTTTGCATCCTAGGGCAGTTATGTGGGTCAATGGGGTCTTGTTGGCACCTTTTGTGATTCACCAGGGCACATGCCAAGGATGTCCTTTATCGCTTTTATTTGTTTTGTTTTGACTTTACATCTCTTTACTAGAGATGCACTAGCTAATCCAGACATTCTGGGAATAAAATTTACTACTTTTAAATTTAAAATTTCTGCATTTGCAGAAGACTTGTTAGTTCATATTACAGATCCTCATACATCACTAGAGACATTAGTGGAATCTTTTTAGGAATATGGGATTCATCTGGTTTTCATTTAAATTTACAGAAGGCATCGGCCTGATTGGATTCCCTTCGACAGGGCTGGGTGGGTCAGTTCCCACTAAGATGGGCATCCTATTCTTTTCGTTACGTGGGGATTCAATTGTCAGTGAAAACATCTGAGTTATATTGCCTTAATAACTCTCATCTGTTTGATTCCATGGTTGCCACATTGCAGGGATGGTAGCGTCTCCCCTTGGGGTGGCATGGCAGGATACATATTTTTAATATGGTGGAATTTCCTAGATGGTTATATACTACTACTATACCTTGCAAATGCTTCCCTTTAAACTTTTGAAAAAAAGACATTCATAATTTTCATAGACAGCTTTTTCATTTTTGTTAGGGTGGTAAGAAGCCAAACATCCTTATACAAATATTGCTGGGGAACTGGAGGATCTATTGGGTAAATGGGAGGTGGATTTGCAGAGGTCTTTGACCTCTGTTGATATCTGTAGTCTGATTGCTAGGATTCCAACTCTGGTTATAGCAGCAGATCTGCGTGAATGCCAATTTAGGGTACTTTATTGGACCTTTATCTCTCAAACAAAACTTTTCAATATAGGCGGCATTGACGCTCCCCTTTGTCATACTTATAATCATCAACCTAATTTCTTTTTTCACTCCTTTTGATTGTGCCCCAAGATTCCATTTTTTTGGTCCACTATTTAGAATGCCTTTTGGGTTCTCCAATACCATTATCGGCAATAGGTCTTTTGTTGGATAAATATGATGTGTTTTTGTTGCAGAGTGGGGGTGGTTGTCTGCTCATCCACAAGGCAGCTGTTTTGGGTAAAAAGATTATTTTTAAGGTTTGGACTGTTCCTGACCCTCCTTCATTTTGGAATTGGTGTAATTTTTTCACTATTTTGATGGAGAAGCAGAGGGGTAGGGGTGTCCTTAAAACATAAAAAGCAGCTCTTATTTGTGTGGGGTCCTTATATACATTCCCTGTCTCTCAGAGCCTGTAGTCTGATTTTGAATGCTTTGTAAATTTGTATGAAAAAGTTAATTTTTTTTGTAGGGGGATGGATGGTTGAGGTATTGACTTCGTTTTGGGTCAGATGTTCTTTGCCTTTCTGGGGGGCTATCAGACACAAAGCTCTTCTGTGTTTTTGCTTGACTATGTATCAGTGTTCCCAGAGCTGTTTGACTTGTTTTGTTGTTTATTGTTCATTTATTGACTATACTAATAAACAGATTTAAATATATATTTCCTGTTAGTGATAAAGGAAACCAAGCAGTGTGATTGGTGCAGTCTAACTTTATCACTTTAGTAATAATAATAATCTACCACAAACACATTTCCTTAGATTGAGTTCCATTTACCCACTACCTTTTTATCAGCTAGAACTTTGGATTCCAGAAACCTCATTATTCTCTCTTCTAATCTACTTATCATAGAGGTCAGACTAACCAGCCTTCTTCCATTTTTGTGGAGAGGGGCCACATCTATCCTTTTCCAGTCCTCTGGTACCACTCCTGACTCTAGAGAAGCATTGAAAAGGTCAAACAGTGGAACTGCCAGAACTTAAGTTTCTTCAGTACCCTCGGATGTATGCCATCTGATCCCATTGCTTTGTCCACCTTTAGTTTAGCTAGTTCCTCACATAGTCCTCCAAAAATCATTCAAGGTCTACAACTCTTCTATTCCTGTTTGTATTTGTCTTTTGTGGTCTTGCTCCTGTCTCTTCATCTGTGAACAAAGAACAGAAATATTTGTTAAGCAATTTCGTCTTATCCTCATCAGCTTCTACATATTCTTCCCCTTCACCCTTGAGTTTCTCAATATTTGAAAAATGTCTTGTCCCTCCACTTTACCATACTGGCTATTTTTTTTTTGTTCCATTTGCATCTTTGCTTTCCTGACAACTTTGCTAACTTCTCTTTGCTCTTCCAGTTATTTCTGCCTTTCTTCCTCTTTCAGAGAGCATTTTCCATCTCACAGATAGGCTGCAGAGAATACCTTCTCCTGCTTTAGACTTAGCCTGGCCTCAGATTGACATCCTACAGTATATCTCCTTTCAAACTGAGCTCTCTTTTTCATCAAGCACTGCCATTTCCTCCCCTCCCCACTGACAGTTTGAACTTCGTGGGTGTGGCTTGGATCTCTTTCAGGGAGAAAAAACTAACAACTTATAGCCAGGGTTGCCAGATGGGCGGTTTTCCGCAACCCGCCGCGAGAAACTTTTGCCCGCGGCAGGTTGCGGTTTTTTGGGCTTGTTTTTTTTTTTCGCGCGGGTTTTGGGCGGTTTTTCGGCCGGCGGGGGGTGGGGCTAACGGCGACAGAGGCGGGGTTTGGTGACGTATTGGGCGGGGTGATGACGGGGGCGGGGCTGATGACGGCGGGGGGGCGGGCGATGACGGAAGGGGTGGGGCTGATGGGGGCGGGGGTGATGATGGTGGGGGTGGGGGTGGTGACGGAAGAGGCGGGGGTGATGACGTTGGGGGTGGGGTGTGTGTGGTTTTTGGGCTGTTTTGGGTGGGAATTTTTTTTTTATATGGCAACACTGCTTATAGCAGCAGCAGCTTCAGAGAGCATTTTCCATCTCACAGATAGGCTGCAGAGAATACCTTCTCCTGCTTTAGACTTAGCCTGGCCTCAGAATGACATCCTATAGTATATCTCCTATCAAACTGAGCTCTCTTTTTCATCAAGCACTGCCATTTCCTCTTTCTGCAATCTCTTGTTATAAAGGCTAACTTCTTTTTCCTTACCTTTTC
This sequence comes from Microcaecilia unicolor, assembly GCF_901765095.1. Taxonomy (NCBI): domain Eukaryota; kingdom Metazoa; phylum Chordata; class Amphibia; order Gymnophiona; family Siphonopidae; genus Microcaecilia; species Microcaecilia unicolor. The sequence continues at coordinate 437,173,149 of NC_044033.1, forward strand.
AGCTAATACTTCTGACGACCAAACTGGCTTTCTTTTTATCTTATTTACTTTCCTTGCAAAAATATATTTATGCTTTTAAAATAGTTCATTTCAGTTTAGCCCACTGCTTTTCTACTTATGTCATATGTTCCAATCCTTGAGGAATATTCCTATCTTAACAAAGTTTTGTATTTTTTTTAAGTCTAGAACCTTCAATATGAATGTATCCCCTCCACACTTGATATTGAACCACACCATCCGGTGATTACCCACTATAACTTCAGAAACACTCTTCCCGTTCATAAGCACTAAGTCCAGTATGGTCCCATCCCATGTGGGTTCTATTACTAACTGCTGGAACAATTCTTCCTATAGAGAATCTAGGATTTCCCTACTTCTAGATGGTCGTGCAAAAGGGATGCATGCCCCAATCAACGTCTGGTATATTAAAATCACCTATTAGTAGTACTTCTCCTTTCATGGAATGTTGCTACTGGCATGGAATGGTACTTGTGACCTGGATTGGCCACTGTTGGGAACAGGATACTGTGCTAGGTGGACCATTGGTCTGACTATTCTTATGTTTCATAGCTATAATTCCAATGTTTTCAGTTAAATCTGTCTACTTTTTCTGCATGTTAAAGAAGCTTGTGTATCACACCAATGTAAATAGAATTTCAATTCTGTTGTGTTAATATTATCTTCTTTAATATATAATACTGCTCCTCCTCCCTTTCTTCCTACTCTGTCCTTCCTGAACAGATTATAGCCTGGTATAATTATATTCCAGTCATGGTTCTCTGTGAACCACATCTTTTGTGATCGCCACTAAATCCATGTCAGCCTTTTCCATCACATCCTCTAGATCTAGATAACAGTACTGTTTTGCTTCCATCTTCTTGATATTTAGGGATATCCTGTGTTTTGGATTAGGCTTTCCTATCAAAATTATGGTGGTCCAAATTTTATTTTTTGTTTTGTATTGTATTATTTTTGGTTTTTAATGGTAAATTGCTTGGTACTATATTAAGTAGTTTATTAAATTTAATAAACATAGACATCCACTACCCTTTCAAAAAGATTTCATTGTGTTCCTGTCTCCCTCCTTGTAGCTTTATATGATGTCCCCTACAAAAGCTTGTTGCCATGTAAAGACAATATAAAACTCTTGATTTTGAGCTAAGTTCTATACTGTTAGTTGCACTGTAGGCTGTCAGACTGAATAGAAAACTATAAAGAAAATTCCTGGATTACTGATAAGTCTTTTAAGTAACTTACAAAATAACTATCTGCTTGTCCTTGTTACAGTTCCTGGTTTTATTGTCTTCATGTCGCTTGCATCACGGTGTTACTAATATTGCCAGCACGATCATGTCAGAAAAGCTGTAAAGAACAGGAGTACCTCCAGCATACATGGGGGAAAAAGCTGGACAAAGTGGAAGAAAATCATTCTGCGCGGGACAGTTCTGCAATAAACAATAACTGCAGACAGAAGCAGGAAACAAGTTGGAGGCATTCAACATTAAAACAATGACTGGTAGCAATCATCAATACATTTTGTATGTTTTTAAATCCTATTTTAGCACACCCCCCAAAAAGGTTTGTACTGTGTGTCAATACATTAAACAAGAAAAAGTTGATCTGTTTGAAATAATACTCTGTGGAACTAACACTGGAAAGAAACATAATTAACCCTTCCCATTTCATATCCATGTGGAGTGAAGCCTTACAAATGTACTTTTGTTATAGATGAAATGAGGTTTTAAATAATGTGACCAGGAACTGATAATTCAGTGGACAATGTTCATATTATCCAGTCGCCCTACCTGTAACCTAATCCGTTATTTTCAGTGAACACTCAGGACTTAACAGTTTTGTATCACTAGGGCCATATCTTGTGTGTGTCCCTGTGTTAACTGTGTGTTGTATATCCTAAGGCACTGAAGAGGCTGGAAAAAGGATATTGGCATGTATTAAAGAAGATAAATTAGTTGGGTCTTTTTTTTTAGGATACTTGCCTTCAAACCTTGACCATTAGAGCCAATGTTCTTTTCATGGTTGATTTTTGGCTCAAAAATAGAACCATTATTTGAGTGCTCCAAAAACTGAATTATTAATTTTGGAAAGAAGAAAAATCTACTCTAGTGCCGTGAATCATGAAAAAAAAATGCAATAAATATTGTAGTATTTGGAGGGTTTTCTTACAGAGTGACAAAACTGCAGTATGAAACTGTTGAAAATTGTCAATGCCAAATCACAAATTCTCTAATTACTATATGTGGTAAAGTCAAGGAGACATTAAAGAGAATGAATTCTTTTAAATTTAATGCAATATCTGTTTAGAACTTGTAGATTTACTGTAGGACTTTTTTTAACAACTCTAAGTGAACTTAGTGAGCTACATACTGGCAGCCATAACATGCCATGGATGACGAGACACTGTGCTAGCACCCAGTTCTCAGCTGATGTGCTGATTATTCTTAGATACCAGAATTTTTTATGTTGTATTTAAAAGTATACATTGTCCACGCTTCTCTCCTCTTTTCTGCCTTACTTTTGCCTGTCCACCGTCTCCACCATGTGGTCGCGAGCAAGTAAATATGGGATTAATTGGAATGTGTTCAGTGGAAGCTGCCTGATGGGAAAGTACAGTATCTATGCATAATCATAATAAAAATTGCAGCAGTGAGTTTAGCTGATATCTTTTGTACATTATAGTACAATAAAATGTGTTTTGATTCTGATATTGGCAGTGTAAGGCTTCTTTTACAGTTCCAAGGAAGAAGGAGGTTACTGGTGAATAAAGCTGGGTATTCCATGTGGCTGTCCTTGAGCAAAGCATCATAAATATTTGCTTGGCTTATGTTTTTGTACTCTATAGGTTGACAGTGTCAACCTTGCTTTGCATTCAAATGTTCCAGATGGCACCTACTAGTGGTCAGGAAGGCTCTGTGGGTATTAATGAAAGCTACTTCATTCTTCTTCTTACTTTTCAGATCTTTGCATTTAGGTAGAGCTTTAATTTGCAGAGATAAAAGTAAACTGTGGGTGTGGAAATTAGTAATTTTGGAACAAACATTTTAATAATGGGGAGTTAAGTCTGAAATTAATTTTGGAACTAGAGCGTCCAGATATGTTTGATATTCTACATGCAAACTCTCCATTCAAGAAAAAGGTATTGGCATTTTAGAATAACATAATGAGATCAGGTGAGGGAGATCAGCTTTTAGTGTGAAGTGATCATGTCATAAATATTAAAATATGGGAAGGTGAAGACACCACCCTTTTATGTTATATTCGACTAAAAGTGTTGAAGTCCTGTTTACTGTAGAAATGTATTAATGGTCTCTAGGTAGGAAAAAGGGCTATTTCTGTTCAATATATTATGTTTCATTGCTTTTCATAATAGTAAATCAAACTTTTTCTAAAATATATATCTGAATGCCAGCGTGGAAGCAGATTCCTGAAAATTGTATAAAGACAATGAGGTTTTGGTCACATGGCCATCATAAGTTGTTTTTGGACAGCATGGAAACATGCTGGAAATTCTTGTGCAGACAGCAAGCTTCAAAAGACATTTTAATTATTAGGGAAATAGAAATTCATTCCTCACGAGGAGAATACTCATAAAACCCATGACTTTAGATTGTTCCAGATTTCAAGCAGTCAGAGGAAAATTCTATTCCAGCTGTTCACCAGCAAAAGGGAATAGGGACACCCTGGGGAACTGAGGTGGAGAAACATTGAGGTGAAAAAATACCCAGAAAATAAATTGACTTGCTTGTATTCTTCATAATGTTCCTTCATAGTATTTTACACTATGAGGGTAATTTTAAAACAATTTTTGTATGTAAAAAGCTGTTTTATGTGCATAAATGGGCTATTAAATGATGTCATGCCTGAAGATATACACAGTGCAAGCTAGCTCATACTTAAACGGTAGGCGTGCTCAGGGTAGAGATGAAGTCTGCTCAAATATTGTACATGTGTAAATTTATACCTGCTCTTGAGCAGACATAACATCCATAGTTTCAATCTAGACATGATTTCTGCTGGATTTTGTAGGATTTTATCAAGGAACATAGGCAAAAATATGCACCTTCCTGCTGTATTGTAAAATTACCCTCTCTGTGTTAGCAGACTGTCTTTATTTTTGGTTATCCCTGCAGGGAAATTTTTCAAATTGAAGAGCCTATTTACCAAAAGATGTTAATGCTTGTTAGCAAAGGGGCTCCATTCATCTCTAAGGAGCCTATTTACAATTAATGCACATTAGCACGTTAATGTTTGCTGGTAAACGGGCACCAGAATCTTTGATTTCAGGGTCATTATAATTAAGATACTGTGTCTGCAGAAAGTCTGATCTTCACAGAAAAGTTGAGTGAACTGAAAAGAGGAATTTTGAGCATTAGAATATCATATTTAATTACAAATGTCATCAATTACCAGCAACAAGAAATACAGTTGAAGAAAATTGCAGCACAGCAAAATTTTATTTTTTTAACTATTTTGTTTTTATACTAATGGCCCCCTACCCAATACAGAATTATCTTGCCACAAGTCAATGGCAACATAAAAGGTACAGTATTCTGATTTCATTTGTAGTATATGTATTGTAATAAAATTGTTTTAATAAAAAATATTGTTACATAAAGGATGCATCTCATGGCTGACTGAGAATAGTTAGTAATGTTCTGTAACTCCATCTTTTCCTGGGCATAGATAAACAACTTCTCAGATTCCAAATGTGGGTATTTTCTGAAAGCAGTGGAAAGGCTGGTTTACTGACTGACAGGAAGTTTATATGCACTGCACAGATCCAAAATCGTTAAGTGAACAATCTCATTCAGGATTCCAGGTCCTCCTCAAGACCCATCTGTTCTCTCAGGCATTCCCTTTCCTTACACTGGTTGATCTGGCTCGACTGTCTACCCTCTGCTCCCCTTTGATTTCATTCTCTGCTTTCCCTGTTTTGGTTGTTTGTAGTTCCTTTCCTTTCTTATATTTTGTTGTAAGCCACTCTGATTTTCATTGATGGGACCCGGTATATCAAATCTCTAATACACTATAGTATTTGATGCAGACTAATCATTATACACACACAGAGGAGCCACTGCTGCACCCCCAGTATTGAACAACTCCTTTACTGTGTCCAGGGACAGCTCATTTCTGTTGAATTTAACACCCCCAGTCATTTTGAAAAATAGCCCGTGTGTGTATGTGTATGTATATATATATATATATATATATATATATATATATATATATAGTGACAGGAGAAGAGGACTTGTATTAGGGGACAGAGTGGCTGTTTTCCGCTTTGCTCTGGGTTCACTCCCTCTTCCCTTTAGCCTAGTGCTGTCCGATTTAGTCAAAACACTTGATTCGATTTGCTCATATTAATTGATTTTTTGATTTGATTCAGTTCTTTAAGGCTACTATGGAAATGAGTAGATTAGTGTGTTATATTTATATGAAGTCAATAGTTTTATTAACAAATTTCACCGTATTGTGAGTGTGCGGTCTTAAGTGCTGCTGAATATTGCCAGATATCCTGCTCAGTAGGGTTTAACTGGGCAGAGGAGCCTCTCCTGCTCGGTTAAACCCTGTTGAATATGGACCCAAATTAGCAAACAGATTTGTTTTATTCTTAATAGATATTTTGCTGTTGTGAAATATCTGTTATCTTGTATTCAAGGTAAAAAATCTTTTCTACATTTTGTGGCAAGGACATATGCCATTTTGTTTTAGTAGAACAGTTTGTTTTTGTAGATTAATGATCTTTATCTTTGTGCATTCCTGTTACAGACATAAGCTGAAACATGGCCATGTCGGGTTTTACTGTTCTATTTTAATTTTTATGTTCATATTTTGCTTCTAACAATAATTTTGTTAGAAATTAGAGTGCCATTTTGTCCAGTATTTGCCCTAAAGATAGAAAATACATTTCTTACATGGCAGTATGCTGGACAGTCATTGGGTTATCAGGTTGGTCTTCAAAAATAATTGTCCAAAAATAGTGTGTGGTTGGTTACCTATACCCAAACAGGTAACTTACATATAGTATAGTAAATGATGGCAGAAAAAGACCTGCATGGTCCATCCAGTCTGCCCTGCAAGATAAACTCATATGTGCTACTTTTTGTGTATACCTTACCTTGATTTGTACCTGTCCTTTTCAGGGCACAGACCGTGTAAGTCTGCCCAGCACTATCCCTGCCTCCCGCTACCGGGTTCCAATCTTTTAATTGATGGTGGAGCTTCCCTATACAAACTTTTGTTGTAGATTTAAAACCAATTTATTGACTTATAAAATTCTAATTTATAATTATCAAAACCAAGTATGTTAATGGAGTTTTTTTTCCTAACCCGTGATGAAATAGACACTAATAAAAATCAGTTTTGTTGGGTTGCTTGTATAATCTGAGGTCTATTCCTCCCCTTGTTTTTGATATTAGGACAAGTTACCTGTTTGTGTATAGGTTGCACTGTTTTGGACTGTTTTAAGGATTTTAGATTATATTGTTGTACAATGTTTTTAGTTGGTCTTGCCGCCTTTTTCTTGTTTCCTTTAAGAGAAACGGAAGCCTGCTAAAAGAGAGTTATCTAGTCAACCACAGCCTAGGCTTAAAACAGGGAAATCCTGCCCTAATACTGCATCACACAAGTTAGCAATAGGCCCTGTATAGGCATTTAAAAGGGCTGGTTCAATAAAGCGCGGTAACCCATACTGCTTTTACAGCAGGCTACTGTCTGTCAATTCACTAAATTATATAGACCTCAGACTTAATATATACTGCCCTTTTGAACAATAAAATTGACAGTATAGCTGTTTACAAAACCAAAGCTTCAACAGAGAGCTGACTCATAGACAGACAAGGTCAGAATAGAAAATGAGGGCGATGAATAGAATTCAAACCATGACAAAATCACATATAACTAGAATCCAGAAGGCTGGTACGGGAAAACTCAAGAACACACTAAAAAGAAAGCATTAGATATAACCGGTAATAGACTAACTGTACCTTTTAAAACTATTGATCTCCGGCAACTAACAGGAACAACCAACAAGTACACTGCTCCCGAGGACTCCACAGCCTTCCCTCTGGCATATTCCCACCTCTGTGCAAACAGGAAGTTGCATCAATGGGGGAAGGCTGTGAGGCCAGCGCAAACAGTGTCGCTGGCTGTTCTTACTTGCTACTGGTGAACAGTTTAAAAGGTACACTGAGAGAAATTGAATTATTCAAAATTTTGAAAACAAACAAATTGATTCACCAAAAATGAATCAATTTGAATTGCGAATTGGACAGCACTACTGTTTGAAAGAAGCTGTTGGAACAGAACACCTCTGTTGCTCTGGCATCTGAAAAGAAATGGTAGAACTGCGTCTGGACTGTTTCCCATAGAAATCGCACCTCTTTGTATGTGCATATATATTTTGTCATCCAAATTTGTGAGCATTTTTTCAAAGAGGATTATATAAAAACACAGGGGTCCATATTCTGCATGGTTTAAGTGGACAGGAGAGGCTCCTGCTCACTTAAACCACACTGAGCTGGCCAGCCACCAATATTCAGCAGCACGTAGCCAGGTAGTGCTGCTGAATGTTGGTTCTGACTGCCCTGGCACACTCAGGCAGTACTGGGAGACTTGGGGTCAGAATCAGGGCAGACCCATAAGTTATGTGTGCACCAACAATATTTAGAGCTGGTGCCCTTCTACCTCACCAGGCAGATTGGACTGCATAAAATGCAGTCCTATCTTTGCTTGTTTCAGTATGTGGGTATTGGCATTGAATATCTGCTGGAATCCTCAATGTCCAGGTTCATCCAAGACTGCATATTTAATGCCGGTTCCCAGCAGTGAATATCCAGATCTGATTTAGCCCTCAGTTGGTCAGTGATTAAAACAAAAAAGCTAACCACCACTGCAAGCTGAATATTGACCTGATAGAATATACCATGTTTATTAAAAACAGAATTCACTTAAACTGAGTTTGCTATCATGGTTCAGACAAACAATTTTGACATGCCTGTTGATGCTGGATACATATTGTTGTCCTGCCAATAGACCACCACTTATTATAATCAATATGGTATCAAATAGCAAGCTGTAAGCCAGAGAGATGGGGGCTCTATAACAGTTAAAAATGAATCATGCCCATGACAACTCAATAAAAATACCAATAGCGGGATCAGAGGAGGAGATCGCTGTGCTTGGTATGAGATTCATCTTTAGTGCAATGAATGGAGTGTGGTCAGAATATAGTAAATACCAAGCAGTTTATCATTTGCAGTATAAACTAGTAACACACAAAGAGTGAATACAAAAAGGTTCAGATGCTTTAATACGAAATGTGTGTACTTTGAGTTCAAATCTCAGTGCTTTCATTGAAAATGTCTAATCTTTACAAATCCAAAATGTTTGAACAATTTTGTATGTATACGTGTTATTGTCATTAATCTTCCATTTTGTGCCAGGTTGAATTTATCTTTGGTTAGCGGATGTCCTGGACAATTCTAGCCAACTGCACCAGAATTAAATGTCTTGAGATTATAATGTGAAAACTGCTAGCGTGTTAGCTAAGTGGTGGGATCTTGAGCGCTTTCAGTCCAAGAAGAAATTCAAACTTTATACATGACATGACGAAGACAGAAAATATAATAGATAAGATTATCAAAATTCACATCCTTAAAACATGCAATCCACCAAAATGATAGATTTGTAATACTTAGATGATTTAATGAATGCATTTAAATATGGACTCAAGAATGGGCATTATGAATGCCTATGAACCTATTGATTTCTTATCAGTAGGGATGCAGAGTGCATTTGAACTCAGCTCCCTACTGTTCACTGGTTAAGTAATTGTTATAGCATTTGGCCATTCTATTGCCATTTAATTGTTCTGTGACACTAATAATTCTGGGGTGAAGTGTGGGAATGTTCTGTTTTAGAACATAACTAAAGAAAATAAATCTAGAACATTGAATTACTGTGGTGTCTAAAGTTTTTTTTGTACTTTTCTCATTGTCACAACTATTTTAAGCTTTCCAACAGGATTCTCTGTGAATAATAACAGTGAGGTTGCCAAAATAACTTGAGCTATGTATTCCAAATCCTTGGTGAGCATGGACAAATTACTACCTAGAAGCTAAAAACCCATGATGGGTAGTTTAATAAATATTTTTATTTATTAAAATGGTATATTCCCTTTTCCTTATTTAAAAAAAAAAAAAAACATTCAAAATGGTTTACAGATCACATGAAAACAATAAAAATAGAAAAAGCAGGAACAGCAGCATAAACATATGTTGCAGACAATATCCAAATGATGCCAAACCCATCCTGATAACCTACCAACCTTCCTACTCGTGGTGAAACAAATTCATTTTTAATTGTTTCCTAAATTCCATAAGATTGGTTTCAAATTTTAGATCCATTGAACTCTGGTCCAATAATCTGAAAAGCTTTCAACCACCATCATGAAGCAGATTACCTTGCGCAGACCACATAGGTTGATTAGGTTTCTCCTTCAAGCGTCCAAATCTCTGATAATTGGGTCCTTTTACTAAACTGCAGTAAAAAAATGGCCTACGTTAGTGTGGGTGGGTGTTTTTGGCCCACACTGGGCCATTTTTTTTTTTTTTTACCTCGATTGGGGAAAAAGGCATTTTTCAATGGGGAAGTAAATGGTCATGCCCTAAAATTAAAGGTAGCACATAGCTATTTACTTCCTGAGCCTTACCGCCAGCCATTGAATTAGCGCTCACATGCTACTCGTGCTGTAATCATGCAGCATGTGCCAGTGTGGGCACACTGCTGATTACCGTTGGGAACGCCCCCATGGTTGAAAATAGAAACATTTTCTACTGCAGGAATTGGCACACACCAACTTAAGAATTACCACCGAGCACCTTGCTACCCTGGCGGTAGTGCCAATTTGGCACGTGCTACCCGCACCTGCTTTGTGAAAGGACCCCACTGCTTTAAAGTTAATAATGTAAAATTGGCTTTTTCCTTCATAGGGAACCAATATAATTTACTTAACAAAAGCCTGGCAGCCTCCCCCCCCAATTCCCCCCCCCCCCCAATATTAATCTTGTAGCCGTATTTTGGATATCAGGGGCATTTTTCAAAGAGAAGGATGCCCATCTTCCGACAAATCGGGAGATGGGTGTCCTCTCAGGGTCGCCCAAATCGGCATAATCGAAAGCCGATTTTGGGCGCCCTCAACTGCAGTCCGTTGCGGGGACGACCAAAGTTCATGGAGGCGTAGTGAAGGCGGGACTGGGGCATGCTTAAGAGATGGGCGTCCTCAGCCGATAATGGAAAAAAGAAGGGCGTCCCTGACGAGCATTTGGTCGACTTTACTAACATCCATTTTTTTTCACGACCAAGCCTCAAAAAGGTGCTCAAACTGACCAGATTACCTCCCCTTACTCCACCAGTGGTCACCAACCTCCTCCCACCCTAAATAAAAAAATTTTTTTGTCAGCCTCTATGCCAGCCTCAAATGTCATACCCAGCTCCATGACAGCAGTATACAGGTCCCTGGAGCAGTTTGTGGGTGCAGTGCACTTCAGGCAGGCAGACCCAGGCCCATCCCCCCTACCCTGTTACACCTGTGCTGGTAAATGTGAGCCCTTCAAAACCCACCCGAAACCCACTGTACCCACATGTAGGTGCCCCCCTTCACCCCTTAGGGCTATGGTAGTGGTGTACAGTTGTGGGGAGTGGGTTTTGGGAGGCTCAGCACCAAAAGTAAGGGAGCTGTGCACCTGAGAACAATTTGTGAAGTCCACTGCAGTGCCCCCTAGGGTGCCCAGTTGGTGTCCTGGCATGTGAGGGGGACCAGTGCACTACGAATGCTGGCTCCTCCTATGACAAAATGCCTTGGATTTGGTCATTTTTTAGATGTGCGTCCTTGGTTTCCATTATCGTCGAAAACCGGGGATGACCATCTCTAAGGTCGACCATCTCAACATTTAGGTTGACTATCTCTAAAGTCGACCTAAATGTTGAGATTTGGGTGTCCCCGACCGTATTATCGAAACGAAAGATGGACGCCCATCTTGATTTGATAATACGGGTTTCCCCGCCTCTTCGCTGGGATGTCCTTAGAGATGTTGTCCCTATTCAATTATGCACCTCTATGTGTAACTTCCTACAATACACTGTTGGTAAACCCATATATAAATCATTTCAGTAATCAAGAAGACTTAAATAGCTTATTTGTCTATACCAGACAAGGTGGTTATGCCCATCCACCAGCAGTAGGAGACTAAGAACAAATCAGTTCCATATGAATCACTCCCTAAGAGAACAGTGCAGTATGAATCACTCCCTAAGGGAACAGTGCAGTATGTTGTCTCATCTCAGTGGATGGTAAACACACAGTGCAGCCCTTCCATGATGCTTTCAGCCAGCTCCTGACACAATTGCTACTGGATGTCAGTGAGCAGGATGCTTTTTATCAGAGGAATTAAGCTCCCTTACATTAAAAAAAATTCACCCGCCCCCAATTTCCTTTCCATTCTACATTTTACTAAGGAGAATTAGAGGCTTTGAATCAGCATTATGTGTAAGACAGATTGTGAACAGAAATTTTATCATGTATGCTCATATTCTCTCCTGGACGTAAATTGCATTTTATTTTTCTATGCTTATTTTGTTTTGTCTCCTGTTGGTGGGATGGACATAACCCACTTATCTGGACTGATCAGGTAAGACAAAAGACAAAGAATTATCAAGTAATGTGTAATTTTTCCATAAATCATTGTCAACAAAGTCTTAGTATCCAAAATAGCTTCATTTGTCTAAATATTCTTAGTTTAAAATAAGCCTGATTTTTTCCGGTGCCATCTCAGACTAGCACAATCCCTAATACCCTGACAGACTATTCCCAAGGTAATACTTTACCTAATGTAGGTAAAATACCCAAATCCATTTGTGAAATATGGCCAGTATCAAAACATGTAGTTTTACCTACATTAACTTCTAAGCTGCATACTTTTAACCACTTCTTCAACTCAGCTATTGCTATTCCCTTCTAATGGGAAGAATAATAGTATGAAAATATGATAGTAACATAGTAGATGACGGCAGATAAAGACCTGCATGGTCCATCCAGTCTGCCCATGACAAACTCATATGTGTATACCTTACCTTGAATTTGTACCTGTCCTTTTCAGGGCACAGACCATATAAGTCTGCCCAGCAGTATTTCCCGCCTCCCAACCACCAGTCCCGCCTCCCATCACCGGCTCTGGTACAGACCGTATAAGTCTGCCCTCCCCTATCCTCGCCTCCCAACCACCACCCCCTCTTCCCCCCAACTGCTCCGCCGCCCAATTTCAGCTAAGCTTCTGAGGATCCATTCCTTCTGCACAGGATTCCTCTATGCATATCCCACGCATGTTTGAACTCCGTTACCATTTTCATCTCCACCACCTCCCACGGGAGGGCATTCCAAGCGTCCACCACCCTCTCCGTGAAAAAATACTTCCTGACATTTTTCCTGAGTCTGCCCCCCTTCAATCTCATTTCATGTCCTCTCGTTCTACCGCCTTCCCATCTCCGGAAAAGATTCGTTTGCGGATTAATACCTTTCAAATATTTGAACGTCTGTATCATATCACCCCTGTTCCTCCTTTCCTCCAGGGTGTACATGTTCAGATCAGCAAGCCTCTCTTCATACGTCTTGGAACGCAAATCTCATACCATCCTCGTAGCTTTTCTTTGCACCGCTTCCATTTTTTTAACATCCTTAGCAAGATACGGCCTCCAAAACTGAACACAATACTCCAGGTGGTGCCTCACCAACGTCTTATACAGGGGCATTAAAACCTCCTTTCTTCTGCTGGTCACTCCTCTCCCTATACAGCCTAGCAATCTTCTAGCTACTGCCACCGCCTTGTCGCACTTTTTCGTCGCCTTCAGGTCCTCAGATACTATCACCCCAAGATCCCTCTCCCCGTCCGTGCCTATCAGACTCTCCCCGCCTAGCACATACGTCTCCCTTGGATTTCTACTCCCCAAGTGCATCACTTTGCATTTCTTCGCATTGAATTTTAATTGCCAAACGTTAGACCATTCTTCTAGCTTCTTCAGATCTTTTTTCATGTTTTCCACACCCTCCGGGGTGTCCACTCTGTTGGAAATCTTGGTGTCATCCGCAAAAAGGCAAACCTTACCTTGTAACCCCTCGGCAATGTCACTCACAAATATATTGAAAAGAATCGGCCCCAGCACCGATCCCTGAGGCACTCCACTACTCACCTTTCCCTCCTCCGAGAGAACTCCATTCACCACCACCCTCTGGCGTCTGTCCGTCAACCAGTTCCTAATCCAGTTCACCACTTCGGGTCCTATCTTCAGGCCATCTAGTTTATTTAAGAGCCTCCTGTGGGGAACCGTGTCGAAAGCCTTGCTGAAATCTAAGTAGATGACGTCCATAGCACGTCCTTGATTTAATTCTCCCGTCACCCAGTCAAAGAATTCAATGAGATTCGTTTAGATATTGAAGGGTTTTTTTTTAATGCAGATGACAAAGTCCCCCAAAGGTTGAAGATATATATTAAATAACATTGGTGAGAGTGGTGAGCTCTGTGGTACACCCCACTTCCACCTGAGCACTATACCGGACATCCCCAGCTTAGCACATATCTGTAAAAGGATCATTGGCTCAACCAAATCAAATGCTGATGACTGTTCTAAAGCAACATGAAGAAGAGGGATGTTTTTGTCCATGCAAAAATAAATATCCAGCAGAGTTTAAGTACCACTGCTTCTGGTCCTAAAACCTGCCCTACCAAACAATGATATTTTCCCAAAAATTCACCAAATTTAGATCACCACTTTTTCTATTAATTTAGCCCCAAATTGCCAATTTGAAATGGGACAAATATTAGCTGGAATATTCTTGTCTAAACCATCTTTCTTTTCAAAATAGGGGTAACAATGGTCTTTCATAACTGCACAGGAAGCCAACTTTGTGATAAACATTTATAATTTCCAGAACCCATGATAGCATGGAATCAGAACACATCTTTAATAATCGTGCCTGAACTGGATCGAAGGAACAGCAAGTTATACGAACAACTTCGTATAACTTGTTCCTTCGATCCGGTTCAGGCACGAACTTAAGCAACCTCCTCAAATCATCTAAGGTCAATAAACGAAATTCTGTAAACTTTCCACTCATTGCCATCATCTCTTCCCCTGACCAGTTTATCAGTTTGCTTAGCTAAACAACTTGTGGTGATAGGATTAGGAGTTAGAGATGATGTTTACTGCAGGTCTCCAATTTTTTTTTTTTAGAAAACTAGGTAGCCAGTCTATCCAATTCTTCTTCTTGTGGAGCTAGCAAGGCTAATGTACCTGATCCTAAAAGCCTTTTTACAGTTCTAAACAATTCCTTGGGCTTACAGCAATGTTAGCTCCAAAAAAAATTCTTAACCTGTGAAATGTTTGTCCTATATACTATACATTAGCTGACCACCACCATTCTACTGTTCAGACTTTTGTGACTTAAATCATTTCCTTTCAAGCTTCCACAAAACGCTTTTATATTTCTTTAAATCCTCTGTATACTATTACTTCTGATATTTTGGATGGACATAACTAACAAAGGGGGGGGGGGACTTTATTTAATCCTTATTTATACTCCACATGGAGGGGCATTTTTGATATGATGTCTAAGTCCGACTTTGCAAAAAAATGTCCAAAATCTGAATAGCAAAGAATGTAATTTTCCAAAAAGAAAGTCTTTTTTTTTGTTTGTTTCCAAAATACTGTCCTCTAGACATCCCAGGAAAGCAACAGGGCACCCTAGGGGGGCACTGCAGTGGACTTCATAAAATGCTCCCAGGTACACATTTCACCATTGCTCCCATATCTTGTCTGCTGAGCTCCCCCCAAAACCCACTACTCCCAACTGTACACCACTACCATAGCCCTTATGGGTGAAGAGGGCACCAACATCCCTTCCTTAAACCTTTGTGCTTTAAACACATGATACTTTCATGACTACTACTCTATTGTGTATTTGTATTCTACTGAACCGGAGCTTGCCTCCACGGTACTGTGTAAGCCACATTGAGCCTGCAATTAAGTGGGAAAATGTGGGGTATAAATGTGACAAATAAATATGTGGGTACAGTGGGTTTCTGGTGGATTTTGGAGGGCTCGCTGTTTCCTCCACAAATGTAACAGGTAGGCACGTCTAGTAGCTATTTTTGAGACGATCTCAGAGAGCGAGTAGGTTGATAACATCTTAGAGTGGCACTAAGAGTTGGTGAAATATTAGCATTCAATATTTTGAAAACTAGCAATAAAATTTTAAATTCAATGCAAAATTTTACAGGGAGCCAATGCAGTTATTTCAAAATTGGAGTAACATGATCATAACGAGAACCTACTTTAATCACTTGGGCTATAGTGTTCTGAACTACTTGTAGTGCCTTCAGCATGTTACCGGTAATCCCCATTAGCAAACCATTACAGTAATTTAACAGTGGAAAAACTACAGACTGAACAATTTTATGAAAGTTTTCTACAGAAACCAGTGATCTAATACACCATACAATTCTTAATTTATAAAATATCTTTGCTATTATGTTTCCAAGCTGGTTTTTCATAGATAATGTAGTGTCAAGTTGCACCCCCAAATTTCTAATCTGATGGACAAGAGGGATATTAGCGGAGTCAATATTAAAAATCTTAGGACAGTTTACCCCTTTTGTACCAGAGAGGAAAAGAATCTGAATTTGTGAAATGTTCTATTTCAAACGATTTCCCTCCATCCATTGCAATATTTTTGAAAGGTAAAAAATCTCAATTTAACAAAAGTATCTTCAAAAGAGTTCTCGACAGGCAGTACAAACTGTCATCATCATACAACTTGAATTTCACCCCCCAAACATCTCAACAATGTACATAAAGGTAAAGGAAAAATATTAAATAACACCACTGAAAAACAGGAGCCTTGTGGAACACCTATCAAACAGATCAGAGACTCAGATTTTTCTGTTCCTTCAAACACACAGAACTTCTTGTCTTTCAAAAAAGATTTAAACCAGCTTAATACGAAGCCGGATAATCCGATAGATTGTAATCAATTCAACAAAATAGAATGATCAATGCTATCAAAAGCTGCAGAAATATCTAGGGTAACTAAGAAAAACTTAGTACCCTTATCAAAACCTGTGCTGACCCTAACAAAGATATTAATAATGTTTCAGTATCATGGTCCTTTCGGAACCCAAATTGATGTTGATCTAAAATTTCATACTGCTGTAAAAATTCATCAGGTTGTTGAAAACACCGCATGTTCATTCAATTTTGCAAAAAAAGGTCATGAAGAAATTGGACGATAA
This sequence comes from Microcaecilia unicolor, assembly GCF_901765095.1. Classification (NCBI taxonomy): domain Eukaryota; kingdom Metazoa; phylum Chordata; class Amphibia; order Gymnophiona; family Siphonopidae; genus Microcaecilia; species Microcaecilia unicolor. The sequence continues at coordinate 437,189,510 of NC_044033.1, forward strand.
TTGTCAATCTGTGTCTGATTGAGTTTTTAATTTTTAAGCAAAGGCTTCACAGCTGCCAATTTCAAAACCAATGGCATAATGCACTCCTGTAAAGATGCATTAACCATTTGAGTATACGTAGGTAAAAATGGGGCTTTTAATGTTTTCACAACAGAAGGATGAAGGTAATCTAATTTGCAAATGGAATTATTGACAGTCGTTTTTTTTCTAATTGTGAGTCTGATATTATAGCAAATTTAGACAACAGTTTATCATCACTTAAAGGATTATAGATTTCAATGGGAAGGGGATTATTTTCAAACTGAGAAACTATCTTGTCGACTTTCTGACGAAAACCAATAGCAAAATCCTGTGGAGAGAGGATCCAATGCTGACTAGGAACTAATGCTAATGACCTTACTACTGCAAACAATTCTTTTGCTGATGAAGGGGCTTCAGCTATTCTTTTATTATAATAAGATTTTTGAGTATACTACTACTACTACTACTTGACATTTCTAAAGCGCTACTAGGGTTACGCAGCGCTGTACAATTTAACATAGAAGGACAGTCCCTGCTCAAAGGAGCTTACAATCTAAAGGACAAATGTACAGTCAGTCAAATAGGGGCAGGTATAAAGGTTAGGTGCCGAAAGCAAACATTGAAGAGGTGGGCTTTGAGCAAGGATTTGAAGATGGGTAGGGAGGGGGCTTGGCGTAAGGGCTCAGGAAGTTTATTCCAAGCATAGGGTGAGGCGAGGCAGAATGAACGGAGCCTGGAGTTGGCGGTGGTGGAGAAGGGTACTGAGAGGAGGGATTTGTCCTGTGAGCGGAGGTTACGGGCGGGAACGAAAGGGGAAATGAGGGGCTGCAGACTGAGTGCATTTGTAGGTAAGAAGGAGAAGCTTGAACTGTATGCGGTATCTGATTGGAAGCCAGTGAAGTGACCTGAGAAGAGGGGTGATATGAGTATATCGGTTCAGGCGGAATATAAGACGTGCAGCAGAGTTCTGAACAGATTGAAGGGGGGATAGATGGCTAAGTGGGAGGCCAGTAAGGAGTAGGTTGCAGTAGTCAAGGTGAGAGGTAATGAGAGCGTGGACAAGAGTACGGGTGGTGTGCTCAGAGAGGAAAGGGCGAATTTTGCTGATGTTAAAGAGAAAGAAGCGACAGGTCTTGGCTATCTGCTGGATATGCGCAGAGGAGAGGGAGGAGTCGAAGATGACTCCGAGGTTGCGGGCAGATGAAATGGGGAGGATGAGGGTGCCATCAACTGAGATAGAGAGTGGAGGAAGAGGAGAAGTGGGTTTTGGTGGCAAGACGATAAGCTCGGTCTTGGACATGTTCAGTTTCAGGTGGCGGTTGGACATCCATGCAGCAATGTCGGATAAGCAGGCCGATACCTTGGCCTGGGTCTCCGTGGTGATGTCTGGTGTGGAGAGATATAGCTATTCTATAGTATCTGTTCTAAGTGTATAATAAGAGTGCTGCTGAAGATTATACTCTTCTAAAGTGGGGCGCCAAGGACATTTCCTCCATGCTCTCTCTGCTCGTCTAAGCGGACGCTTTTTCATTCTCAACTGATCATTATACGGTACATGATTTGTGCATGATACTTCATGCGATTCAAAAGGGGCAATTTCATCTAATGTGTCTTTAACACTATTATTCCAATTTTCAAACAGACTACTCGCATCCTTAATAGAACTATTTTTGCTAGTTTAATTTCTAACATTTTTCTTAAATCTACTAACTCATAGTGCTCTCGCCTCATTAATTTGCCCTTCTGTTCTCTTAGAGGAGAAGATCCTGTAGAAAGTTTACATTGAATTAAAACATGATCAGACCAAGAGACTATTTCATGTTTCTCAAAAATACAAGTGCCAGATGGATAAGAGTGATCTAAAAAAAATACAGGATGAAGCAGATGTCCACCAGAATGTGCTTTGCCCTCAACATATTGAGACCAGCCTAATGATTCTAAAAAATCAGAAAAAAAATAATACACAATCATCTTGCATAATATTATCAAATTACAGGTTAAAATCACCTAAAATAACAGTTTTATCTACTGGTAAGTTTAAATCCACTAGACACTCAGTAAGAGGAGATGGATCAGCTGACAAAATTCCTGGAGCACAATAATATATTAAGCATAGAAGATGTTAACAACAATAAATCAACACCTGGAATCGATGGTGCCTCTCTTTTTACAAACACAATACTCTCACGATAAATAATTAGTACACCCCCTCCCATTTTGTTCAGTCTAGGTTGAGACAAAATCAAATAAGATGATGGATATAATTGATTTAAAATAACTAAATCTGATGATTTTAACCATGTTTCAGTAACACATAAAATGTCTGGTTTAACATCTTTTTGTTTTTTGCATTTGTACCCCACATTTTCCAACCTATTTGCAGGCTCAATGTGGCTTACATAGTACTGTAAAGGCGTTCGCCAAGTTGATTGATAACAAATACAAGGTTATATAGTGGTCGAATGACGTAGGTGTGAATCAGGCACCAAGAGCGTCAAAAGGAATAAAGATTGTATATTGTCCAGTACGATCACTGGCTATGCTGTGTTGCTGGGTGTGGGGATTTACGTTGGATCGGTGGGGTAGGCCTTTTTGAAGAGGTTGGTTTTTAGTGATTTCCTAAAGTTTAGGTGGTCATGGATTGTTTTCACAGCTTTTGGGTGTCCATTCCATAGTTGCGCGCTTATGTAGGAGAAGCCGGACGCGTACGTTGTTTTGTATTTAAGTCCTTTGCAATTTGGGTAATGTAGGTTTAGGTATGATCATGATGATCCGATTCTGTTTCTGATTGGGAGATCTATGAGGTCTATCATGTATCCTGGGACTACACCATAGATAAATTTGTGGACCAAAGTGCAGATCTTGAAGATGATCCGTTCTTTGATTGGGAGCCAGTGCAGCTTTTCTCGAAGGGGTTTAGCACTTTCGAATCATGTTTTGCTATATATCAGCCTGGCTGCTGTGTTTTGGGCAGTCTGGAGTTTTTTTGTGAGTTGTTCTTTACATCCCACATAGATTCCGTTGAAGTAATCTGCGTGGCTTAGGACCATTGATTGTATCAGGTTTCGAAAAGCTTCCCTTGGGAAGAAAGGTTTTATTCATTTGAGTTTCCACGTTGAATAGAACATTTTCTTTATTACGGAGTTTACTTGGCTCTCGAGAGTAAGGTTGCGGTCGATTGTGACGCCGAGTATTTTTAGGCTGTCTGAGGTAGGGAGGGTGTGTCCTGGGGTATTTATGGTTGTGGGCTTGTACTTGTTACGTTGAGATGATAGGATGAGGCAGTGTGTTTTTTCAGTGTTCAGTTTCAGTTGGAATGAGTTTGCCCAAGAGTCCATAATGTTCAGGCCATCATTGATTTCATTAAATATTTCTGTCAGTCTGAAAGGAATGTAGATTGTAACATCATCTGCATAGATGAACGGGTTGAGGTCTCGATTGGATAAGGACTTTGCCAGTGGGATCATCATCATGTTGAAGAGTATTGGTGATAATGGTGATCCTTGAGGTACTCTGCAGGCTGCTTTCCACGGTGGTGATATGTTTGAGTTTGATTTTACTTGGTATGTTCTGGTGGTTAGAAAACCCTTGATCGAATTAAGTACATTTCCATCAATCCTGAAGTGGCCAAGGAGTCTTAGTAGTATATTGTGGTTTACCATGTCGAATGCGCTCGACATGTTGAACTGGAGGAGGAGTATGCTTTTACCTGTGGCTATTTCCTGCTTGAATTTGGCCAGGAGAGTGACTAGGACAGTTTCAGTACTAGGGTGGGGGCGGAATCCTGATTGTGAGTCATGTAGTATTGAGAATTTGTCCGTGTATTCCGTAAGATGTTTGGTCACTAAGCTCTCCATCAGTTTTACTACTAGTGGGATAGACGCAACTGGACGGTAATATGTGAGATCGTTTGTGTTTTTCTTGATGTCTTTTGGTATTGGGGTGAGTAGGATGTTACCATATTCCTCGGGGAAGAGACCTTGTTGTAGCATGAAGTTTAGGTAGGATGTGAGGTCTTCTGTGAAGCGGTCGGGGGCGGATTTGAGTAGATGACTGGGACATGTATCCAGTTTGCAGTGGGTGTTGGCGAACCTGAGTCGCTTGTGTAACTGATTCAGTGGTGAGGAGATTGAATGTTGATCAGATACGGACGGTTGGTTATCCACCAGGGATTAGGTCCAGGTCATTGAAGAAAGTTTCGATGTCGGTGTTGTAATGAGGAAGTGTGCTGCGTAATTTTATTATTTTTTAGTTAAAGTAATTAGCTAGTTTGTCTGCGGGTGGGATGTCTGTGTTGGTTGTGGTGATAGGGTTGAAATAGTTTCTTCAGATCTTTGTAATCCGGTCCTAGTTTAGTTTTGTAGTAGGACCTTTTGGTTTGTCTTATTGCATATTTGTATTTTCTATGTATTTGTTTCCATGCATTTAGTGTGTGTTCATCTTTTATTTTTTTCCATGCTCATTCAAGTTTCTTGGATTGTGTTTTGAGTTTTTTTAATTCGTCATTGAACCATGGTATCGAGTTTTGTCTTCTTGATATTCTTGTCTTTAAGAGTGCTATTTCGTTTAGTATGCTTCTGCATCTATCCTCCCAGTGACTGAGATAATGTATGGAATCAGTTTGTGTTGGCCATCCGTTGTCATATATCTGTTGCCAGAATACTTGTGGATCTATTTGCCCTCTTGTAGTGTAAGTTGTATGTTCTGGTGTACGGTTTAATCCCTTCTTCCGCCAGTTTAGAGATAGGTTTAGGTTCAGTTTGTAGTGGTCGGTCCAAGGTGTTTCTATCCATTTGATGTCTGTTATTAATAGGTTATGATCTGTGGGCAGTTTATGTGATAGGCGGTCCAGTGTGTGTCCCTTGATATGGGTAGTTTGCATGTGAGGCCATTTGAGGTCCCAGGACTGTAGGAAGTTTTGCACTCATGTACATTGCTGGAGTTGAGGTCTTCTAAGTGAAGGTTTATGTCACCTAGTATTAGTGTATTGGAGTTGTTTACACAGCGTTTGAGATGAAGTTCGTGAAGATAGGCTGGCTTTCGTTCCAGTTACTGAGTGGTCTGTAAAACAGGATGCAATTCAGATGATTGATCAGGGATTTGTTATGGATTCTGAATGAAGCAATTTCTAGTTGGGGTGATATGAACTCGGCAATGGTTTCGGTAGTGAATTGTGCTCGGTAGATTAGTGCTATGCCTCCACCTCTCTTTTCCAATCTGGTCCAGTGAATGATTTTGTAACCTGGGGGGCATAGTTCAAGGATTATGGGGTCCTTTTGATTGTGGATCCATGTTTCATTGATGAAAATAAGATCGAGGTTTTCTGAGCTGATCCAGTCTGATATTATTGTTGTTTTGTTAACTATGGACCTAGCATTAATGTAGCCCACTTGGATATTTTGGTATGGGGCTGCTAGGTTTGATGTTGTGTGGATTTTTGTTAGTTGTCGTTCCTTGGGTGGTGTGTGTTTGTTGTGATCTTTCCTTCCATTTTGTTGGTATTGTCCATATTTGGATATTCTTCCTTTCATTTGGTGGGTGTCAGTTTGGTGGAGTGTGGAGTGTTTGATCAGTCTTTGGTGATTTTGTAGAACAGGTTTGATGCTGTAGTCTGTAAGTGGGCTGGATAGTGTTAGGTGGGTCAATGAGAGGGAGTAGATTGCCAGGAGTATTTTGATTGTGTTCATTTTGGTGTCAGTTTGGGAATAGATTACTCAGTCAGATGCTCGGGAGTGATGTCCTGGACGCAAAGCTCTGTGGCTCTGGACATCATTCTGCTGGTTGGAGGCAGAGAGGTTCCGTTAGAAAGGGTGTTGTGCGGATTGGTTGGGGTGGAGTTGTAAACTGGTCGTCCGAGCTGGCGTCTGCCCATGTGTTTTGTCCGGCAAGGTGTGAGCCCCGGTGGTCCGCCATGGGGATAGTCTGAGCACCGCCGCGGGATAGTCCGTGCACCGACCTCTGTAAGCTGCGAGGCATCAGGCGGGCAGCATGGTCAGGCCTAGGAGTTAATGGTTTGGTGTGGGTCAGATGAGAAGGCACGTCTCGGCCGGTGGTGGCGGAGGCGCCAGGTGAAGCTCATCCAGGCATCAGCCTCGGCAGGCAGCAGCCTCGGTCAGTACCGATGGGAACTGGACTGCAAGGTACCAACCCGTGGTGCACTGTGAATCCGTGACATGTGGTGTCCTCTGGCTGGAGAGGAGAGGAGAGGAGACGAGGCACCATACAATCCCCGTGCAAGTTCGGGTTTCGGGCTGTCTGTGGCGACGGTCAGTAATGTCTGGCACGGGAGGATGGAATGTTGGAGGTGCTCTCCCCTCCTACATGCAGTGTGCTCAGTCACTTAGACAGCTTGGCAGTCGTGCACACACGGACGTGCGTTTATATCAGTTCCGTCCGGGGAGGTGGTACCAGTCCTTCTCTTTCTAGTGTCAATCCGTTGCGGGCAGGAGGGTCTTGGATAGAGGTCAAGGGAGTGGGGTGCGTGTTGGCTTCCCTCCAGTCCCCAGTCCAGGAGGCCGGTGCCGCTGCGCTCCTCAATCCTCCACTCCAAGGGAGGCTCGGGCGCCGTGTGGCCGCATGTCCTGGTAGCTCGGCCTGGTTGGCGAATCCAGACAGCAGGGGGCTTCTCGCAGAGTCTACCCGCGGGCTCTGGATGTCATTGTATCCCTAGGTGCTTCTCTGCTCAGCTCTGGCGTCTGTGGCACCGGCACAATCTGGTCCTCGGCTGGCCGCCCTGCAGGTCCTTGGAGCTGGTCACTCCTGTGACCTTTCAGTAAGTGGCCATCATCATAAAATAGGGATTTTATCCCTTACAGAAATGGCATTTACTAATATAACGTTCAAAAATTAATAAGATCATTTATTCATCAAAAATTGCAGAGGGATATTTGTCACCACTCTACAAGGGCAAGGCCATCTTTTAGATGGGACTAAATTCCCATATCTTCCTTGACCTGTAAGAACAGGGATATGACAAACACATTTTCAGTTAAAAGACACTCACAGTCAAAGGCCACTCTAGAAAATATTTAAAACTCACTCACAGATATATAAAGCCTGTAACACTGTCACGTTTTCAAAGCAGACACTAGGTTCATGAGCCCTTGGGCCACTGCTGAGGAGCGGCAGCGGCAGGCAAAACCACCCCACACCAGAGGCAAGGCAGAACTCAGACAAGGACAGCTAGACTTCACCTGCATTTGACTGCTTTCTCCAGGGCAGGAACTGGATACCAACTAGGCTGAACAGGGACTAAGGGTCAGAGGGGAAAAGAATATACAGGGGCAGCAAGGCAGGAAACTGGGCTAGGACTCACAGACAGACAATACTACACAAAGCAGGAGCAAATGGACAAGCTAAAGGACAGGAACTGAAAGCTGCCATGCAGCCACTAAAACAGGGTACAAATATTGACAGACAAGAGACAGGACTGAAAACTGCACAGCAGCCACTAAAACAGGATACAAATACTGACAGACAAGAGACAGGACTGAAAACTAGCTATTTTTTAGATTAATTATTTGTATGGAGAGATTCTGAGTTAATTCCTTCACTTATAGATCTCCTAACTATTTGGCTCTGGTCAAATAACTTTTTTTGTGAATATGCACACTGCAGCCCTGTGGTGACTGCCTTTGTGTTGCAGCTGGTCTGTAGCTGCAGCCAGAGTGGCAGCAGGAGGGAGATGGGGCAGGTTCCAGTGCAACTGCTGTGAAGGCCAGGACTGGTACACGGCTTCTACAGAGAAGGTGTGTGATTGTGCAGCTTAGAGAAAACATTGCTGTGTACTTACACATACACATCAACACATTTTTAAAATAAAAATAATTTCCACGTGTAGAATATGACTCACCCACAGAAAATGCTTTAAGAAATTACATTCAAAGTGGTTAAAAGGGAAAATCCTGCTTTCAAAATATCAGTAACAGTAAAATAAAGCTACAGGGCATAGAAAGGTCATACATTTACATATTCCAACGCAGTAAGTGTGAGAATGTACAATGCACGTGCAAGTCTATACATACATGCATAAACAAGAGCAATACAGGAGTCTAGGAGATGCACTTTATTGGACACACACACAAGACCTGCAGCTTGGGAAGAGATGGGAGCTCTCTCCTTAGAGATATTCAAGGATGGGTCCTTTGCCCTTCCTCCAGACAACCGCAGCCCAGGGATTCAAGAAGGTTAAAGTTGGTCCAAGCTATTAATGTCTCCTAGGGGCCTAATGCCAGCATTAAAAAGCTGTTAGTGCCTGATTTTCACGTACATTGTCGTGTGCAAAATGCTCAAAGGGTTCAAGCACCTGTGTTAACATGTACACTAAACATCACTGCAAATGCGGTCAACCAGTATTCCTTCCCAATGCACCGAAGGAAATAATGGCCAATAATGCTGAAAATTTACTGCCAGGTCAGGGGGCAGTGTAGAAGGTTTTCAGAAGATTTCTTGTTGAGCTTTCATCTTCTTGCCCATGCAAGTTTAAGTACTGCTAATGAGAACCAAGCATGTGCACAAGCCTGACAAAAACCAAAGTGAAAGTATGCATTGGTGTGATTTTTTTTTCTGCGCTTAAATGTGAGTCTCAAAAATTTAAAGTGCAAACAATTTTTGAAAGACTCATTTAAAAACACAGAAGAATAGCGCCAATGTGTGCTTGCACTTCCAGGTTGGTCTAGGTTTATGCATAGGAGCCACAATTACTGCAAACCCTTTGTTCGCATGTGCTAGGCACAATCCTCTCCTTGCTTTTGGTTTCTTAGCGCCGATTAACTGCACTTATCATTTGCATAAGTTTTCTCTTGAGCATAGCTTAGCTATTTTTCTGCACTGTTGTATTATGGTGTTTTGCGTTGCAGGCTTTAGCGCCCAGCTATGAGCATTGGCTTCCTAGAGTGGCATGAGGCAAACCAGAAGCGGACGCTCAACAACTCACATACCACACCTTCCCCCTCTGTCCTATTTGGTATCTCTCCCTCTCTATCTCAAACCAAAATCCTCAGCCCCAATACAGCATCTCTCCCTCATTCTTCTCAAACTCCTCACCCCCACGTCCCACCTTCCAAATAGAGAGCCGTGCAACAGAAATTTCACCCATCCCCGCAAATAATTTCCTCCATCCCCACCTGTACCCATAAACTTCAGAAGTAGTTATTTAATTATGTTACTGAAGTATGTATTCTACCCAATTAGTATTTCCAAATAAGCAAAGGCCAATATCTTCCTCAGGAGGACCTTCGATGTTTGGTTTTGATACAAGTTCCTGTACTGTCTCGGAGTCAAGATGTCAGCAGTTTATTATTTAATACAGAGCAGCGGTATATATTTCAGTGGAATACTGTAGCCCCGAGCAGTTTAAACCTTGAAGTTGAATGGTTGTAAGGGTATGACGTAGGGCAATGGGTGGGCTGATGAGAGAGTGTTTAATTTGAGAGTGATTTCAGATGAGTGAACGTTTGGGCGTCAGTTCTGGTCTCTCAGGCTTGAAGAGCAGTCCCATGGGTAAGCTGCCAAGTATTGGTTTGGGAGTGATTTATCTTGTATAAGAAGTAATTGCTAGATATATGCATGAGATAAAGTGGATATGTTTAAATTTGGATTTGGTATATATGCATTCACAGATTGCGTGGTTTGGTTCTCCTGAGGAAGAAATTGGCGAAATACGGTCTCGCATTGAGAACCAGGATGTGTTAAGAACATTTTAACAGACGCTTTGGTGGTTTCCCCAGCAGCCTGTCTCTAGCTCCACACTACAATCTCACCAGGAAGTAGCCAATACAGCAGAGAAAGAAAAGGCTTTCATCATTGAGTTGGTGACATCTAATATGCCTATGATGTGATTGCAAGTAAACTCTGAAGGAGTTGGATATGGACAGTTAAGCGGTTGAACACCTATGGGGAGGGGTGTTGAGATTCATCTTTAATGTATAGCAAAGGTTACATGTCATGTCATGAAATGATGTTTATGGGTATGCAGTAATTAAGGTAAAATTATGTATCATACCTGATAATTATCTTTCCATTAATCATAGCTGATCAATCATAGACTGGTGGGTTGTGTCCATCTACCAGCAGGTGGAGATAGAGAGCAAACCTTTTGCCTCCCTAGATGTGGTCATGTGCTGCCGGAAACTCCTCAGTATGTCGCTATCAAAGCTCCATCAGCAGGACTCAGCACTTAGAGAATTACACCCACAAAGGGACACTCTGCCCAGCTCACCACCGCCGAAACGGGGGAGGGGAATTAACCCAGCTCATCCCCACACCAATGGGGGAGGGGAATCCGTCCAGCTCATCCCCGCGGAGCGGGGGAGGGACACCACCCCGCCAATGCGGGGGGGATCTGGCTTATCCTGCAACCGCGGGAGGAGCTGACTGACCCTAACACCGCCGAAGCGGGAGGGGTACAAAGCTGCCCTACAGCCGCACGAAGTGGGAGGGAGCGCCGGCAGAATTTAGGTCTCAATTCAGCCCCGTAAAACGGAGGGGAGAGGAATGCAGCAGCTCACTGTAACACAAAATCGTCTCAACTCTTGAAGAATCCAATTGAAAAAACTTGAACACGAAGTCCTCCTGAACAAGAACTGAAGACTAAACTTGAACCTGAAATGCAACCAGAATATAACCAGTACAGATATCTGGGAGGGGCTATGGATTGATCAGCTATGATTAATGGAAAGAAAATTATCAGGTATGATACATAATTTTACCTTCCATACCATCATGTTGATCAATCCATAGACTGGTGGGATGTACCGAAGCAGTACTCACCCAGGGCGGGACATTGAAATCCCTGACCGCAACACTGAAGCTCCAAACCGGGCCTTCGCCCGAGCAGCCACAGTCAAGCGGTAATGCCTGGAGAAGGTATGGGCCGATGCCCAAGTTGCCGCCTTGCAAATCTCTTCCAAGGAGACGGACCCGGCCTCTGCCATCGAGGCCGCCTGAGCTCTAGTGGAGTGAGCCTTCAGCTGGATAGGCGGCACCTTCCCCGCGGCCACATAAGCCGCTGCAATGGCTTCCTTGACCCATCTTGCCACTGTAGGCTTAGCAGCCTGCAGACCCTTACGAGGACCTGCAAACAGGACAAACAGATGATCCAACTTCCGGAAATCATTGGTCACTTCCAAGTATCTGATGATGACTCGTCTCACATTTAGATATTTGAGAGCAGAGTACTCCTCTGGGTAGTCCTCCCTACGAAAGGATGGGAGACAGAGCTGCTGATTCACATGAAAGCGAGAAACAATCTTGGGCAGGAAGGAAGGCACTGTGCGAATAGACACTCCTGCCTCAGTGAACTGCAGAAAAGGCTCTCGACATGATAGGGCCTGGAGCTCGAAAACTCTTCTGGCTGAAGTGATAGCCACCAAAAAGACCGCTTTCAACATCAGGTCTTTCAGAGATGCCCTCGACAAGGGTTCAAAAGGCGGCTTCTGCAAGGCTCTTAGCATCAGGTTGAGATTCCACGCAGGCACCACTGAGTGCAGAGGAGGGCGCAGGTGATTAACTCCCTTGAGAAAACGCACCACATCTGGCTGCGAAGCCAGGGAAGCACCCTTCAGGCGGCCCCTGAAGCAAGCCAGAGCCGCTACCTGGACTTTAAGGGAACTGAGCGACAGGCCTTTCTCCAGACCTTCTTGCAGGAACGCCAACACTGAAGAAATTGTAGCAGTGATGGGAGAAAGTGAGCCTGCTTCACACCACGCTGCAAAGGTACGCCAAACCCTGGCGTAAGCAGTAGAAGTAGAGCGCTTCCTCGCTCTCAGCATAGTGGCGATGACCTTGTCTGAGAAGCCCTTCTTCCTCAGACGCTGCCGCTCAATAGCCAGGCTGTAAGACCAAAGGGGGAGGGATCCTCCATCACCACGGGACCCTGATGCAACAGGCCCTGCTCCACAGGCAGCCGCAGAGGGTCGTCCACTGAGAGCCTGATCAAGTCCGCATACCAGGGACGTCTGGGCCAGTCCGGACCCACCAGGATTATCCGACCTGGATGCTTTGCCACCCGGTCTAGTACCCTGCCCAACATGGGCCAGGGCGGGAACACATAGAGAAGCTCCTGTGTCGGCCACTGCTGGAGAAGAGCATCTACTCCCAGAGATCGAGGGTCCCGTCCTCTGCTGAAAAAACGCGGCACTTGGCAATTGGCCGATGACGCCATCAGATCTAGGCTCGGCTGGCCCCAGCGCTTTGTGATGTCCAAGAATGCCTGATCCGATAACTGCCACTCTCCGGGATCCAAGGTATGGCGACTGAGAAAGTCTGCCTTGACATTCATGACTCCGGCAATGTGGGCCGCTGACAGCTGTTCCAGGTTCGCTTCTGCCCACTGGCATAGATTCATGGCCTCCTTGGCTAGAGGGGCGCTCTTGGTACCTCCCTGGCGGTTGACATAGGCCACAGCCGTGGCATTGTCCGACAGGACCCGTACTGGCTTCAACGCCAGTACCGGGAGGAACTCCAAAAGCGCCAACCGAATGGCTCTGAGTTCCAAGAGGTTGAAAGACCACTTTGCCTCTGCAGGAGACCAGAGCCCCTGCGCTGTCCTTCCCAAGCAGTGGGCTCCCCAGCCCATCAAAGAGGCGTCCGTCGTGACGACAATCCACTCCGGGGTCACAAGAGGCATTCCTGCAGACAACTTGTCTGTCTTCAGCCACCAGATCAGCACCTTGCGCACTGCTGGGTCCAAGGGAAGGCGCACAGCATAATCCTCCGACACTGGAGTCCAGCGCTGCAGCAGAGAGTGTTGTAGTGGTCTCATATGAGCCCTGGCCCAGGGCACTACTTCCATCGTGGCCATCATAGAGCCCAACAGCTGCACATAGTCCCAAGCCCGAAGAGGAGAGGCTACTAGGAACTGGTCCACCTGAGCCTGAAGCTTGACAATCCGATTGTCTGGCAGGAACACTCTGCCCACTTGGGTGTCGAAACGAACTCCCAGATACTCCAGGGACTGAGTCGGGCGCAGCTGGCTTTTCTCCCAGTTGATGATCCACCCCAGGGAGCTCAAAAGAGCAATCACCCGGTCTACAGCTTTGCCGCACTCTGCATAAGAGGGGGCTCGGATCAACCAGTCGTCCAGATAAGGATGGACTTGTACTCCTTCCTTTCGCAGGAAGGCCGCGATGACCACCATTACTTTGGAGAAGGTCCGCGGAGCAGTAGCCAACCCGAACGGGAGGGCTCTGAACTGGAAGTGTCGGCCCAGGACTGCAAAACGCAGAAAGCGTTGATGAGGAGGCCAGATGGGAATATGCAAATATGCTTCCTTGATGTCCAAGGATGCCAGGAACTCCCCTGCCTTCACTGCCGCTATAACAGAGTGGAGAGTCTCCATGCGAAAGTGCCGAACTTTCAATGCCCGATTGACCCCTTTGAGGTCGAGGATAGGCCGGACAGAACCTCCTTTCTTTGGTACCACAAAGTAAATGGAGTAACGTCCCTTGCCAAGCTGATTTTCTGGCACCGGAACGACCGCCCCCAGGCGGATCAGATTGTCCAAGGTCTGCTGCACTGCCACAGCTTTGACCGGAGACTTGCAGGGAGAGAGTACAAACCCGTCTCTTAAGGGTCGGCAGAACTCTAGCTTGTAGCCGTCTCTGATGACTTCCAGCACCCAAGCGTCTGAAGTTACCCTGGTCCACTCGCCCAGAAACGAGGACAGGCGTCCTCCAATCTGCACTGGGCCATGGACCAGGACCCCGTCATTGGGTACGAGACCCTGGGGGAGGACCGGAGGGCGCACCTCCGGGACGGGGGTCTCTGCGAAAGGAATGCTGCTTGGGGGAGAAGTTCCTTTTGAAGGAAGAGGGGGCAGAGGAGCCCGACTTGCCCGGGCGGTACCGATGGGCTTCCTGAAACCGTCCTCTGGAGTTACTGGGGCGAGCACTGGCCCGAGCCCTGACCTCTGGTAAACTCTTGCCCTTAGACGTGCCGAGATTGGTCACAATTTTGTCCAGCTCGACCCCAAAGAGCAGCTTGCCTTTAAAAGGCAACTTAGCCAGGCGGGACTTAGAGGCGTGGTCAGCAGACCAATGCTTCAGCCAAAGCCACCGCCGTGCAGAGACTGTCTGAGCCATACCTTTAGCCGAGGCTCTCAAGACATCATACAGCAAGTCTGCCAAATAAGCCAAGCCCGATTCCAGGGCCGGCCAATCAGCCCTCAAGGAAGGATCCGAGGGGGAAGCCCGCTGCACAATCGTCAGGCACGCCCTGGCCACATAGGAGCCGCAAACTGAGGCCTGCAAACTTAAAGCAGCCGCCTCCAATCTTCTGTCTTGCGTGTCCTTTAGGACCATGCCACCTTTCACCGGCAACGCCGTTTTCTTAGTCACCGCAGTGATTAAAGAATCCACGGTAGGCCAAAGAAAGGCCTCCCGTTCACTTTCAGGCAGAGGATAGAGGCGGGACATAGCCCTAGCCACTTTGAGGCTCGCTTCCGGGACATCCCATTGAGCCGAAATCAAGGTGTGCATGGCATCATGCACATGGAAGGTTCTAGGCGGGCGCTTCGTCCCCAGCATAAAGGCGGAGCCAACAGGGACTGAGGGAGAGACGTCCTCCGGAGAGGAAATCTTCAAAATGCCCATGGCCTGCACTAACAGGTTGGGCAAGTCCTCTGAGCGAAAAATCCGCGCTGCAGAGGGGTCATCCGCTCCATCCGAGCGGGAATCCGTCTCCTCCAAGGAATCCCCAAAGGACCGTTGGGAGAACCCAGATACGCTGCCCTCATCTACATCAGAGGAGACCGAGTCCTCTAAGGCCTGGAAATCCACCCGAGGGCGTTTACTTCCGGGGGCCTCAACCCCTTTATCGGACAAGGGAGCCGGGGCAGCGTTTTGCATAAGGAAGGCCTGATGCAGCAGCAAAATGAACTCGGGGGAGAAACCCCCCAGACTGTGCACTTCAGCAGCCTGGGCCACAGCCCTAGACGCACCCTCAACCGGCGCTCGCAAGAGCGGGGGAGAAGCATGCTGCGCATCCAAAATGGCGTCTGGTGCGACACTCCGCGAAGGAGCCGCGCGGGAAGAACGGCGCTTAACTTTGGCCGCTTTTTTGCCGTCGCCCAAATCAAGGGCGGCCATAGAATTAATGTCTCCCACCTCAAGGGCGGCCCAAGAAGAAGCCATCCGAGCAGAGTGGCCGGCCAAGATGGTGGAGGTGAGCAGCGGGGGATGGGCGTTTATGGCGGGAAAAACCGCCGCACCGGAGGAAGAACCGGGACACTGACCGGCCTCCAAACTGACACCCAACAAGGGCGAATCAGACTTCAAGACCCCCGCATCCCCGCTAGAAGCGCACACGTGGTCCGGGGAGCGATTCTTTGTGCCCTCGCCCTCCGACGCCATAGGCCACGTGGAGACTGATCGGGGAACCCCCTGCCCGCTACAAAAAGGTAAAAATTACCTGCTTCTCGCTCCGAGCTGTAACGAACTGGTGTCCCAGTGAGTAGCTGCAATAAACGTTGAAATAAACGCCCTTAAGGATGTCCAAAATTTTTTTTTTTTTTTTTTAAACGGAGCCAGCGGGAGGGGGGAGAAAAGGAGGGACCTGGCACCACTAGGTTTGCACTTGCTCAAGAAGAGCCCTCAACCCCAGGTACTCAACAAAACCTAAAAATTAGGCTTGGAGACCTAGCCAGAGCTGCTGCTGTGTGTGACCACCACCTGCTGAGATAGAGAACATACTGGGGAGTTTCCGGCAGCACATGACCACATATAGGGAGGCAAAAGGTTTGCTCTCTATCTCCACCTGCTGGTAGATGGACACAACCCACCAGTCTATGGATTGATCAGCATGATGATATGGAAGAACAAATTGCTTTGGGTGAATGTATTATACACGAAGGCTATGTGCGAATGTGAGCGATTGAGGGGCTAGTAGTTAAGGAATACTGGGGTTACTTTGAGTTATATGTGAAGGTTGTTTGTATCCACTGATTATAACTAAAGGTTATAAGTAAAGGTATTATTATAAAAGTAAAGAGTGAGTACTTTGTGAATTTGATGACTTATACTGTGCCAAAACTGAAAACTCTTATCTCTATTTGGTAAATAATAAAAGGAGCTCATCGTGAACAGTGTCCACCCTAAAAGGTTGTTTTGTGGCTGTACATGAGGAATTGTGATATTGAATGTTTGTGTCCCTAATCATGCATCTAAAGTTTATATAATCCTTTCAAGAAAGCCAGTTAATCGTTTAACATCAGCACACAAGTTTCAAGCGCTGGTACAGTATGAGCCATATACTCAGATATTGCATAATAAAATAGTCCTTTAGCCACACCCAACATTTCTTCCTAAGGTGGTGTGTCCATTTTATTTAAATCAATAATATTTCCACTATTCTACTTACTCATACTGATGCTAACCAACGTTGATTGCATATTTTAGATTGTGCACGGGCACTTACTGTTTAAGTGGCACATGCCAAGGCCACCTGTTTCTTTTTCTAGGGGAGCAGCATCTGCCTCAACCTGTCACAAAACTTATTTTGTCACAAAGGATAGCGGCTTGAATCTTTTTCTACTGTGGAATCTGGTAAATAAATGGTTAAGAAATATCCTGCATTTAATAAGTAGAAAAATGCTAAGACTGACTTGTTCACTCAGCTTTCACCTCAGGTTGTCCAAGCACTATATGGCAATAGCTAAGGAATGTTTTCTTTATTACTTTCCTAGGCACCACAGTGAAATTTATAGTCTTGCGGTTTTCATATCTGTAGTTTGTCAAATCCTCCTGTTTATCTTTGTATCCCTGAATGACAATGAATTCATTACCTCATCTTTGGGTGAGCCTATAACAATGTATTCATTTTGAAGTTTAGGATAATCTAGCAGCGACTACTGTCCTGGCTACATGCTTCTCCTTGTTAACAAGAAAATGAAAATCTAAAATAAATGACTAATTCTCTGACCAGTCGTGATTGAATTTATTTATAGACATGCTTTGTCCTCACTACTATGAAAATGCAGATTCCTTAAGATACAGCTCATCGTCTTCGGACTGTGGCTAGTAAAAGCGCATCTTCACAGAGCTTCCCCCATCGAGATTTATAGAGCAGCCCACATACTATTACGGAGAATTAAGTGCACATCAACGCTACTGCCTGCTTGGTTGAACCGACTCAGTTTTGGAGCTTAGCCCTGAGCAAGCGCAGCTCTCTCCTCTGACGCCACTTCCTGTTTCCGGCAAGGCGGGATGTAGAGAGAGAGGGTGTTGTGTGTGATGTGTATAGTGTATCATAGGAGACGGTCACGGCGGGGCACCGGAGAAGGAAAGCTGTGAGATTACTAGTGAGCCACCTCTGAGTCAGGTATGAGTTTGGTCGGGCGGTAGGTTGAGGGACAGGTGCTGTATCGCGGACAAAAAGCAGGAGAAGGAGGCGGGGGGGGGGGGGGCTGAGGGACAGGTGCCGCATCGCGGACAAGGAGGAGGAGAGTGGAAGATAGAGGGAGAGATGACCCCCACCCCCCGAATGCGTGTGAGGATGGATGCTCGGTGTGTGAGTACAGCCGAATGCGAGTGACAGTCTTTATTTTGCAGTGCGATGTCCGTTTTAAAAGACCAAATATTTTGTAAAGCTAAAGCGCAAGCGTCATGAGATATTACTGTTAAATTAGAAATAGATGAGGCTATCTTATTTGAAAATTTTTTAAGGTGAAAGGGACGTTATTTATATTAGGAAGTGATGATGTGGACTTAAAAAAAATTAGAGATCGCTGTGTGAACCTGTAAATAATTAAATAACTGAGAAGATGGTAGACTGTACATTTCTTGTAGATGTTTAAATCTGCAAATTATTTTACCATCGTATACATTTAGAAAACCATTCTTTCCATAAGAATGGTAAAGAGCCAATTTTAACTAATGGATGACCCCAAATCAATGCATCTAGAGTATATTTAATTTATAGCTTGCATGATGAACCAAAATATAATTTGGCAGAATTAATTTGCAGACTAATATTGTTAAAGACATTTTGACAAGGTGTTGTATGGGAAAGGGATAACTCATGGATTGTTCTATTTGTACACAAAGGAAGAACAGGATAAGAGCCCCTATGCGAAAAACAAATCATGGATTGCTCTATTTGTACAGGTTATCAATAGAAATCAAATAAAATAAAACATGGAAAAGAAAATAAGATGATACCTTTTTTTTATTGGACATAAATGTATTATGTCCAATAAAAAAGGTATCATCTTATTTTCTTGTCCATGTTTTATTTTGTTTGATTTCTATTGATAACCTTAAGAGTGGACTAACACGGCTACCACACCTCTATTTGTACACAAAGAAAGAACAGGATAAGAGCCCCTATGTGAAAAACAATGTTTAAAAAGGAGTAGGGGGTAGGTGACAAGTCTCCATCAGCCAAAAGCAAGTTCAATGACCTGTTCACAATAGGGCATTACCTCCTATCGCAAGACTATCTAACTTCCTCAGGAGTCTTTCTTGAGGTACTTTATCTGGATTTTCAAAAGGCATTTGACACATAATATCGACTGGTGCACCTTTAGTCACATGTCTATTTACCCCTTCAAAGAAATGTAGTAGATTGGCGAGGCATGATATCTCTTGACTAAATTCATGTTGACTTTGTCTTATTAATCCATGCTTATGTATATTTTGCCTGGCACCAACGTTGGGCTCATTGGTTAATAATTTCCTGGATCATCTTTGGAACCCTTTAAAAAAAAAAAATTGACGTTCCATTGGCCACCCTCTGGTACCATGCTGGAGATTAAAGATAAATGACATAGTATTTCAATAATAACAAAAATCCATCTGCCTGCCTTATCTGTATGATGAGCTAGCACATTATACTTAAGATGTTTAGATAGCAAAATAGCAACACCATTTTCCTTTTTAACTCAGGAGAGAGAGAGAAAAAAAAATCTCGAAACCAATTAGATTTTAATTTGGCAGATGTATGTGTTTTTTGGAGGAAAGCAATAGAGGCAGATAAATGCTGTAATGTAAATAGAGTAGATTTTTTTCCCTCTTAATAGGATGTGTGATTCCTTTAACATTAAGGTACTCATTTTCAAAGCACATAGATTTACAAAATTACAAAGGGAGTCCTTTTCAAAGCACTTAGGTTTACAAAGTTCCATAGGATACTATGGGGCTCATTTTCAAAGCACTTAGACTTACAAAGTTCCATGGGTTACTATGAAACTTTGTAAGTCTAAGTGCTTTGAAAATATGCCTCTATGTAACTTTGTAAGTCTAAGTGCTTTGAAAATATGCCTCACAGTAACCTATGTAACTTAGTTTATATGCTTTGAAAATTAGCCTCTAAGTGACGCTAAATTTAAAGTTGCTCATTTGTAATACCAATATTTCTGATTATAACCATACTACAATCATACTGTATATGTGTAACATTAAACATCAGCAAATGAGATTGCAGTGGACAGTGAAAACAAAAACTGAATCAAGAACAAAAATAGAAACAACAAGTATTTCCATATAAATCTCCCTATGGAGTAGCCAGGGATGAGAGGAGAAGATAATTCAGGAGACAAACTGCAACCTAACCATATCACCATATGATAACAGTAAAGCGTACAAAGAAACAGCCTTATAATAAGTTTTGACCAGCTGTTTTTGGACAAATTGAAAAGTTCAGTTTGTAGCTAGCTGTTGCTTTGGATTCTTGATCCTGGATGGATTTTTCTAGGGCAGCTGAATCTGTAAAAATCTTAGTTGCATTGTTCATGTGAGCCGGTGATAGTAAACCATAGCTTAGGTTTAATGCTTTGAGCCTGTGTCTGAGAGCAAGGAATTTTTTGCGTGTAATCACTATTTATTTAGCAAAAGCCAGAAGGACATAGACGTTATGACCATTCCACTTTAGCGACTGGGTTGCTTTAACAGTTTGGAAAATTTCAAGAGTTTTGTGGGAAGCACAGTATTTTGGCGCCTAATAGTCATGACATTTTATGAGAGCCGTTCATATGATTTGGAGCATGATGTGTGTGCCCTTTCAGTTTCAAAGGGATCTTTAAAGCTTAGCTTCAAACATTTTGGCAAGAATTCTTCCATGAAACATATTGGGTCACTCTCGGTGCCTTCGGGGAAAACCCATGATTCTGATATCACATTTATTTTTACTACCTGTGTCCTTGATGGCTGATTGCAGCTCCAGCACCATTTTGACTGTTTCCTTACAGAGAGAAGCTTAATCTTCCACGTGGCTTAAATGCCGCTTGAGTTGTTCCACTTTGTTTTCAATTACTGTTAATTGTGAGTTTAACTGCGACAAATCTAATTTCAATTATGTAGCTTCCTACTATTCCAGAACCTGTGGGATAGTTGTGTCCATCAACCAGCAGGTGGAGATAGAGAACTGAAAACTGAGCTGAGACATAGCTCTCTTGGCATCCAGTCCAGTTCCTCTGTATTTTCTATCTCCAGCAGGTGGATGAACAACTTTTCAGCCTCTGGTTCTGAGCGATTTGCTCCTAGTCCATTTGGTCAACTGGTCCCCAGTTGAGTTCTGCAGGTGGCTTGAGTCTGCAGCCTCATATCTGGAGGTCTTCAGATCCCTGTCTATATTACCCTGTGAATTTACTTCTTCCCTCCCTTCACTTCTCTCCTGTTTCTTGTGGAGCTGTCCTTTCTCCAAGGACAAGCAGGCTGTTGTATTCTCACATCTCGGTGATGCCATCCGATGGTGATAACTAACTTAGAACTTTCTAGCAGCGTCTCACTGCACATGCGCTTGTGCCTTCCTGCCCGACGTGCAGTTTCTTCAGTCTTCACTTTTCCGAGGAGCAGGTGGGAGACGTCATCATGTTCTCTCAGTGCCTGTTTTTTAATTCGCAGTGCCTTCCCATGGGGATATTTTTGTCTTGTTTTTCAATATTTTTCAATTTTTCCTTATTTTACTTCCCTTTAATTTTTATAGTTTTTCGGCACTATGGCTAGGCTGTTTAGAATGGAGCACTGATCTCAATTAGAATGCTGCCCCTTTTTACTGTTCACAATTGAGGTTAATTTGGCCTTTATTCTTTTCTTGATGTCCCAGAAGACCCCCCCTCCCCCAGTGGCTTCAAAAGGTGTCCCCAATGTAATCATGTGATTTCTGTGATGGATTTGCATTCTTGGTGCATCAGGTGCCTTGGGCCTAACCAAGAGCCTACCTATTGTTCTCTCTGTTTGAAAATGCAGCTGATGACTCAAATGGCGCAGCAGATCCAACAGGAGAGACTTTTTGGTTCCTAGAAGACCAGTGCATCAATATCGGCACCAGAAGCATCGACCTCGATGGCTGCAAAGACTTCAACATCCATTGGAGTGGAGGAGTGGCCTAGTGGTTAGGGTGGTGGACTTTGGTCCTGGGGAACTGAGTTCGATTCCCACTTCAGGCACAGGCAGCTCCTTGTGACTCTGGGCAAGTCACTTAACCCTCCATTGCCCCATGTAATCCGCATTGAGCCTGCCATGAGTGGGAAAGCGCGGGGTACAAATATAATAAAAAAAAAAAATTGGGAGTACACCAGCATCGAGAAGGTCTCCATCTCTCTTGTCATCGAGCTCTGAGATTAGGCCCCCGACACTGAGGGCACATATGGGTTTGATGTTGTCCTTGTTGGCACTGAAGGACTACGATGCTGAGCATCAAGAGAAGTCCAAGAAGCATTAGCATCGATTCTCCACCGGGGCATTGGTATTTCCAGTGCCTAAGAAGCATCAGCACCTGGAGGAGCACTCCCCCTCTTTGGAAGCGGTGCCAGTGCACAAGTCTCTGGGCAGCCAGGTTCCTTCTCTCCTAAGCTCCCCTGTCTTTGCAAATGCCTACCTTCGATGAGCAGTTCCAAGACTATTCTGTGTTCTTTTCTGCATTTGAGAACAGAGCATACAATGAGGGACATATGATTGGGGCCAAGGCACGGTTGGCACTAGTTGTGAGGATCAGTCATAGACATGTCCCACTGCATCTCGAGCACTTCTTAAACCTACTTGGAGGCTTTAGGGTCAGGGACGTAGTGGAAAAAAATAGCTGAAAGTACCAAAAACACTACAAAGTAAAGGGAATATAGAAGAAAGAATAAAAGCAAAAATGGTACTGCACTACTCACAGAAAAAGTCAGAAAGGCAAGGAGAAAACATGCGCCAGGGAGGCAGAAAATACCGGTTTTTCTGCTCTGCAGTGGAAAGAAAACTGGGGGTCCCCTGCAAGTTGGGTGGGCTGGAAGGCACATGTGCATGCACGGTCGGGTCTGGCAATAGCTTCTATAAGTTGTAGAATGCTGGACAGTATCTGCTGTAGGGCTGCGTCAGTGACGTCATCCATCTGTGGTAATTTTCTGTCCTGCTTATTCTCTGAGAACTTGTTTACTGCATTGGTGAGCAAAAATAGTTTGTTAAGCTTATATTAGAAGCCAGCTCTAATGCAGGCTTTGTGCGTCAGCCCCTGAGTGTTATCCCTGTTAGTCTTGGCTTTGCCCATTACATTGAGACTGTTATGTAGTTATGTCAGATGTACTTTTAGTTGTAAAAGCTGGTATTCAATTAGTCACTGGTTTTGGAGGCCGCACGTGTCAAAGGGCTGCCTATATCTGATAGCCTATTACATTTGAAAACTAAGCCTTCAAATTCTGATTAATTTTAAATAAAACAGACGCTAAGAAGATTGAGACCTGACTTTTTGTTATTGTGTTAAAAAACTGCAAGCATCAATTTTTTCTTCCATTTCTAAGGCTTTGTCTTTCTGTGTCTAGCAAATATAAAATGCTTGCTACAAGTAGAGGGCACTGTTGGTTTAATTATTAACTCTGTTTCAACGTTGATTTCTCTCTTCTGCCTGTAATCTTGCTAGTGGTGTAGCATGTTTGTTAAAGCTTCTGACTTTCTCCTAATTTTTCTACAGGGTGTTTATTGCTCTGTTATCAAACGGTGCTGAAATTCAGGTAGTGGCACAGTTTAGTTTTATGTAGCAGAGCTTGAAGTTAGTTAATAAAAATGTATGAACAGAGGTGTTTGCTATAGGACATCCCCTTGGATTTTTTTTCTTTCATCATAGCTACGAGGTGAAAAATACATTTTATTTTTTGAAAAACTTCATTCATTGCTTTTTATTTCTCTGTTTAATTAACATGGCTCTCAGGAGATTGGTCTTTAAACCTTTCCCCATGTGGGGTGTGTGGCTGCTCCCGCAGATCTCTGCCCTGAGGGTCTCATCCTGGATGGACTGTATGGTGGTAGCCCTGCTGGGGAGTGGAGGCTTCTAGAAGTCTCCTTCCCTTTCTCCCTTCTTTGTTTTACTTCTGTGCTTTTTTGAAATACTGTCTTAGATGTGTGGTGTGCCCCAAACTTGACTCTTCCAAAAAAAACAAAACAACACCCCCCCCCCCCCAAAAAAAAAAAAAAAAAATTTCAACAAACAGAAAAAGAGGAAGAGTACAGACAGAGCCTGCTATGGGGCGGTTGGAAAGGTGATTTGTTTATGCCAGTGGCTGGCTGGGGTTGGAGGCTATGGTCATTTATTATTTTATTTTATTTATTGCATTTGTATCCCACATTCCCCCACCTATTTGCAGGCTCAATGTGGCTTACATAGATTTGTTAACATTGTCATTTCAGGATATCAGATCAGATACAGTTAGTAATGTGTAGCGATTAGGAAGGGAAAAAAGACGAAGGAAGAGAGTGATTAGGGTAGTTGTAGAAGGCAAGCGTTCATAATTGAGTGGGTTGGTGAGGTGACTTACTGAGGCTGTAGGTTCTCATTGTAGGCCTTGTTGAAGAGGAATGTCTTCAGAGATTTTCGAAAGATAGTTGTTTCGTTGATTGCTTTCAGGTCTGTTGTTGGTAATGCATTCCATAACTGCGTGCTCATGTAAGAGAAGGTAGAGGTATGCATCAGCTTGTATTTAAGTCCTTTGCAGCTGGGGTAGTGCAAGTTGCGAAATTTGCAGGATGATCTTGTGGCGTTTCTGGGAGGTAGGTCTACAAGGTTTAGCATGTAGATTGGGGCGTCTGCGTGGATGATTTTGTGTACAATCGTGCAGATCTTGAACGCAATGCGTTCCTTAAGTGGGAGCCAGTGAATTTTCTCTCTTAGGGGTTTTGCACTTTCATATTTAGTTTTTCCAAATATGAGTCTGGCGGCCGTATTCTTGGCAGTTTGGAGTTTTTTGATTGTCTGTTCTTTGCACCCGGCATACAGTGCATTGCAGTAGTCCAGATGACATTTATTACCATTGACTGTACCAGGGTACGGAAAATGTATCTCGGGAAGAAAGGTTTTACTCTTTTGAGTTTCCACGTGGTGTAGAACATTTTTTTCGTCGTGTTTTTCATGTGGGTATCAAGAGTGAGGTTTTGATCAAGGGTGACTCCAAGAATTTTCAAGTTTTGTGAGACAGGGAAGGAGCAGTATGGTGTGATTATGGTGGTGAAGTTTTTTGTGTTATGTTGTGAGGTGAGTACAAGACATTGTGTTTTTTCTGCATTAAGTTTTAGTTGGAATACATCTGCCCTGCCCAAGTGTGCATTATTTGGAGGCTTTGGTTGATCTCGTTGGTGATTTCATTTAGATCATGTTTGAATGGGATGTAAATTGTGATGTCATCTGCATAAATGTAGGGGTTGAGGTTTTGATTGGCTAGTAGTTTGGCTAGAGGTGTCATCATTAGGCTGAATAATATTGGTGATAGAGGGGATCCCTGCGGAACTCCACACTCAGGTTTCCATGGGGGTGATCTGTTCGTGACTCTTCCAAAAAAAACAAAACAAAATGTGCCCCCCCAAAAAACACAAAAATTTCAACAAACAGAAAAAGAGGAAGAGTACAGACATAGCCTGCTATGGGGCGGTTGGAAAGGTGATTTGTTTATGCTAGTGGCTGGCTGGGGTTGGAGGCTATGGTCATCTTTTCATGGTATCCATTTTTTATTTATTTTGTTACATTTGTATCCCACATTTTCCCACCTTTTGCAGGCTCAATGTGGCTTACATATAACTGTTAACGGTGTTAGCCGATTACGGTTTGAACAAATACATAGTATAAATGAATACAAAGTAATATTGTAGTATAATGAGGTATGTATGGTAGGAAACAATTGGGTGGAACTTAGAGAGGGAAAGGGGGAAGAAGAGTCAGGTAATGTCCGTTGCAGTCTTTGGTTATGTTGTGTTGCAAGTGAAAGGTATTTTTATGTTGGGTCAGTGGGGTATGCTCTTCTGAACAGGTCTGTCTTTAGTGCTTTCCGAAAATGTAGGTGGTCGAGCGTAGTTTTTATTGCTTTTGGCAATGCGTTTCATAGTTGTGCGCTTAGGTTGGAAAAGCTGGTTGCATAGGTGGATTTGTATTTGAGTCCTTTGCTGCTTGGTTAGTGGAGGTTTAGATATGATCGTGCAGATTTTGTGGAGTTTCTGGTTGGCAGATCGATGAGGTCTGTCATGTATCCCTGTGCCTCGCCGTAAATAATTTAGTGAACAGTCGTGCAGATTTTGCAAGTGATACGTTCTTTGATTGGTAGCCAATGCAATTTTTCTCTGAGTGGTTTGGCGCTGTCAAAACGTGTTTTTCCAAATATAAGCTTGGCTGCTGTATTTTGGGCGGTCTGAAGTTTCTTTATGATTTGATCCTTGCATCCTGCATAGATTCCATTACAGTAATCTGCGTGGCTTAATACCATGGACTGTACCAGGTTATGAAATATTTCCCTCGGGAAGAATGGTTTTAAGGGTTTGAATTTCCACATTGATAAAAACATTTTCTTTATAGTGGATTTCGCTTGGGTCTTTAGTGATAGGTTACGGTCGATTGAGAATTTTCAGGCTATCTGAGACAGGGAGGGTGTATCCTGGGGTGTTAATATTTGTGGGTTTGTATGTATTGTATTGGGATGAGATGGTGTGTTTTTTTCTGTATTGAGTTTTAGTTGGAATGGATTTGCCCATGAGTTTATTTATTTATTTTATTTATTTATTTGCATTTGTATCCCACATTCCCCCACCTATTTGCAGGCTCAATGTGGCTTACATAAATTTGTTAGCATTGTCAAATCAGGATATCAGATACAGTTAGTAGTGTGGAGCGATTGAATTGAGGAAGGGAAGAGTGAAGAGGGAAGAGAGTTGTTAGGGTATTTATAGAGGTGGGTGTTCATAGTTGAGTGGTTGGTGAGGTGACTCAATGAGGTTGTAGGTTCTCGTTGTAGGCCTTGTTGAAGAGGAATGTTTTCAGAGATTTTCGAAAGATAGTTGTGTCTTTGATTGCTTTCAGGTCTGTAGGTAATGCATTCCATAACTGCGTGCTCTTGTAAGAGAAGGTAGTTCATGATGTTTAAGCTTAGTTTGATTTCGTTGGGGTGACCACTGTTGGACACTAGATATTGCAGTAGATGGACCCTTGGTCTGATCCATTAGGGCGACTGTTATGTACCAAAATAAAAATATAAGTACACAGCACCTTGGAACCCATGCACATATTCAAAGATGCTGTTGTCAACCCCCCCCCCCCCAATAGGTTTCCTATTTCTCATGTTCAGAAATGTGGCAAACCCTTGAGTGCATGCAAAGGCTCCGTGCTTACCTTTTGTTTCTGCTAAATGCGGGTGTTCCAGCGGTGCCTCCTTTGACTGGCACCTGGGAAACATACCTTCCCGCACTAAAAAATGGAATCTAATTTGCTGAAGGGTGAGTGACTAGCTGAAAATATCTCTGAGCACATTACTAGGGCCAGATTAAAAATTGACAGTAATATTATAATTTCACAAATGCTAAAGCCTAACTGTACATACCTGGGTGCCAGCAGGCAGTGATGTAGCCAGACCCCACATTTTGGGTGGTCCCAGAGCTAAAGTGGGTGGGCACTATGTATATAGGTATGAATAGTGTTTCTTGGGATACTACAAAATAATGCCTTAGAATGCATTTGATGATGGATTTCTAAGTAGTCTGCCCAACAGTTTCCAGCATCAGCATAAACCACATACATAATGGAAAAACTGATATTTTTAAATATAATTACATTATCCGATATCATAAACTTGACCAGACATAAGTCTGGTAAGCATCTCAGTATGACAGGATCCTGCAATATAGTTACATCAATGGCATATATCCTTCAAACTTTACTTTATCACAAATTTAAATGCCTGATTAAGCAAAACAGATAAATACATTTGAGTCTTTTCTCCTTACTTTGGCTCTTACAGCTTTCCATAGGAAAAATGTATTCAAATTCTGGTAGCACCTCAATAATAGGAACAAAAAGATTCCTTCACTGCATGTTTTTTTGTGAAATAACACTAAATCCTTCAGAAAGGCTTCTTAGAGCCTATGCTGCAAACCTGAGCACCAATTGGAATAACAGTACCTTTAAAAAGGCAGCAGTGACTATACGCAACAGCAATATGTATCCCATTGGAAAAGGCTAGATCATAGATCCCCACACAAACCACAAGCCTGCAGAATCTCTCACCTACTCGGTCACATGCAGAACACAAACTAACCCTCATCAATTACAGAATAAAGGAGCAAAAATTAGAAATTGTCCTCTAGCCAAGCATCAGCCCTTTCCTCCCCTACCCCCCCCCCATCCATCCCTGTAGCTCAGCATCAACCTTTCCCTTCCCTACCCTCCGAACCATCCCCGTAACCCAGCATCAGCTCTTTCATTCCCTTCCCCACCCCCATCTATCCATCCCTGTAGCCCTGCATCTGCCTTTCCCTTCCCTACCTCCCACCCATCCTCATAGCCACGGCATCAGCCTTTCCGTTCCCTTTCCTACCCCCCCATCTATCCCATAAGTACATAAGTATTGCTATACTGGGAAAGACCAAAGGTCCATCAAGCCCAGCATCCTGTTTCCAGCAGTGACCAATCCAGGTCACAAATACCTGGCAAGATCCCAAAAAAGTACAAACCATTTTATACTGCTTATCCCAGAAATAGTGGATTTCCCCAAGTCCATTTAATAACGGTCTATGGACTTTTCCTTTAGGAAGCCGTCAAAACTTTTTTAAAACTCCGCTAAGCTAACCGCCTTTATTACCACATTCTCTGGCAACGAATTCCAGAGTTTAATTACACGTTGAGTGAAGAAATATTTTCTCCGATTCGTTTTAAATTTACTACATTGTAGCTTCATCGCATGCCCCCTAGTCCTAGTATTTTTGGAAAACATAAACAGATGTTTCACATCTACCCATTCAACTCCACTCATTATTTTATAGACCTCTATCATATCTCCCCTCAGCCTCCTTTTCTCCAAGCTGAATAGCCACTTTAGCCTTTCCTCATAGGGAAGTCATCCCATCCCTTTTATTATTTTCATCGCCCTTCTCTGCACCTTTTCTAATTCCACTATATCTTTTTTGAGATGCGGCAACCAGAATTGAACACAATATTCGAGGTGCGGTTGCACCATGGAGCGATACAAAGGAATTATAACATCCTCATTTTTGTTTTCCATTCGTTTCCTAATAATACCTAACATTCTATTTGCTTTCTTAGCTGCAGCAGCACACTGAGCAGAGGGTTTCAACGTATCATGAACGAGGACACCTAGATCCCTTTCTTGGTCTGTGACTCCTAACGTGGAATCTTGCATGACGTAGCTATAATTCAGGTTCCTCTTTACCACATGCATCACTTTGCACTTGCTCACATTAAACGTTATCTGCCATTTAGACGCCCAGTCTTGTAAGGTCCTCTTGCAATTTTTCACAATCCTTCCGCAATTTAACCACTTTGAATAACTTTGTGTCATCAGCAAATTTAATTACCTCACTAGTTACTCCCATCTTTAGGTCATTTATAAATATGTTAAAAAGCAACGGTCCCAGCACAGACCCCTGGGGAGCCCCACTAACTACCCTTCTCCGATGAGAATACTGACCATCTAGCCCTACTCTCTATTATCTATCTTTTAACCAGTTTTTAATCCACAATAGAACACTACCTCCTATCCCATGACTCTCCAGTTTCCTCTGGAGTCTTTCATGAGGTACTTTGTCAAACGCCTTCTGGAAATCCAGATACACAGTATCAACCGGCTCACCTTTATCCTCATGTTTGTAGTAGTAGAAATGTAGTAGATTGGTGAGGCAAGATTTCCCTTCACTAAATTCATGTTGACTTTGTCTCATTAATCCATGCTTTTGAATATGCTCTGCAATTTTGTTCTTAATAGTCTCTACCATTTTGCCCTGCACTGACGTCAGACTCACCGGTCTATAATTTCCCGGATCTCCTCTGGAACCTTTTTAAAAAATCGGCGTTACATTGGCCACCCTCCAATCTTCCGGTACCACGCTCGATTTTAAGGATAAATTATATATTACTAACAGTTGTTCCGCAAGCTCATTTTTCAGTTCTATCAGTACTCTGTGATGAATACCATCCGGTCCAGGAGATTTGCTACTCTTCAATTTGTAGAACTTCCCCATTACGTCCTCCAGGTTTACAGAGAATTCATAAAGTTTCTCCGACTCGTCAGCTTCGAATACCATTTCTGGCACCGGTATCCCACCCAAATCTTCCTTGGTAAAGACCGAAGCAAAGAATTAATTTAATCTCTCTGCTACGGCTTTGTCTTCCCTGATCGCCCCTTTTACTCCTCGGTCATCTAGTGGTCCAACTGGCTTACTGCTTTTAATATACCTAAAAACTTTTTACTGTGTGTTTTTGCCTCCAACGCAGTCTTTTTTTTTTTTTTTAAGTCCCTCTTAGCCTTCCTTATCAGTTCTTTGCATTTGACTTGACATTCCTTATGCTGTTTCTTATTATTTTCAGTCGGTTCCTTCTTCCATTTTCTGAAGGATTTTCTTTTAGCTCAGTCGGTTCCTTCTTCCATTTTCTGAAGGATTTTCTTTTAGCTCTGATAGCTTCCTTCACCTCACTTTTTAACCACGCCGGCTGTTGTTTGGTCTTCCATCCTCCTTTTTTAATACACAGAATATATTTGGTCTGGGCTTCCAGGATGGTGTTTTTGAACAGCATCCACGCCTGATGTAAATTTTTGACCCTCGCAGCCACGCCTCTAAGTTTTTTTTTTTTTTTTTCACCGTTCTTCTCATTTTATCATAGTCTCCTTTTTTAAAGTTAAACGCTAACGTATTTGATTTCCTATGTATACTTACTTCAAAGCTAGTATCAAATCCGATCATATTATGATCACTGTAATCAAGCGGCCCCAGCACCATTACCTCCCGCACCAGATCATGCGCTCCACTAAGGACTAGGTCTAGAATTTTTCCTTCTCTTGTCGACTCCTGTACCAGCTGCTCCATAAAGGAGTCCTTGATTTCGTCAAGGAATTTTACCTCCGTAGCATGCCCCAATGTTACATTTACCCAGTCAATATTGGGGTAATTGAAATCATTGTTAATTCCCACAGGGATAGTAGAATAATATCAAAATATATAACCCACAAATTCCACTATTATATACCTGGGTATTGGAGGTGTGTGATCGCTAACATATATGAAATGTGGAGAAAAAAAGACTTCAGAAATCCTAGAGAATGCTCCTGTGTGGAAACCACCATATATCTGTGGAGCACCCCACTTCTTCAATCACTAGTCTTCACAAAAAAAACTCCACTCTTCTTATTCATATACTGCGTGCACATACACCTAACACAATACTCAAAGGTGAAGGCAACTAATCCAAAACATTCGGTGAAAGAAAAACTACTTAACTTAAATGTTCTTAGAACTGTCCAGTCTTCATCTATTTCCAAAGCCCAACAGGAGACCCTGTTTCGCCCCGAATAGGCTGTTTCAAGGGCAAAAACTTTAATCCAGACAGCTGATTTCCATCATTCAACTTCACCGCATTCAACTGCCTCCGGTTGGCGTCTTAAAACCAGGGGTAATTGAAATCACCCATTATTATTGTGTTGCCCAGTTTGTTTGCGTCCCTAATTTCCTTTAACATTTCTGCATCCGTCTGTTCATCCTGGCCAGGCGGACGGTAGTACACTCCTATCACTATCCTTTTCCCCTTTACACATGGAATTTCAATCCACAGTGATTCCAAGAAGTGTTTTGTTTCCTGCAGAATTTTCAATCTATTTGATTCAAGGCTCTCGTTAATATACATAATATACAATGCTACTCCTCCACCAATTCGATCCACCCTGATATAATTTGTACCCCAGTCTACGAATGGGGGGTTAGTGGAGAATGCAGATTTTCTAGCGTATAGACAACTGCGACATTATATACGAGACGGTAATTTTTCAGTTTCTTCTCTTCACAGAGAGTTGCAGCTTTTTTCTCCTGCTGATGCTACGGAAGACCTTATTTCTAAATGAAATGGAGATCTTGGTTTGCATGCCTCTGCTTTAGACTATAATCAGTTAATTAAGCGAATACCTGTCAGTTTCGGACGCTACATAGGGCCTATTTTACTCAGGAGCAAGTATTTTAAAATTATGGGATTGGGAACACTGGTTTGCATGAAATGTAGTTGAGATAATAATTCCTTTTATCATGGTTTCTGGGGATGCCCGAAGATACATCTATTTTGGAAGGCCATTTTACATTATTTTGACGGGCTTTGGGGAAGCTCTCTGTCACTCAGGGTTTAGAACCCATTTTAACGATTGGGCTGGGCTTGGCTCTTAATTTCATGAGCCTTGGCATGGGGCCTCAGTGAACTGTTTCTCAAGTTTCAAGGTACAATCATAATTGTTTTTTATATTTCCTATTTTTTTAAAGTCAGTCAAAGAATAGAACAGATCTTAGTCAATGTTCAGAAACCACAATTAACTTTATTAAAAATGATGCAACATGACAACGTTTTGCCTTCCAAGAGGTTGTGTCAGGGGATTTACTTTACAGTACTAGGGACCCTATGGGCACATACACCTAGCAGTGGTTAGCATCTAGCAGCACTGAATCACTCTTTACTAGGGTCCCTACGGGCATATACACCTTGCAAGAAGGAGGAGAAGCTTTGTTTTTGAAACTCTGATTATCAAGAATTTGTGCAGCAGTTGAGAGGAATTTGGTGCTGTGAGATGCTAATAATTCAGTGTGTATGTGCCCATAGAGACCCTAGTAGTGTAAAGTAAATCCCCTGACGCAACCTCTTGGAAGGCAAAACATGACCACATTGGGTTATTTTTAATAAAGTTTTGTGACCTTTGTTTGCTGTGATCTACGGACCTCTTATTGCCTCTCCTTTTCTGGATTGGATTCTAATTTGTAAAGTACCTTTTTAAAAAGTACCTTTTTTTTTTTCCTTTTAATAGTCTTTTTCTGGCATATTGGTGATTCACACGTCCCATGACGATGGCGAGCCTGGTGTCTCAGAGCCTGCTGACCTATGTGGAAGAGGAGAATATTGCTGCCTTGAAAACACTTCTTGAAAAATGCAAAGATGTGGATGAGCGAAATGAGGTATGAGATATTTGATTTTAGTTCAGGTGCTATATGAGTCCCCATCACGCAATAGTTATTTATTATCCTGCTAGACTAGGCCAGCAGATAAGAGGCAGAGAAACTGAACTGTTTTCAGTGACATCACCAATAAAGGAAGTGATGCAGCCTGGGACATTGTAGTATTTTTTTGTGCCTCTAGCATATGGTGCAGGTTGAACTGATGCAGTAGGACATTTCTTCTAGGGAGACAGGCCTACTAAGGGTGCAGTCCATGGCTGACAGCCTGAGGTGTCACCCCCCCCCCCCCTCCAGGGACTGGTCCATGGACCTTCCTCTATTCAAGCTCAGAGGCGACTGCCCCTCTGGGGTTCTGAGCTCCAGCCCATGGGCTTTGCCTCAGCCAGTGGGGGTGAGTAGCTTTCCTTCCTCCTCCACTCTTAAAATCCCCTCTCCCAACAGACTTAAAATTGTTTTTGAGGGATCAGGGTGCTTTTTCTTTTCTGTCAGCAGTTGTCTTACTGCATAAGTTTGAAAACATAAAAATGAAGGCAGATAAAAACCATATGGCCTACCCATGCATGCAATCTGCTATCCCTTTTTTTCCCATCTCCCTTAGAGATCCTGTTTACTTTCTCCCAAGCTTGCTTGAATTCAGATACAGTCTTTGTCTCCAACACCTCCACCAGGAGGCTGTTCCACAGATTTACCACTCTTTCTGTGAGCAAGTATTTCCTCAGATTACTCTTGAGTCTATCTCATTTCACCTTCATCGTATACCCCCTCATCACAGAGCTTCCTTTCAATTGACTTGCCTCCTGTGCATTTATGCCACAGATGCATTTAAATGTTTCTACCATATCTCCCTCTCCTGCTTTTCTTCCAAAGTATGCATATTGAGATCTTTAAGTCTGTCCCATACACTTTATGACAAAGACCATTGACCATTTTAGTAACCACCCTCCGGACTGACTCCGTCTTGTTTATATCTTTGGAAGGTGTTGTCTCCTGAATTGTTCATGGTACTGTAAATGAGGTCTCACCAGAGACTTTTACAGAGGTATTAATACCTCCTTTTTCCTACTGTCCATTCCTCCCCCTATGCACCCAAGTATCCTTCTAGCTTTTGCTGTTGCCGTTTCTGTTTGACCACTTTGGGTGTGATCATATGTGATGATCTTAAGTCCTGCTCCTCTTTTGTGCACAAAAGTACTCCCCCCCCCCCCCCCCCCCCAAAACTGTATTGCCCCCTCAGGTTTTAGCATGACTCTGCATGTTTTAGCTTGGAATTTTAGCTGCCAAATTCTGATTTCTTAGCGTCTCTTTGGACCGGCCCAAGTGAACTGATGGGTTGTTCATGCCTTCCAGCAGGTGGAGACTGAGAACAATGTTTCTTGTGAGAGCCAGTAAGAGCCAGGCTCAGCCCTATCAAGTCCAAGTATTCTCAGTCTCCAGCAGGTGGAAGACCTAGTAAACTCTTCAGTCATTGCTACTATATATTCTAGATAGTCTATATTTCTCATTCTCATTTCTCTGTGCGCCACTGGGGATAAGTGCTGGCAGAGGCGGGTTTCTTTTGCCTAAGGAGTGGGTTACCTCACCTCGAGCCTTCCTTCAGTTCTTGCTCTAGCAAAATTGGTAGTTTGAAGGCTGGTCTGCACCTCTTCGAGGGAAGGGTACTGTAGTACCGTGAGGAATAGCCACATTGGTTGGAGG
This sequence comes from Microcaecilia unicolor, assembly GCF_901765095.1. Taxonomy (NCBI): domain Eukaryota; kingdom Metazoa; phylum Chordata; class Amphibia; order Gymnophiona; family Siphonopidae; genus Microcaecilia; species Microcaecilia unicolor. The sequence continues at coordinate 437,223,604 of NC_044033.1, forward strand.
AGTGTGTAAAAAATAAAACCCAAACAAACAAAAACTGCTTACAGGGAGAGTTTTACTTCAGAGCGCTGCAGCGGTTCTTTAAAAAAAAAACAAAAACAAAAGACCAACGCGAACCTGCCTGCATTTCTCTCCTTGCTTTCTTTTGGCTGGCTGTTTCCTGAGACGTTAGAACGCTGACCGCTTCGCAGTCATGTTGACCAAGCTGCGATGTTTCACTGTGTGTCAGCGCCGGAGAGTCCTGGCGGACGACATTTGTAAAGTGTGTACTGCTTCTGAGTTGGAACTTCAATTGTTGGCCACGGGTGCTAGTGGCTCGGGTCTTTCCTCTGGTTCGGCTGTGTCTGTGGAGACAGGGCTGAATAGTGCAGTGCTGCCGGTTTTGGTGGGAACGTCCACCATTCTAGAATCTGTTCGCATCAGGGCAGCCTGTAGCATGTAGTTCGGTACAGGCCCAGCTGTCGGCTGAACTGACAGGAGGGTAGGGAGGGCCCTTGGGGGGGGGGGGGTTCTCCGGCCTTTGTGTTAGCTATGTATAATGCATATTTGCTGTGGCATTCCTCTCGTCCCTCCTGCTCGGCGGAACAGGTCCAGGGGCTGCTTCCTAGTTAAAAACAGGCTTGAGTCTCTTGGGAGGATAAGGAGGCCCATGGATTTAGAGTCCCTGGGAGATGGGGATAATTTTTTTGCTCATGGAAGACTGAGGGAGAGGAGGATTCCTTCTCTTCAGTGCAGGATTTGCCACCAGGGGAAGATCTCTCAATGGTGCAAGTCTTCCACAAGGAGGATTTACAAGAGTTAATTTCTCTGGTGGCAACTATGTTAAATATTGAGGAGGTACAGGAGCCTGTGGTTCACTGCAAAGTGGATCCTTTGGGTAATGGACTCTGTAAGTCTGGTAGATCTTTCCCTATACATCAGGATATAAGTGACATAGTTCAGGCGCAGTGGGATGTCCCAGATACTCCCTTTAGGCTGACTTGCTCCATGGTTTGTCTGCATCCTGTTCCGGAACAGGACAGGGACTGCCTCAAGCCTCCAGTGGTGGATGCAGTTGTGTCAGCAGTGACCAAGAAGAACACTGTTCCGGTGGATGGGGGTATGACCCTGAAGGATCTACAGGACCGTCGTCATAAGTACATAATTATTGCCATACTGGGACAGACTGAAAAGTCCATCAAGCCCAGCATCCTGTTTCCAACAGTGGCCAATCCAGGTCACAAGTACCTGGCAAGATCCCAAAAAAGTACAAAACATTTTATCCTGCTTATTCTAGAAATAAGCAGTGAATGTTCCCCAAGTCCATTTTAATAATGGTCTATGGACTTTTCCTTTAGGAAGCCATCCAAACCCTTTTTAAACCCCGCTAAGCTAACCGCTTTTACTACATTCTCTGGCAACGAATTCCAGAGTTTAATTACACATTGAGTGAAGAAGTATTTTCTCTGTTTTGTTTTAAATGTACTACTTCCTAGCTTCATTGCGTGCCCCTAGTCCTAGTTTTTTTGGAAACAGTAAACAAGCGATTCACATCTCCCCATTCCACTCCACTCATTATTTTCTTGATGCTTGTGTTAGTTCTCAATTGTCCTGACTCTTGTCTTGGTCGTGGCCTGTGGTCCGTCTCTACACAGAGCCACTATTGGCTGGTGGACTACCTCTATCCCGAGAAGGAGCCCTTGTTCTTGTGGCCCCCTCTCGGCGAATCCATCAAAGCTGCTAAGCATTGTCTACATGCCCACCACATCTTAAATATCAGTGATACAGTACATTTGTCAGCATGAGCAATAATTGGTTCCCCTTCCTTAATCATGCAGAGTCTCACCATTCCCTCCCCCCCCCCTTGCCAACCCTTGTTCGGGAAAGGATTTACTCATTATTTAAATGGCCATAACCAATTCACAACATATTGAGCAGTAAGCTTCTGCCCCTTGGGCTAAGCCCTTGTAGGTAAGGTCCCCATATTTGCATGAAAAAATTTTTCCATTTTGGGTTACCTTTCGCCTCTCTAGCTTCCCAGGTGGCTATCTCATGTATTTGGTTTCGCCAATGCCAAGTTGCGGGTGGGTCGGGGGATACCCATTTTTGCAATATAGTCTTACGTGCTATCAGGCAGACCTTATGGCACCAAAGCCTAGGCCCTTTCGCCTGTGCATTAAATGCTGATTGTGTGTCTAGCCCGTAGTGTTCCCATGCCCCCCTTACCGGTGTCTGTGTCGTGTCAGTCAGAAACCGTTGAATTTGCCTCCAAAAAGAGCGAACTCCCAGGCAATCCCAAAAGGCATGAAATAATGTGGGGGCTTCGTGGTCACATTTGACACATTTCACATTCCTTGTGGTGTTCATGTATCCCCATTGCTTTCCCGACACATATGCCCTCATTGCCACTCTATATCCACTCTCTCTAAGTCGTTCGTCTATGGTGAGTATCGGAATGCGTCTCAGTGTGGCCCCTACATCCCACCTCTCTAAAGACCCCCCCCCCCCCCCCCGATTCTCGTTCCCACTTATGTTTAATATAGTCTACATTTTTGTTAGGGGCGCTTTTCTCCAGTGCTCGGCTTATGGACGACACTGTCATTCCTATTGCTTCCAGTGCCAGAAAGAAGGTTTGTATTTGACCTCCAAGTTTTGAACGGAGTGCCGGCTGATTAAGGCTTGAAATGTAGTGTTTAGCTTGTACATACGCAAAATAGTCCCCCCCATGCGTTCTCTATTTTATTTTGCAGGTCCTCAAATTTTATGATGTCTCCTTCCCTTCCTAACAAATGTTCCACTTTTGTGATTCCCTGTGCCTCCCATCTAAGGAAGGCTGAATTAGTTTGTCCGGGCTCGAAACTCGGGTTCCCTCTAAATGTTAAAAGTTCTGATGTTCCTGGCGTTCCCCCCCAAAGTCCTAACTAGCATCTTCCATGCCTTGTGCATGGATTGCAGCAAATGGCAACGTTTAAACTGGGCCGGGATTTGTCCCTGTTCTAAGTGCAATAATGTGATAACATCATATGGAGCAAAATATTCCCATTCCGTTTCCAATGGTGTAAAGACATTTGAGTGGCTCACCCAGTCTCCTATATGTCTGAGGAGGCAGGCTTGGTTGTATAAGGTGAAATCTGGCATTCCCAATCCCCATCTATTCCATCCACCTTTCATCACATTGGCCTGTATTTGGGGTTTCTTTCTCGCCCAGCAGAACCTGCTAAAGGCCCTGTTGATGTTTGTTAAGTCTTTACGTTTCAGGCGAAGGGGGAGCGTCTACAGGAGATACAACCACTTTGGGAATATCACCATGCATATTAAGTTTATCCTGCCGTTTAATGATAACGGGAGGCCATCCCATCTATCCAGCCGGCGTCTTGTCCCCTCTAACAGGATATTTATGTTTAGGTCATGTAGCTTTTCTAACTCGTCCACTCATTATTTTATAGACTTCTATCATATCTCCCCTCAGCTGTCTTTTCTCTAAGCTGAAGGACCCTAGCTGCTTCCTCATAGGGAAGTCGTACCATCCTCTTTATCATTTTCATCGCCCTTCTCTGTACCTTTTCTAATTCCAGTATATCTTTTTTGAGATGCGGCGACCAGAATTGAACACAGTATTCGAAGTGCAGTTGCACCATGGAGCGATACAAAGGCATTATAACATCCTCATTTTTGTTTTCCATTCCTTTCCTAATAATACCTAACATTCTATTTGCTTTCTTAGCAGCTGCCGCACACTGAGCAGAGGGTTTCAACGTATCATCAGTGATGACGCCTAGATCCCTTTCCCGGTCAGTGACTCCTAATTTGGAACCTTGCATTACATAACTATAATTCAGGTTCCTCTTTCCCACATGCATCACTTTGCACTTGCTCACATTAAACGTCATCTGCCATTTAGATGCCCAGTCTCATAAGGTCCTCTTGTAATTTTTCACAATCCTCTTGTGATTTAACAACTTTGAATAACTTTGTGTTGTCAGCAACTTTAATTACATCACTAGTTACTCCCATCTCTAGTTTATCAGTAGACACTCCTGAAGAATGCCTTTGATGTTTCTGCCTTGGCAGTTCAGGCGGCGTTTTCTGGAGCACTTGTGGCCCAGCACTCGTGGAGTGTTTCAGGTGGTCAGACAGAATGCTAGATAGAGAGGCGGATGATGTGGTGCTAATTGATCAAGGGGTTGCTAAGATTGAGATGGGTTCAGCTTTTCTGTCTGATGCCCTGTATGATTTGCTTAGGGCGTTTGCTAAGTCCTTGGCGTTAGGTGTGTCTGCTTGGAGAATTCTTTGGCTTAGAGGTTGGTCTGTGGATGTAGCTTCAAAGTCAAAACTGAGTAAGTTTCCCTTTCGGGCTCTCAGTGGCGATGTTGAGGGGCCGATGCCCGCATGGACTGTGGCAAAGCTTCCTTCACCGACATCGATGGGGAGTCGACCTTGCGGCTCCGAGCTCGGGGACCTCACCACAGATGGAGGGCCAGATGCAGCTGCAGCAGACAACACGGTAGGCGCAAGCACCCCCAACGCCGAAGCAGAGTGGCGAGCAGTCCTTCCAGGAGCTCTGGAAGCAAGGCCCATATGTGCTCATTGAGAGCCGCCATCGGAGAAGACTGCGGGGTCGGTGGAGCAGTCAGTGGCAGAGTCGCCTGAGGCTCGGGAGCAGGAACCGGACTGCTGAGAGGTCGACACATCGGCACCTCCTGTATGGAGGGGGAATTCCTTGGTTCCCCCGTAGCTCTCGGCACCATGCTTTGAGGGGGAACAGTGTTGGTGCTGCTTAGCCTTCGCTCGATGAACCTCACCGAGGTTCCTCGGTGCCAAAGAGGACGACGTTGAATCCCCACGTTGCCTCGGGGTTGGGTTCGACGATGGATGGTCCTGCTGCACAGGAGGCCTCGAGGTAGGTAGAGGCCCACTCGATGCCTCACTACTCCCAGCGTGCCATGGCCTCTCAGCAGCCATGCCTACCTGCACTCCCGACGTTGATGCGTCCTTCGATGTTGATTCCGCTGACCTCAGTTCCGATGCTGATGTCAAAGGACCGAACCAAGCCCCAAAAGGTTTTTCCCTCTGGGCTTCTCGAGCCAGTGGAGTCCTCTTTTTTATGCAAAGACAGACAGAGGGCACAACGAGCTGGGCTGTGGTTGGGCCCAAGGCACTGGATACACTACGAATGGGTATCGGTGCCTGAGATGGTCCAGTTGCTCCGAGTACATCGTTTGAAGCAGCTGGGAGTCTTTGATGACATGGATGGGAAGACAGCAACGGTGAAATCAAAAGGCTCGATTGTGCCAAGAAAAAGGACACAAAAAGAGGGAAGACGGCTGCACCGAAAAAGAAAGGAAATTTTACCATGGAATAAAATAAGAAAATAAAGGGAAAATCTTATTTTTTTGAAGAAGAAGAAGACAAAGGGAGGCAAAAATGACTTGAAAAAACACTCAAAGGCTCTTTTCCTGGAGAGAGAGAGGAACCACAGAAACTGACTGTTGCTCCTCGCGCGGTAGAAAAAGAACTGAGGAGCGCAGTGGGTGGGAAGACACTTGGCACATCCGCAGTTCAATGCACAGCACACTCAGAAGGGTCCAGCAAGTTTTTGCTATGTGAAATGCTGGTTTCCGGGCTGGCGAGGATCGCCGACCCAGTTGTGAGTATAATACAGTCTGCTTGTCCTTGGAGAAAGGATAATAGAGCAAAAAGAACATAGTTCAGAAAAAGGAAAGTGGATATAAATGAAGAAAAGAGAAAAAAGAAAATTTGAAAAGAAGCTTGTGTTTAAGTTTTGCCTTTCCCCAGTTGGATACAGGAATTCCGTTGACGTCCCTCACCGAGGAGACGACTGCTAGCAAAGAAGAGCTACCCGATAATATATCTGATCTGAAGGCTATGTTGCAGCAAAGAATCGCTAAATTAAAGGACAGATGCACAGACCCCAACATTACCTGGTGTGAGATACGAGACATTATTGAGCGTGAGTTTCAACATATGCATCAATTGGTCCATGAGCAAAAGAGACAGGCTCTCCACTTACTGGAGTTTCAAGAAGCTTTGGCCTCTACCCTTCTTTCTGAATCATCTAGCTCGTAAGTCCTGCTGGCCTCCTGCAGCTGAGGGCCCAACCCTTGGTGAATGGTAGTCATCGCAGGTGAAGATTCCATACCTACTGGCCATAGATTGCAACGCATTATCCGTGCCTTTTGCCTGACCCTCCATACATCAATAACTCGAACAATCAATTTTTATTGTGGGTTTTTTGTACTCTTTTCTTTTGTTCCATATACTTTACCATTGTTATTTGATCATCTCTTCGTAATAATTACCAATCTGTCTTGCACATTATGCAAGCCAGAAGTGGGGATATATTATGCAAATCCCAATTCCTAGTATTAAGAGGGTTGAAGTTGAAGCTCTGATCCCTACCAATCAGGAGATATAATTTCATATATACTATTGCTATTTATGTAAATAGGCTTTTCGTTATTGTACCCTTATGGTTTCCCTTTTGCTTTTGCACTTAATTAGCACTGTTTTCTCCATGTTTACATTGTCTTTCATGTCTCTTGACATCTGTATATTATTTTTGCTTATTCAGTTCACACTGATTATGCCCACCAAGATATAGCAATGTATCATTCAGGCATACAGTTATTTTGCTTATTCCTTTGCCAGCCTCTGACTCTTGATGGACTGATTATGATGGTGCATGCCTAGAATAAAGACATGGAAAGATCCAAGTTTGTACACCATAAGTACGTCTTCAAGATCTATCCAGGCCCAAATGATGTTAGATCCCCCAAGGTTGTGGCAATAATCTTTACACCTTGCAAACTACTGGACCACAAGTCTTGGGTCCATGTGAAAGATATACGGGTTTACTCAGCCGCAGAACCAGATGTTACCAGCCTAACCATCTCAAGACCGGCCACTTCCTTCAGCAGGACAGCCTGAAAACCCAGATCTCCGTCCAGATTCTTCAGCGCTTCCACTGCCTCAACCATGATCGATGAAAGAGAATTCAGAACTGATACTTAATTTGAGATTTACTGTTGCTGTTTACGGACATTATAGATTCATATTTTGTTTTATTTTCAGTTTAGCAGTAATCCTGTCTATATATTGAAAAGGTTTTATTTTTATTTTCCTATTATTTCCTTTATTGTTCTAAATGTTTTTCTAAGAGTTTCCCCGTTATTTCTGCTTATGTAATTTAAATTGAAGTTGATATTGCTCAGATACAAGGGTAACATCAAACCCTAATACTGGCTAAGATATCATAATGTAGGTGTAAACCCTGTTAGTATCAACCAGTTATGCAATTGTTTAACTTTGGTGTAGGCTTACTTAAGCTACATGTTTTTCTGTAGGTTTGACTAGGCTCCAAGTGGGGTAACGGATATATATAAAATGCTTCCCATACTTCCAGGTCATTATGCATATGTCAAAATCCATGCATGACCTTTGTTAATATAAATTTTCCTAGGATTGACCCTTTTTGCTGTATGAGGCAACCTCATACTTGCTATCCACTTTTTAGTGCTCATGATTGGATGCTAATGATGAGTAATAGTAAGGTCCAGGCATTCCGACCTGTTTAAGGATTCTGAATACCTACAACCTAAAACAGCCTGCAATCTGAGTGCTAACCATATATTTGTTGAGCCACCATAACAATGCTTAATCAAAACCACTATTCCTTCCAAGGACCACTGAGATACATACATTAGATTATCTCCCCATGCACTATGCAGCAGATACAATAGAAGCCATAGAAAGACCTGAAAGTGTTTATTAGTATGATCCACCTGAAATTGCTATTACCTCAAGAGGGGTAACATCAGGATTAAGGCCCAAGGGGTTGGGTAATATAGAGGGAATTCCATATGCTCAAAAATATACCACCTGAGAATGAAGTTTCCTGTCTTGCATAATATCTGCTAGCAATCCATAAGAGCAAAACTCGTCCTTTCGTTTGATAGTTTGGCACCTTCTGGAATAGATAGTGACAAACTAGTTTTGTGTCACCCCCAGCTGCTGGGGTGACAAGTGGGGAATGTATAATTATACTACAGCAAGAGGCCCTCACTGGATGCCCACCGGAAGGGTGGAAGGAGTCATATTAACAAAGGCCAGATTTTAGGACTCAGGCTGTAAAAATACCAGCTAGGTTTAAAAGTCTATGACTGGCTGAGCAAGGACTTGCTTTTCCTGCAGGTTGAGATGTGTTCTAGCTTAAGACCTATCCACTGGAATAGTGGTGGGCCAAGTTACACGGCTTTAACCAGCTGAGAAGCCCTGACTAGGCCTGATAACCAGCTAATGGCCTTATAGTTGAGAACCTGCAAAAGCAGGACTGCATGATGAGTCTTTACAAAACCTGGTACAACTTTCAAATTGAATGTAGCACCTATGATGTAGGAATAATGGACAAAAATGGATAAAGTTTGGTTTTTAAAATGGAGTTTGTCTTTCTATAAGATGGCACCCAGATCACAAGATGATATGAAATTAATATATCTTCATAAAAAGAAAAAAAAGTTGATTACAAAAAGGGAAATTGCACAATAACTTGCAATAGCTAAAACGGAAACATGGGCACCTGACCGGGTATGATTCAGAGAGATTGAGCAAGATTAGAAAAAAAGTCCCTCTCCATAGACTTGTATGGTGACCAAATTGTATAAAAACAGGGTGCATGCAAGCCCTCGTTGGAACGATTTTCCCCAACGCGTCCTAGAGGGCAGGGCTCTGGCCAGTTGAACCCAGAATCTGTCTGCTGAATGTACCTGATTAAAGCCTGATTTGGGTAAGATTAAAAAGACTATTTCTTTAACTACACTGTTTCTGTCCTTGCTTCAATTTATTCTCTATCTTCTATCTGTTTTGCAAACTAACACACATACACACACAAGTAAGATTTCTCACTGAAACAGTTTTATAGACTTTTCATAGAATTTATGTGGGAACATAAATAGCCAAAGATTCATTTAGATCCAAATAGACAGAAAGCTGTGGTCATGGGAATTAGACTTGAACTGCGCCTTCTGATGCCTCCCCAACAGCGATACCCATGGGAAGGGGTGTCGCTGGAATTCATGGAGGCGGTCCACAAGATCGTAGAAGAACAGACCCTCTGTACACCTCCGTGTGGAAGGATCCCACGGGGGTCTATAGAGGGGTAGATTAAAGACACTTGCCACATAGAGGCAAAAACTCAAATGACCTGGAAAAGGGAACAAGCAAGGTGATCAAATCTGCAGACTACACTATCACTATCATTCGTACAGCTCTCAGCACAAGCAGGTACTTGCAGAAGAACTCTTCGCCCTTCTGAAGGCCCATGCGGTCAAACCCGTTCCACCAGGGGAAGAAGGGCTGGGATTCTATTCCAGGTACTTCCTCATGCAAAAGAAAACAGGGGGAATGCATCCCATCCTAGACCTAAGGGCCCTGAACAAATTCCTAGTCCAAGAAAAGTTCAGGATGTTTTCCATGGACACCCTTCATCCCATGATTCAGGAAAACGATTGGCTATGTTCTTTGGACTTAAAGGACGCTTACACACATATCCTGATACTCCCAGCTCACAGGAAGTATCTTCGTTTTTGGCTGGTAATGCAGCACTTTCAATACCGCGTACTGCCATTAGCGTCAGCTCCCAGAGTTTTCACAAAATGCCTAGCAGTAGTTGCAGCATCGCTATGCAGACTGGGAGTGCATATGTTCCCTTATCTCGACGATTGGCTGGTAAAGAGCACCTCGGAGAACGGTTCTCGGGAGTCCATGCGAATGACTATTCAGGTGCTAGAACTACTAGGGTTTGTAAATAAATTACACCAAGTCCCATCTCACACCTGTTAAAAAATTGGAGTTCATTGGAGCACTGCTGGACACGAGAGCAGTCCAGGCCTATCTCCCCGAGACACGGGCAGACAACCTCCTGTCCCTCTGGTGCCCAAGCTTCGGGCCTCTCAGCAAGTCACAGCTCGGTAGATGTTGAGACTCTTGGAGCACATGGCCTCCACAGTTCATGTACACCCATGGCACATCTGCATTTGAGATCTGCTCAATGGACCCTAGCTTCTCAGTGGTATCAAGCTGCGGGGAACCTAGAAGATATCATCCAACTGTCCACCGACTTTCGGAACTCTCTTTAGTGGTGGTCAGTTCAATCCAATTTGACCATGGGACGACCATTCCAAATTCCTCAGCCGCAGAAAGTGCTGACGACGGATGCATCTCTCCTGGGGTGGGGAGCTCATGTAGATGGGCTTCACATTCAGGAAACAGGTCTTCAGATCTACCTCCTGGTGCTTCGAGCGATCTGGAATGCTCTAAAGGCCTTCGTAGATCGGCTGTCCAACCAAATTATCTTTATTTATATGGACAGTCAGGTGGCAACATACAACACCAACTAGCAGGGGGGCACCGGATCTCACCCTCTGTGTCAGGAAACCATCCAAATGTGTCTTTGGGCGCAATGTCACAGCATGTTTCTCCAAGCCACTTATCTGGCAGGCGTAAACAACCGTCTGGCCGACAGGCTGAGCAGAGTAATGCAACCGCACGAGTGGTCGTTGAATATGGACGTCTGCAAGATCTTCCGAGCGTGGGGCACCCCCTCTGTGGATCTTTTTGCCACTCAAATCAATCACAAAGTCCCTCAGTTCTGTTCCAGGCTTCAGGCCCACGACAGACTAGCGTCAAATGCCTTTCTCCTACATTGGGGAACAGGCCTTCTGTATGCGTATCCTCCCATACCTCTAGTAGGGAAGACTTTGCTGAAACTCATAGTAGATGATGGCAGAAAAAGACCTGCACGGTCCATCCAGTCTGCCCAACAAGATAAACTCATATGTGCTACTTTTTGTGTATACCTTACCTTGATTTGTATCTGCCATTTTCAGGCCACAGAACGTAGAAATCTGCCCAGCACTAGCCTCGCCTCCCACCACCGGCTCTGCCACCCAATCTCGGCTAAGCTTCTGAGGATCCATTCCTTCTGAACAGGATTCCTTTATGTTTATCCCACGCATGTTTGATTTCCGTTACCGTTTTCATCTCCGTTACATGTGGGTACAGTGGGTTTCTGGTGGGTTTTGGAGAGCTCACATTTACCACCATAAGTGTAACAGGTGGGGGGGGGGGGGGGGGGGGCCTGGGTCCGCCTGGGTCTGCCTGTAAGTGCACTGCACCCACTAAAACTGCTCCAGGGACCTGCATACTGCTGCGGTGGACCTGAGTATGACATTTAAGGCTGGCATAGAGGCTGGCAAAAAATATTTTAAAAATTGTTTTTGACGGTGGGAGGGGTTTAGTGACCACTGGGGGAGTAAGGGGAGGTCATCCCCGATTCCCTCCGGTGGCCATCTGGTAATTTAGGCACATTTTTGTGGCTTGGTCATAAAAAAAAATAGGACCAGGTAAAGTCGTCCAAGTGTTTGTCATGGACGCCCTTCTTTTTTCCATTATCGGTCGAGGATGCCCATGTGTTAAGCACGCCCCAGTCCTGCCTTCGCTACTCCTCCGACATGCCCCCGTGAACTTTGGTCGTCCCCGTGACGGAAAGCAGTTGAGGATGCCCAAAATCAGCTTTTGATTATGCCGATTTGGGCGACCCTGTGAGAAGGACGCCCATCTTGCAATTTGTGTTGAAAGATGGGCGTCCTTCTCTTTCGAAAATAAGCCTGATAGTGTCGGTGATGGTGGGGTGGTGGGCAATTTCTCCAGTTGGGTTAGTTTTTTGTATACCATGACAGGAATGAACTCCAGGGCATGTGGAGCTGAGGGGAGATATGACAGAGGTCTATAAAATAATGAGTAGAGTCGAACGGGTAGACGTAAATCACTTGTTTACTCTTTCCAAAAATACTAGGACTAGGGAGCACGCAATGAAGCTACAAAGTAGTAAATTGAAAACAAATTGGAGAAAATATTTCTTCATTCAACATATAATTAAACTCTGGAATTAGTTGCCAACGAATGTGGTAAAAGCAGTTGGCTTAGCAGGGTTTAAAAAAGGTTTGGATAATTTCCTAAAAGAAAAGTCCATAAGCCATTATTAAGATGGTGAAAATCCACTGCTTATTTCTAGAATAAGCAGCATAAAATGTATTGTACTTTTTTGGGATCTTGCCAGATACTTGCAACCTGGATTGGCCACTGTTGGAAACAGGATGCTGTGCTTAAAGGACCTTTGGTCTGTCTCAGTATGGCAAAGTTTGTGCTGATGTTGTTATGTTCAGTCTCTCAAATTTACTGCTAACACTCGCTGTAGTACTTGCATTGTACCAAAGAGAGCTTGTAACTTATTCATAAGATGTAACTTATCCAGGTGCAGCGCTACGTGCGTCTGTTAGTAGTAGTAGTAGTAGTAGGTGCGCTTGGAAGTTTTATTTGATCAATCCTACCTAAAATGATGGGAAATATTTCTGTATCTTTCTGTCATATTTTCTTGGTCTTGGACTGCATTTCTTGGTACTTGAGGATCTTCATGTGCTTCACTGAGTCATCGCTTGGGACTGACAACTCAAGCAAGACCGCGGAACCATGATCCTGACTGCTCCCTTCTGGCCGTGCCAGATTTGGATCCCTCTTCTTCTGGAATTGTCCTCCGAAGAACCGTGGTGATTGGAGTGTTTCCAACCCCCATCACTCAGAACAAGGGGTCGCTTCTACATCCCAACCTCTAGTCTCTGGCTCTCACGGCCTGGATGTTGAGAGCCTAGAATTTGCTTCCTTGGGTCTTTCGGAGGGTGTCTCCCGAGTCTTGCTTGCTTCCAGGAAAGATTCCACTAAGAGGTGTTACTCATTTAAATGGAGGAGGTTTGCCGTCTGGTGTGACAGCATTCCGTAGGTTTCCTTTCTTGTCATACACAGACCCTGCTTGAATACCTTCTACACTTGTCAGAGTCTGGTCTCAAGACCAGCTCCATAAGGGTTCACCTTAGTGCAATTAGTGCTTATCATCAGCGTGTAGAAGGTAAGCCTATCTCTGGACAGCCTTTAGTTGTTTGCTTCATGAGAGGTTTGCTTTTGTCAAAGCCCCCTTTCAAACCTCCGCCAGTGTCATGGGATCTGAACGTCATTCTCACCCAGCTGATGAAAGCTCCTTTTGGGCCACTGAATTCCTGCCATCTGAAGTACTTGACCTGGAAGGTCGTTTTCTTGGTGGCTGTTACTTCAGCTCATAGGGTCAGTGAGCTTCAGGCCTTAGTAGTGGATGCACCTTATACTAAGTTTCTTCATAACAGAGTAGTCCTTCGCACGCACCCTAAGTTCCTGCCGAAGGTGGTGTCAGAGTTCCATCTGAACCAGTCGATTGTCTTGCCAACGTTTTTTCCTGTCCTCATGCCTACCCTGGCGAAAGCAGCTTGCACACCTTGGACTGCAAGAGAGCATTGGCCGTTTACATGGAGAGGACGAAGCCCAGTTGTTTTTCTTTTGATCCCAACAGGAGGGGAGTCACCATTGGAAAACGCACAATCTCCAGTTGGATAGCAGATTGAATTTCTTTCGCTTATGCCCATGCTGGGCTGACTCTAGAAGGCCATGTCAGGGCTCATAATGTCAGAGCCATGGCTGCGTCAGTGACTCACTTAAAGTCAGCCTCCATTGAAGAGATTTGCAGATCTGCAACGTGGTCTTCAGTCCACACATTCACATAACACTACTGCCTTGAGCAAGATACCCGACGCGACAGTCTGTTTGGGCAGTCGGTGCTGCAGAATCTGTTTGGGGTTTAGAATCCAACTCCACCCCCCTAGGCCGGTTTTTGTTCTGTTCCAGGCTGCACACTCAGCTAGTTGTGTATAGTTTCAGGTTAATGTATGTTATGTCCTCGCCGTTGCGAGGCCCAATTGACTAACTTTTGTTGTTTTAGGTGAGCCTGGGTACTAGGGATACCTCAGTTGTGAGTATAGTAAAGCCTGTTTGTCCTCGGAGAAAGCAAAGATACTTAAATGTACCAGGTATTCTCCAAGGACAGCAGGCTGATTATTCTCACAAACTCGTCCACCTCCCCTTGGAGTTGTGTCCTCTTTCTCTCTCTCTCTTTTACTCTTCACTGAACTGTGGAGCGCGGCTGAGCATTGGCATGCTCAGAAGACTCCAGCAAACTTATTGCTATGTGAAATGCTGGTTCCTGGGCAGGCACAGATCGCCGACCCAGTTGTGAGAATAATCAGCCTGCTGTCCTCAGAGAATACCTGGTACAGGTTAGTATCTTCGCTCTTTCACCTCATCTTTTAACCATACCAGCAGGTTTACACCTTTTTTAATGTATGGAATACATACAATCTGGGTTTCCAAGATGGTTTTGTAAAGTGTCTGTGCTTTATGTAATCTCGTATAGTTTGCAGCTGCTCATTTTAATTGTTTTGTGTTATTACTACTCCATAAAGAATGTATGCAGTGGTGTTCCTTGGTTGGCTGCCACCCAGGGCGGGTTTCCGCTGTGCAAACACCCCCACCGGGTGCATCGTTCCCCCCCCCCCCCCCACCTGGCACATCACCTCCAAACACTCCCTCCCCCACCCCCCCGGTGCATTGCTCTTACCTCCTGGGGTCTGGGAGTAGCCACGCAGCTGTTAACTCCACCGGTTTCCTGCTCCCTATGCCCCAGAACAGGAAGTAACAGCAGAGTGAGCAGGGAACCGGCGGAGCCGACAGCCACACAACTGCTCCCTGCACCCCCTCTGCAGCGTGCACCTGGGGCGGACCGCCCCCGCCGCCCTGCCCTCGGTACGCCACTGGATGTATGGATACTATTCAGTTTGCTAGAGCTTTTGAGTTTGATTCCTATTTTTGATAGCTTTTTGAACTTTAAAGACTGAAGTATTCTGTACATCCATACCTATGCTGAAAAGAAAGATAGCATGTATTTCTGATAGCACTCCAACAGTGTTTGTATGAAAAAGATATCAAACTTCTTCCTAGAAACTGTCATTTCATTTAAAATAACCACACCCACTATTCTTTATAAAAGAGATTGACTCTTGGAGTATTTCAGTGCTGTGAACTAGTTACTAATGTACAGTACCTTCAGAGAGTGGAAACCTATTAATAGAGGCACAATCTGTAGACCAAGTGGTCCTTGTCTGCCTCTATCTATCTTTATTTGTTATGAAAATCCTTTGCGACTGTATCAGTAATGAGAGAATTTATGGATTTAATCAGTTTCTAATATTCCAATTCTGAATAAAATGACATAAAGTATAAATGAAATTGTAATATCTAGAAGACTGTATTGTTACCTCATAAGCTGTATTCATTTAGCAATAATTTTTTTAAGATTTCCTGTCCAGATATTTGAACCTAGTTTTTCATTGCAGAATGGTCAGACTCCATTAATGTTGGCAGCTGAACAAGGCAACCTGGAAATAGTCCAAGAGCTTCTTAGCAAAGGCGCTAACTGCAATTTGGACGATGTAGTAAGTAGTAATTATAACTTTTTATCAAAAACAAAAAGAAATATGCTTTTCTAGGGTCCAGTAAAAGAGTAAATATGGCACTTGTTTAAACTGAAGATAACCTAGTTGTAATCCTCTTGGATGACCTGAAGGTTGCTCATCAATGTTGTTTAATTTTTTTTATTTTTTATTTAAGAAACATGTGGAGTTGTAATATTATTGCTATATTCATCCTAGGGATTGCCTGGCTTTTTATATTGCAAGAGAAATTGTGGTTGATTAATAAAGCAGTATGGAAAGCTAACACTATGCACAGATGCATATGCAAGAAAAAAGAATTAATACCGCCTTTATATAAACCATTTTTTTGGGATCCCCCACCTTGACCACTGTATTTGTTTGTAGAGATCATGGGAGTAAGTTATCAACATGGGCTACTGTTAAGACTTGTTATATTACTGCTAAGCCCAGTTATTAGTAACTAGGTCTCATTGCATAAATTGGGATCCTTGGTAAAGTAATACATCTTAACAGTGGTCCACAATGATAGCTTACATATCCATATGTTTTCAAGGACATTGAGAAAATAGAAGCGATGCTAAAATAGAGGGACCTGCAACAGAAACCGCTTAGTTGAGGCTTAAGGGTCTCAGTGTGTTTGATGGACGAAGGGGGGGATATGACAAAACTACGTTTTTTGTAGAAAAAAAGCATTCAAGGACAGTGGTTCATGATATAAAGTTCTATCAGATTGTAAGCTCTTTGAGCAGGGATTGTCTTTCTTCTATGTTTGTGCAGCGCTGCGTACGCCTTGTAGTGCTATAGAAATGCTAAATAGTAGTAGTAGTAGTAGAATAAAGACAACTCGGAGGAAATATTACTTTGCGAGGGGTACTAGATGCTTAGAATAAGTTACCAGTAAATGTGGTGGAAACCAGAACTGAATCTTCAGACAGATATTGAGGGCACTGGGAAGAACAAGGTTCAGAGCTGGCTAAAAGAAATGAGGTGGAGAACTGGGTATTGGTGTATGCCTATATTTTTACAAATTCCTGTACCATTGAAAGCCAAAAATTTAGATAGTGTACAGTTAAACAGAGGATAAGAGAAACAAACTTAAGACATCAAATAGACAAAAAACATAAAAAGTTTGAAGTTAAAATTTGTCTGAAAGTATGAAACACAGAGAGGTATTAGTAGTTCCACCTCTTGGAAGCATCCAGAAATAATTGAGCTCTTCAAAGCTTTTTTTTTTTTTAAACTGGTTTAAATTGGCCTCATTTCTTATTTTGTACAACAAAATCCCACTGCTGCTCCTTTTGATCTTGGATAAGTCACTTAACCCTCCATTGCTCCTTCCCATGTTAATTAACATATACTTAAAGCATTCTGTTATTATGTTACATTATAGTTCTTAATATTCTTCTTAATGAATCTAATAATTGTAATTCTGTTAACTGTGTAAGCCGCATTGTACCTGCTTCTGTGGGAAAGTGCGGGGTACAAATGTAATAATAAATAAATAAATTGCCTCAGGTACAAACTTAGATTGTGAGTCATCCTGGGACAGAGAAATATCCAGTGTACCTGAATGTAACTCATCTTGAGCTACTACTGAAAAAGGTGTGAGCAAAATCCAAATAAATAAAAGTGTGGAAACTTTTTTTATTTTTTACTTTTTATAAAGAACAAAATTACCGAGCATGTAGACATTGATTTAGCTAAAAGAAATTTGCTACATTTTTATGATGGCATGGATAAACATGTAGATAAACATGAGGCAGTTGATATAGAGGTGTTAGAGGCTCATTTTCAAAGCAAAAAGATTTAGAAAGTTAAAATAGGTTACTATCAGCCTTATTTTCGAAAGAGAAAGACGCCCATATTTTGACTCAAATCGGGAGATGGGTGTCTTTCTCCCGTGGGCGCCCAAATCGGTATAATCGAAAGCCGATTTTGGGTGTCTTCAACTGCAATCTGTCGCGAAAATTGGCAAAGTTGACGGGGTTGTGTCGGAGGCGTGGTGAAGGCGGGACTGGGGCGTGTTTATCGGCCGAGGAGAGATGGGCACCCTGGCCGATAATCGAAAAAAGAAAGGCGTTTTTAGCGCGAATTTGGGTCACTTTTTGGACCCTTTTTTTCACGAACAAGTCCCAAAAAAGTGCCCTAAATGACAAGATGACCACCGGGGGGAATCGGGGATGACCACCCCTTACTCCCCCAGTGGTCACCAACTCCCTCCCACCAAAAAAAAAACAAACAACTTTAACATCTTTTTTTCCCAGCCTGTATGCCAGCCTCAAATGCCATACTCAGCTCTATCACAGCAGTATGCAGGTCCCTGGAGCAGTTGTTAGTGGGTGCAGTGGACGTCAGCCAGGTGGACCTAGGCCCATCCCCCCCCCCCACCTGTTACACTTGTGGTGGTAAATGGGAGCGCTCCAAACCGCCCCCAAAACCCACTGTACCCACATCTAGGTGCCCCCCTTCAGCCAAAAGTGCTATGGTAATGGTGTAGAATTGTGGGCAGTGAGTTTTGGGGGGATTTGTGGGGCTCAGCACCCAAGGGAAGGGAGCTATGGACTTGGGAAGTATTTTACTTTTTTTTTTTGTTACAAGTGTCCCCTAGGGTGCCCGGTTGGTGTCCTGGCATGTGAGGGGGACCAGTGCACTACGAATCCTGGCCCCTCCCACGACCCAATGCCTTGGATTTGTTCGTTTTTGAGCTGGGCGCCTTCGGATTCCATTATCGCTGAAAAACGAAACCGCCCAGCTCAAATCCGCACAAATCCGATGCATTTGCCCGGCACAAACTGTATTATCGAAAAAAAAAGATGGACGCCCATTTTTTTGAAAATACGGTCTGTCCCGCCCCTTCACGTACCCGTTCTCGGAGATAGACGCCCATGGAGATGGGCGTTCGCGTTCGATTATGCCCCTCCACGGGCTCATTTTCGAAAGAGAAAAATCTAAAAAGTGTCATAAAGCAGCATTTGGATGTTTCTCACAAAAATGTCCAAATCAATATTTTCAAAACCTATTTTTCAGACGTTTTTCTCTACTGTTCGTCTGCAGTGAGTCCAAATCTCAGGGGAGTGTGTTAAGGCGGGATTTGGCCATTCCTAAGACTTAGATGTTTTTTTTTTAATTTTTTGAAGTCTTTATTGAACATTGAAAAGACAATACAACAGCAGGTAAAACATAAGAGTAAATGCAAAATGCCGTTCAAGATAAACACAACCAGAGTACCCTAGAGCATAAACTCTGCCACACTGTAAGAACGTACAGAAACAATCTCAATGCGGCTATGGTTACAAACTAGAACCCCAGAGTTTTTGGTATTTTTGATCAAGTACCCTCACCCCTACCCCCCCCCCCCCCCCCCCCCATAACCAACCAACAGACCCTCCCCCCTCCTCACCCATCTTAATAAGAGCAATGCCTCAGGAAGGGTTCCCATATTGCTTCCCATTTCGCCAAAGTACGATGATGCACAGCCCAGAGTCTCTCCATTTCACAAATGATAATTTGTTTACAGACAAAAAAAGCAACACTGGGCCTTCAAGACTGGGACAATAAATGTTCTTTATTGATGACCCGACACGGGCTGTGTTTCGGTGCAAAACAGCACCTGCCTCAGGGGTCAAGGGGGTACACAGTGAGATGTACTTGAAGTCAATTCAATGCCCCAGCGTATGATATAAAAAAGATCGCTGTTCGCTGCAGTTGCGGAGATGCAGCTCTGTAAAGAGCCTTCTTGTATGCCTGAAAGTGAAAAAAAAATTTTTGTTTAACCATCTCACCAAAGGAGGGACGGTAGGAGATTTCCAATGGGCAGCTAACACAACTTTCGCCACAGACATAGCATGCTTAGTCAGTAACGCCTGAGATTTAGTGAAACCTGTTTTTGTTTTTTTTTAGCAAATATGAAGTATTCAGGAGACCCATTTGATTGGCCTAAGGAACCAATTTTGTAATCTGTTGAATAGCTTTCCAGTAGGCCTGCACTTTAAAACAGGACCACCAAATATGGCTCTTCGTACCTCTCTGCCCACAGCCACGCCAGCACAGTGGTGATGCACTTGGAAACGTGGATCAGACGTACAGGAGTCAAGTACCTTCTATAGAGTACTTTAACTACACTCTCCTGAAAGGGAACAGATATTGACACCCTCGTCCAACCATTCTCCAAAAAGGACCAATCAGCATCCTCAATAGTCACCCTAGTTCCTAATGCCAGCGTTCCCTATGAGCAAGACAGGGACACATTTGCCTATGCTGATAAGAATACAAGCAAATGGTAAGACCCCTAGTAGTTCTAGAGTTTTCACAAAGATCCTCTATGAAGGAGTCCTCTTGCAATATTTTAGCCTTGATCTCCTTAGAGGAAAGAAAGTGTCTCAACTGAGAATAAGCAAACAGCTCTTGGGGTAGAATAGGGTATTATTCTGTTAGCGAGTTGAAAGGAATCAAATGATCTTCATCAAACAGTTGACCCCAGGTCGCTAAACCCAAATACGCCCCATCTAGAAAACAGCCCAAGAGAAAGACCAGGAGGGAAAAGTGGGTTCTTAGCTATTGGAGACAATTTGGAAAGGACTAAGTCTGGCTTTGAAAATAACCTGTCCCAGTAAAAAACGTTGACGAAATCGATGGACACAAGTTCTTACTTAAAATGCTGTATTTGCGTGGGAGCCACATCAATGAACGAAGAGGACAGGAACACACCTCAGCCTGCTCCAATTGAACCCATAACTTATGTGGATTGTCCTGAAACCATTCAAAAGCCACTCGAGCTTGAGCCGCTTTATAATACCAAAGAACGTTAGGAACTCTTAGACTTCCTTTCTCCGATCCCGATAAAGTAATGCCCTGGGCAGTCTAGGGCACTTATTAGACCAGACAAAACGAACCAGTCTATCCTTCAAATTCACTAAGAAGCCCCTAGAAAGCCTGAGAGGGAGGACTTGGAAAAGGTACATCAAACGAGGTAGTATATTCCTCTTTAACGTAGCAATCCTACCAAACCAAGACAAATCCGAGGCGTCCCACCTCTCTAGATCCTTATAAAGAGCCTTCAAAAGAGGAGGATAGTTAGCAGCAAACAAATCTGAAAGAATAGGGGTAAGAATAATCCCCAAGTAAGTTATGCCCCCAGATACCCATTTAAAAGAAAAAGAATGCTGAATGGACTCCAGAACCGGACGAGAGATCCCGATCGCTAAGGCCTCCGATTTATTAACATTTAATTTAAAACCCGACACAGAGGAGTAGGCAGTCAAACGCTTCATAAGATTAGGTAAGGAAATTAACGGTTTCGTCAGTGAAAGAAGAATATAATCAGCAAACACTGCCAATTTATATTCCCTATTCCCAACAGAGATTCCAGAAATGTTAGGGTCGGAACGTAAAGACATCGCGAGTAATTCCAAAACCAACGCGAACAACAATGGCGAAAGGGGGCATCCCTGCCTAGTGCCCCTAAACAAGGGAAACATCGGAGAGTTACCACCGTTAATACAGATACAAGCCTGTGGAGAAGTATAGAGAGCCTAAATCCATCTGTGGAAACCTGGACCAAATCCAAAGCGTTCCAACACTTGAAGCATGAAAGGCCATTAGACTCTGTCAAAAGCCTTTTCGGCATCCAACCGCAATAAACAGACTGGGATATCGCACTTCTTAGATACATGAATCAAATTAATCATGCGGCGGGCATTGTCCATGGCCTGACGACGAGAAATAAAGCCCGTCTGATCCGGATGGATTAAGTCAGGCAGAACTATAGCAAGGCGATTAGCTAAAACCGTCGCCAAAATTTTAACATCTGAGTTCAATACTGAAATGGGACAATAAGGATCACAGTCAGTCTTATCCTTACCAGGTTTTGGAATGACTGCGATCCAGGCTTCCATCATAGAGGGGGGAAACTCATCCCCAGCAAGAATCTCATTAAAGAGCGTCATCAATATAGGTGCCAATTCACCCCGAAATGCTTTGTAAAAATCATTAGGCAGTCCATCCAGACCAGGTGACTTACTAATTGGAATTGCTTTAATAACCTTAGAGACCTCATCAACTGAAACCGGACCATCCAGAGCTTCCTGCTGATCGACTGTAAGAGTAGGGAAAGAACATGTCGATAGAAAATTATTTTATCGCTTCTGGCGTGGTAGAAGTGTCAGATGTATAAAGATTTTGATAAAATGACTGAAATTTTTGATGGATCTGCAAAGATGATGTCGCAAAGTTTCCATTACCGTCCCCCACCTTAAGAATAGTGCGGTCTACCCGGCGTTGATGCAACTTAACCACCAAGGCCCTACTTGGTTTATTGCTATACACATATTGAGACTGTTGCTGATGTGCATAAAAGAATTGTAACTGGTCAGAATATATCTGGTCTAATTTCAAATGAAGTGCTTGAATTTCCTGCCTGGCACGGAAACTAGCTTTTTGAAGAAAGAAACCTCTAGTGACAGCCTTGAGCGCATCCCAAACAACCCCCATAGACGGTCCCAAATTTAAATTAAGTTCAAGATACTCTTGCAAGAGTTTTCTATAACCTGCCAGAATCTCATCCTCTTTTAGCAAGGTAGTATTCAACGTCCACCTCCTCTCTTTATCCTCCTCACGGAGAGAGGGAAGCCGGATCCAAACAGGAGCATGGTCCGTTAAAGTAAAAGTTCCAATATCTTGTGTCCATCCAGCATGCGTCAGAGAGATATCAACTAATAAGTAATCAATGCGAGAGTTAATATCGTGAGAGTGCGAATAAAATGAATAGTCACGAACCCCCGGATGAGATAGACGCCAAACATCAGAGATGCCAAGATTTCGGACAAACCTATTTAGAGCTTGGGAAACTTGAACATCTGGACCGGATGGTGGGCCCATCCTATCCAAAATAGGATGCTGTGTGGCATTGAAGTCTCCCCTCCAACTATCAATTTATGCAAAGTGTCCTACAAGCTTATTCAAAACCCTCTCCCTGGGCTTCACTGGGAGCATATATTGAGGCTGGAGTAAAGGCCAAATTATCTATCATGAGACTCAAAAGCAAGAATCGCCCATATTTATCACGCTGAGTTTTAACTACCTGTTACTGCAAGGAAGAGTGGAGCAGGATTGTTACCCCCCGCTTCTTACAACCATCTATTGCCGAGGCGCAAAAAAACAGAAGGATATTGAGGATATGATAAAACTTTTTCATGATCTCTTCTCCAATGAGTTTCCTGTAAAAACACTACATGTGATTTGAAATGCAACAATTCCTTAAATAATTTTTGGCGCTTTCGAGGGGAGTTCAGGCCTTTCACATTGTATGTCAAAAATTTTAAATCTTTACTCATATCAGACACATAACAGGCAGCTATGCAAAACATACATAAGAACATGGGAACCCCTCAAGACTAAAGCAAATTTAAAGAAGTCCCCCTCACAAAATCCCCTGAAAACTCCCACCCCAACCCCCTAACTACCCCTATCCCCCCCAGCATCCCCCCAGTCACAACCCCACCCACACTCAAACACCCATCAGACAGCACCTCACAGCACTGAATGAGAAATTGGGAGAAAGCAACCACCTGACCAAATAGACTCCCCAACCTCACACTCACCCCCCCACAATCACACCCCGCCCAAGCCTTTGTCACCTGATAGTATTACATCCACCCACCACCAATTCACCACACTTAGCATACTCCCTATTCACGACCACGCAATTGCCCCAAAGCAATAGAACAAATGGTCATCGATAAGATCCTAGGCAAGACATTAGTGAAACAAGTCTAAGTAGAGTCAAGTCTGGGCCTCTTGTTTCTTAGCCTTTTGAGTGTTTCTCTTCCACTTTTGTAACTTGGCCCTCGTCGAGGGAGCCAAATCAGTCGGCGGGACAGCAACTGAAGTCAGACCCGCTTCGTGAAGAATCTTCCAAGCCTCGGAAACACTGCAAAGCCTGTTCTGTTTACCCTTGATCATAAAACATAGCGCAAAAGGGAAAGCCCATCTATATGCAATCTTCTCCTTGATTAAGATCTCCAACACAGGCTTCATAGTGCGTCTCTGGGCTAGCGTGAACAAAGAAAGGTCCTGATAAACTGACACTTTAGCTTCATTATATTCCAAAGATGATAGTTGACGAGCATGCACCCACAGGTTCTCCTTAAAAGCAAATGAGGAGAATCTCACTATAATGTCCCTGGGTCTGTTATTCAGTGTTTTTCCCAAAGCTCTATGTGCCCGGTCTATGTCCACTGCACCAGAGTCCAGATTTTCACCCAAGATTTTTTCACACAATGAGCGCATAATAGCGGGGACATCTTCCACGTTACCATTCTTGGGGACCCCACGGAACCGGAGATTTGGCCTGTGTCCACGGTTCTCAAGATCATCAACTTTTTATTGAAGCTCCTCAGTTTGCTCCAACAACTGGGAAAATTGAGAGTCCACAACTGCCGCTCGCTCAGCCCGCTCGTCGGCCAGCTCCTCCAAGACCTTCACCCGGCCACCGAGCTCTCGCAGATCCAGACTAATGGCGTCCATGTGCTCCAGGATTTCAACCTTAGTGGCCTTAATATTGGAGCGGATCTCCTCCAGGCATTTGGCTAGTTCCTTCAGGAAGCCTTTCTTGGGGAGAGAATGACGTGTGTCCGCATGGGAGGAAGCAGAGTCTGACTCAGACGATCGAACCAGAGCAGGGGACGCATGGCGCGATAGGCCCTTAGCCAGCTGTCTCGCCAAACGGTGCTCGCCCTCCCTGTGCTGTGACGCTGAAAGCTTTCTCATGGCAACCTCAGACTCACCCAAGACCTTTCCAAGGTACATAGAGATGAAAATGAAAGTGGATGCCGGAGGATGAAGCTAATAGAGGTAGGGTAGTGCAGGAGCTAAAATCTCAGGCGTCAATTCAGCCCCATGACTTAGCTCATTTGCATTCCGTTTTTGTTAGCTGCTACCGTGGCAGGAAAATGGCTCGGAGAACCCTTTTGTGCATGTCCCGGTTTACTACTTGCACACTAAACTGGCTAGAACCAGTTTAAAAACCACGTTGCTGGCTCTTTAAGTTTAGTGCATCTGATCCCCAGTTCTCCAGGATTGCAGTTTAGTCCAGAATACAGTTGCTAAAATTATGTATGGACGGGGAGAGGGATCTTGGGGTGATAGTATCTGAGGATCTGAAGGCGACGAAACAGTGTGACAAGGTGGTGACCGTAGCTAGAAGGGTGCTAGGCTGTATAGAGAGAGATGTGACCAGCAGAAGAAAAGAGGTTTTAATGCCCCTGTATAAGTCGTTGGTGAGGCCCCACCTGGAGTATTGTGTTCAGTTTTGGAGGCCGTATCTTGTTAAGGATGTAAAAAGAATTGAAGCGGTGCAAAGAGAAGCTACAAGAATGGTATGGGATTTGCGTTATAATATGTATGAGGAGAGACTTGCTGACCTGAACATATATACCCTGGAGGAAAGGAGAAACAGGGGTGATACGATACAGACGTTCAAATATTTGAAAGTTATTAATCCGCAAATGAACCTTTTTCGGAGATGGGAAGGCGGTAGAACTAGAGGACATGAAATGAGATTGAAGGGGGTCAGACTCAAGAAAAGTGTCAGTCCACTCCCACAGCCGACGGCGGTGAGTTCCCCACTTCCTGGTTCGTCAGCGTCCGCCCAAAGAGGTGAGGTAGCGACGACGAAGGGGACTCAGATACAATCTTCAGGAGCGGGAGAAGGGAGGTTAGTACCTCCCGTAGTGACTCATCAGCCTACAGAATCGGCGGGGGATTTACAAGCAGTTGGGGAGAGGAGAGCTGATGTAGAATTGGTATTTCCTGCTGAACTTACTATCAAGCCTAAAGAGGTGACATTGGATTCATTGTGGGATCTTATGTCTCGATTGGGACAAATGTTTCTAACTGCTACAACTAAGCATTCTGTATTAATAAATGAGTTGGATCAAAAGTTTGAAAAACAAAAAATTGAGGCTGAAAAAATGACTTCTAGAGTGGATACAATTGAACAATCTGTAAAGAAATTGGAGAATATTCAATTCTCCCTTATAAAAGATGTATCCAGTCTAAGACTTAAATCTGAAAGCTTTGAAAATGATACCAGGAATCAAAATATATGTTTTATTAATTTTCTCTATATAGCTATGATAAAACCTGGAGACATGCTGAAGAGATACTTAATGGAGAACCTATGTATACCTGAGAACAATTTACCACCATTTTCAAAGGTCTTTTATCTTCCTCAAAAAATTCCAGAAACAAATGTACAACAGATTTTGGATATCTCAGCCTTTCTTGAGACTTCAGATACCCAGCAGGCCACACCAGCAACTTTGGTCGCGACTGTGGCCTTAATTCCTGATAAGCAATGGCTTTTTCAGATGTTTTTTAAACATCGAGAGAAACCATTTCTTGGTTTGAAGATTTCCTTATTTCCAGACTTCTCAAGAGAGACACAAAAGAAAAGGAAACAATTTCTCATAATGAAATCGGCTGTTCAAGCAGGGGGATCCTTTTTTTTGAGGTACCCCTGCAAGTGTATCGTTAGACTTGATAATATTAAATATTCCTTTACCGATCCACCTCAGCTATCCAAACTAATTGCTTCTAAGTCAACAGCTGGACCAACATAATACATTTTCACCAAAATCCTTCGCGAATAGCAATTTTCCTTTGATTTTTTGCCTTAAATAGGTTCCTCGAGTTTAAGTTTTGGAATCCTTATGAGGACTTGAGTGATTTTCCTTTCTTGACGATAGAATTATGATTTTTCCTTTTTCTTTTAAGATATATGTATATCACTTTCTTTCAAGACTGTATGCTTGAAAAATTATTGTAAATTTATAAATAAAAAAAAAAAAAGAAAGAAAAGTGTCAGGAAGTATTTTTTCATGGAGAGAGTGGTGAATACTTGGAATGCCCTCCCGCGGGAGGTGGTGGAGATGAAAATGGTAATGGAATTCAAACATGCATGGGATAAACATATAGGAATCCTGTTCAGAAGGACTGGATCCTCAGAAGCTTAGCCGAGATTGGGTGGCAGAGCTGGTGGTGGGAGGTGGGGCTAGTGCGGGGCAGACTTCTACGGTCTGTGCCCTGGAAATGGCAGATACAAATCAAGAAAATTAATAAATATAACAGAAACCTTCAAAACAATTTTAAACAAAAATTATCACTCTCATTATTCATATATATATAATTATTTTTTAAAATAAAATCCAATAAATTATAGAAAATTTTTTTATGTTGTGCTCAGTTTTTGGTGTATTGCTGTGGACTGATAATCCAGGCTTAGCAGGAACACCACCCTTACATCATAGCACATCCTACCTCCATCCTAATAGTATTGTTCAATAGATGGGCAAAGTCCAAAAGAATATAATAAACTTGATGTTCAAAAAATATATAAATAGCAATTACTTAACTTAAGTAGAGATGTGCAGAAAAAAATCTTCTTCCTGCCAAGTTCTTGTCCACTGCAATGCTTTTTTCAAAAAAATCCCTCTGTGCAAGATGTAAGACCATAAAGGTCACAGTTCAGCAGTTTCAATTCCCAAATCAAGGTCAGGTATACACAAAAAGTAGCACATATGAGTTTATCTTGTTGGGCAGACTGGATGGACCGTGCAGGTCTTTTTCTGCCGTCATCTACTGTGTTACTATGTTAAGATGAACCCATCAGGAAATAGGATATCCTCAATGAAATTTGGCAATCTGAATTGTAAGAAAAATGAGCACAAAGTCTGTATTGTGTAAAAACAAACAGGCACAAAATACAGAGTTTATAACTGACACAATAATTTTTTGAGCTGTTTTAGTGATATTCAGTTTTTTATTTAATGATATTTATACAGTGGTGGAAATAAGTATTTGATCCCTTGCTGATTTTGTAAGTTTGCCCACTGACAAAGACATGAGCAGCCCATAATTGAAGGGTAGGTTATTGGTAACAGTGAGAGATAGCACATCACAAATTAAATCCGGAAAATCACATTGTGGAAAGTATATGAATTTATTTGCATTCTGCAGAGGGAAATAAGTATTTGATCCCCCACCAACCAGTAAGAGATCTGGCCCCTACAGACCAGGTAGATGCTCCAAATCAACTCGTTACCTGCATGACAGACAGCTGTCGGCAATGGTCACCTGTATGAAAGACACCTGTCCACAGACTCAGTGAATCAGTCAGACTCTAACCTCTACAAAATGGCCAAGAGCAAGGAGCTGTCTAAGGATGTCAGGGACAAGATCATACACCTGCACAACGCTGGAATGGGCTACAAAACCATCAGTAAGACGCTGGGCGAGAAGGAGACAACTGTTGGTGCCATAGTAAGAAAATGGAAGAAGTACAAAATGACTGTCAATCGACAAAGATCTGGGGCTCCACGCAAAATCTCACCTCGTGGGGTATCCTTGATCATGAGGAAGGTTAGAAATCAGCCTACAACTACAAGGGGGGAACTTGTCAATGATCTCAAGGCAGCTGGGACCACTGTCACCACGAAAACCATTGGTAACACATTACGACATAACGGATTGCAATCCTGCAGTGCCCGCAAGGTCCCCCTGCTCCGGAAGGCACATGTGACGGCCCGTCTGAAGTTTGCCAGTGAACACCTGGATGATGCCGAGAGTGATTGGGAGAAGGTGCTGTGGTCAGATGAGACAAAAATTGAGCTCTTTGGCATGAACTCAACTCGCCGTGTTTGGAGGAAGAGAAATGCTGCCTATGACCCAAAGAACACCGTCCCCACTGTCAAGCATGGAGGTGGAAATGTTATGTTTTGGGGGTGTTTCTCTGCTAAGGGCACAGGACTACTTCACCGCATCAATGGGAGAATGGATGGGGCCATGTACCGTACAATTCTGAGTGACAACCTCCTTCCCTCCGCCAGGGCCTTAAAAATGGGTCGTGGCTGGGTCTTCCAGCACGACAATGACCCAAAACATACAGCCAAGGCAACAAAGGAGTGGCTCAGGAAGAAGCACATTAGGGTCATGGAGTGGCTTAGCCAGTCACCAGACCTTAATCCCATTGAAAACTTATGGAGGGAGCTGAAGCTGCGAGTTGCCAAGCGACAGCCCAGAACTCTTAATGATTTAGAGATGATCTGCAAAGAGGAGTGGACCAAAATTCCTCCTGACATGTGTGCAAACCTCATCATCAACTACAGAAGACGTCTGACCGCTGTGCTTGCCAACAAGGGTTTTGCCACCAAGTATTAGGTCTTGTTTGCCAGAGGGATTAAATACTTATTTCCCTCTGCAGAATGCAAATAAATTCATATACTTTCCACAATGTGATTTTCCGGATTTAATTTGTGATGTGCTATCTCTCACTGTTACTAATAACCTACCCTTCAATTATGGGCTGCTCATGTCTTTGTCAGTGGGCAAACTTACAAAATCAGCAAGGGATCAAATACTTATTTCCACCACTGTATTTACACATGGAAAGCTTTCAAATAAATTCAAAAACTGTCAAATCACCTTTTAAGGCACTGCCTATCCAACTGGGAACAGCTTTTGACTTTTTACAGATGGACTGTGCATAGGCAGTCCCTTATTTCTAATAATCTTTTGGTACTGTTTTCAATAGCATTTGCTATTTTCTTGGGTGAGCGAAAATGGTGGCAAGCTCTGCCTATTGGCTTCAGCCCATAAAATGGGTTAGATAGCTTCACACCCGTCTCCTGTTCTCAGTTTAATCTCCTTGGATGGAACAATGGTGGGTTGAGGGGAAGACAGAGAAATGCGAAAATGCTGCATGATGGGGGAAGGGAAAATAGAGAGACAGGAGTCTTGGTGGAGAGGCAGGTGATGCTGAATGGAGGGGGGGAGGAAAGAGACAAGATAATGCTGGAGGACAATAGAGGGGTGATGTTGGATGGTGGGGTCATAAGAGTGAGGAGATCCTGGAAGCCTAGGGCAGAGCAGGGTAGGAGAGGAAACAGAAGAGATCCTAGATGCCCAGGGCAGAGTAAGGGAGGAGACAGAAGAGATCCTGGATGCCTATGATGGGGCAGAGCAGGCAGTGGGGATCAGATCCTGGTTGGCTGTAGCGGGGAGAGAAGATTCTGGATAGAAGGGGGAGAAACTAGATGGAAGGGGAAAGAAGAGACACTGAATGGAAGAGGAAAGAGAAAGGGGAAACAATGGATGGAAGGGGAAGAGAGAGGGGGAGATGCTGGATGGACACTGGATGGAAGAGGATAAGAGAGAGAGAGATGGGAGATGCTGGATGGAAGGTGGAGGTGAGAGACAGGAGTGAAGGGGTTGGGAGAGAGAGCAGAGATGCTAGATGAAAGGGGGAGAGAGAGGGAGGAGATGGATGAAAGGGAGAGAGGGAAGAGATGCTAGATGGAAGGGACAGAGAGAAGGAGGAGATGCTGGACGTAATGGGGAAGAGAGAGGGGGGGATAGGAGAAAGGATGGAATAGAGGGAGAGAAGATGAAAGAGGAGAAGAAAGAGTTAGTGGAAGTCTGGAGAATGGGAGGGCCGGAGTAAAGGAAAGAGATGGAAACTTGTAGATTGATGCAGTAAAAAGAAGTATTTGAAGGCTAGAGAGGCAGAAAAATAAGTGGAAGAAACTGGAAGGGAAAGATCAATGCTGGATATGGATATAATGAAGGAAGAAGACAGGAGGAGAGAAAAAAGATGACAAATGGAAAAGGAAACCCTGGAAGAGAGTTAAGAGAAGACAGAGGAAAACAGACACCAGAGACTAGAGCCAACATGATTAGAAAAATTAAATGACGAGACCACACAGGTAGAAAAAAAAAATATTTTTAACTTAGCATAAAGTTAGCATGTATCCTACTCTAAAGATAATAAGTAAAAATAAAACAAATATGTAGTTTAAAATGAACCCCTTAAGAAGCCAGACTCTGCACACAATGCAACACCACAGAAAGAGAAACAGAGTTGTCTGTCCCTCTGTACTGTGGAAAATATAAACATTTCAAAAACTGGCATACTACAAACAGTATATTACAAATTAAATGGAAAATAAGGTGACAGGTTTTCTATTGGACTAAGTTTAATACATTTTTCAGTTAGCTTTCAGAGGCCAAAACCACCTTCTTCTGGTTGGGACAGTATACCATATCTAGGGGTCCTTTTACTAAGGCACGCTAATGGATTTAGCGCATACTAATTATTAGCATGTGCCAGGGGCGTAGCTACGTGGGGCCACGAGGGCATGGGCCCCCACAGATTATGCCCTGACCCCCTCTACATTTGACCCCCCCCCCCCCGGCGCCTTCATTGTGGGATCTGTTTTGACGCCTTACGTCCTGCACGGTGCTACATGCATGGTGCAGGACGTAAGGCGTCAGAAACAGATGATCCCACAACGAAGGCGCCGGAGTCGACCAGCGCTGAAGAAGGCTCTTCGACTGACGGGGATTGGGGACCCCTGCCAGCAAACAAGGTACCTGATGCGGTGGCGGTGGGGGGGCGGTCCAAAGTGGCAGGGGGTGGGTCGGCGGTGGCGAGGAGGGGTTGGCGGTGGGGGGGGAGGCGACTAAATGGTGCCCCCTCACCTCGGGCTCTGGCCCCCCTCCCGCCGACGTCTGGCTACGCCCCTGGCGTGTGCTAAATATTAAAGAAGCTCATGGATTTAAATGGGCTTCTTAGCATTTACTGTACACTAAATCCATTAGCAAACTTTAGTAAAAGGACCCTTAATTTGTAACGTAGTATGGAATATTTCAGGTTTTGAAATTTACACCTGCTGTGTTTATATTTTTACACAGTATGAGGGGACACACCACTGTTTCTCTGGTGTTGCATTGTGTGCACTCTGGCATCTTAGGAGTTCACTTTAATCTTTGTTTATATATTTCTATTTTTAGTTTGTAGTTATTTATTCTGTATTTGGTGAAGGTCTGTCTACGTTCTGCATGTGTGGAAGAGACCAGGTATTCTGCTGACACAAAGTTTGTGCAGGATCAATCTGTACTAATCTGGCTGGTTTAAAAATACTGGGGTTCCAAATATCATAAAAAATGAGCTGCTACCTGTAGTTTCTGTCCACCAGATGGACTTTTGCTGTGGTCTCAGATGCCTCAAGTCAACACCCACCTGATTCAGGAAGAAGTTAGTCTCCTCTGAGAGGAGGAGTAGCCTAGTGGTTAGTGCAGTGGACTTTGATCCTGGGGAATTGAGTTTGATTCCCAGTGCAGCTCCTTGTGTCTCTGGGCAAGTCACTTAACCCTCCATTGCCCCTGGTACAAAATAAGTACCTGAATATATGTAAACCGCTTTGAATGTAGTTACCTCCTAAGGTCTCGTTTCAGCTGTTTGTGGAAGGCATATAGATAGCTGGTTGGCTGGTGGTCGTGAGGATCACCTGGTGACTTGCCTGCCTGGTGCGAAGGTGGTGGACCTTACGCGTCACCTAGTTAGGATTTTAGATAGTGCTGGGGAGGAGGCAGCTGTCTTGGTACATGTGGGTACCAATGACATAGGAAAATGTGGGAGAGAGGTTCTGGAAGCCAAATTTAGGATCTTAGGTAGAAAGCTCAAATCCAGATCCTCTAGGGTAACATTTTCTGAAATGCTACCCGTTCCACGCGCAGGGCCCAAGAGACAGGAAGAGCTCTGGAGTCTCAATGTGTGGATGAGATGATGGTGCAGGGAGGAGGGTTTTAGATTTGTTAGGAACTGGGCAACATTGTGGGGAAGGGGGAGCCTATTCCGAAAGGATGGGCTCCACTTTAACCAGGGTGGGACCAGGCTGCTGGCATCGGCATTTAAAAAGGAGATAGAGCAGCTTTTAAACTAGAAACTGGGGGAAGGCCGACAGTCGCTCAAAAGCGCATGGTTCGGGATAAGGTATCTTTCAAAGATATCACCAAAACAGGGAAGATAGGGTATCCTGATAGTGAGGTTGCAAAAGAAACTGTAGTAGATCAGGTGTCCTTAAATAAAAATAAAAATTAGACAAAAGATTGCAAATTAATACTGTCAAGTACTGAGCATGATGTAAATAGGAACAACAAACATGGTTTGAAATGTTTATATGCGAATGCCAAGAGCCTAAGAAATAAGATGGAAGAGTTAGAATATATTGCACTAAATGAAAAATTAGATATAATAGGCATCTCTGAGACCTGGTGGAAGGAGGATAACCAGTGGGACACTGTCATACCGGGGTACAAATTATATCATAGTGATAGGGTGGATCACATTGGTGGAGGTGTAGCATTGTATATTAACGAAAGCCTTGAATCAAATAGATTGAAAATTCTGTAGGAAACAAAACACATCTTGGAATCACTGTGGATTGAAATTCCATGTGTAAAGGGGAAAGGGATAGTGATAGGAGTGTACTACCATCCGCCTGGCCAGGATGAACAGACGGATGCAGAAATGTTAAAGGAAATTAGGGACGCAAACAAACTGGGCAACACAATAATAATGGGTGATTTCAATTACCCTGATATTGACTGGGTAAATGTAACATTGGGACACGCTAGGGATGAAATCAAGGACAGCTTTATGGAGCAGCTGGTAAAGGAGCCGACGAGAGATGGAAAAATTCTAGACCTAGTCCTTAGTGGAGCGCATGATCTGGTGCGGGAGGTAATGGTGCTGGGGCCGCTTGATAACAGTGATCATAGTATGATTGGATTTGATATTAGCTTTGAAGTAAGTATACATAGGAAATCAAATACGCTAGCGTTTAACTTTAAAAAAGGAGACTATGATAAAATGAGAAGAACGGTGAAAAGAAAACTTAGAGGAGCGACTGCGAGGGTCCAAAATTTACATCTGGCGTGGATGGTGTTCAAAAACACCATCCTGGAAGCCCAGACCAAATATATTCCGCGTATTAAAAAAGGAGAGCGGAAGACCAAATGACAGCCAGCGTGGTTAAAAAGTGAGGTGAAGGAAGCTATTAGAGCTAAAAGAAAATCCTTCAGAAAATGGAAGAAGGAACCGACTGAAAATAATAAGAAACGGCATAAGGAATGTCAAGTCAAATGCAAAGCGCTGATAAGGAAAGCTAAGAGGGACTTTAAAAAAAAGGCTGCGTTGGAGGCAAAAACACATAGTAAAATTTTTTTTTAGGTATATTAAAAGCAGGAAGCCGGCAAAAGAATCGGTTGGACCGCTAGATGACCGAGGAGTAAAAGGGGCGATCAAGGAAGATAAAGCCGTAGCGGAGAGATTAAATGAATTCTTTGCTTTGGTCTTCACCAAGGAAGATTTGGGAGTGATACCGGTGCCGGAAATGGTATTCGAAGCTGACGAGTCGGAGAAACTTAATGAATTCTCTGTAAACCTGGAGGATGTAATGGGGCAGTTCTACAACCTGAAGAGTAGCAAATCTCCTGGACCGGATGGTATTCATCCCAGAGTACTGATAGAACTGAAAAATGAGCTTGCGGAGCTATTGTTAGAAATATGTAATTTATCCTTAAAATCGAGTGTGATACCAGAAGACTGGAGGGTGGCCAATGTAGCGCCGATTTTTTAAAAAGGTTCCAGAGGAGATCCGGGAAATTATAGACCGATGAGTCTGGCGTCAGTGCCGGGCAAAATGGTAGAGACTATTAAGAACAAAATTACAGAGCATATTCAAAAGCATGGATTAATGAGACAAAGTCAACATGGATTTAGTGAAGGGAAATCTTGCCTCACCAATCTACTACATTTCTTTGAAGGGGTGAACTGGTTGATATTGTATATCTGGATTTTCAGAAGTCGTTTGACAAAGTACCTCATGAAAGACTCCAGAGGAAATTGGAGAGTCTTGGGATAGAAGGTAGTGTTCTATTGTGGATTAAAAACTGGTTAAAAGATAGAAAACAGTGAGTAGGGTTAAATAGTCATTATTCTCAATGGAGAAGGGTAGTTAGTGGGGTTCCCCAGGGGTCTATGCTGGGACCGCTGCTTTTTAACATATTTATAACATATTTATAAATGACCTAGAGATGGGAGTATCTAGTGAGGTAATAAAATTTGCTGATGACACAAAGTTATTCAAAGTCTTTAAATTGCGGGAGGATTGTGAAAAATTATAAGAAGACCTTACGAGACTGGGAGACTGGGCCTCTAAATGGCAGATGACATTTAATGTGAGCAAGTGCATAGTGATGCATCTGGGAAGAGGAACCCGAATTATAGCTATGTCGTGCAAGGTTCCACGTTAGGAGTCACGGACCAAGAAAGGGATCTAGGTGTCGTCGTTGATGATATGTTGAAACCTTCTGCTCAGTGTGCTGCTGCGGCTAAGAAAGCAAATAGAATGTTAGGTATTATTAGGAAAGGAATGGAAAACAAAAATGAGGACGTTATAATGCCTTTGTATCGCTCCATGGTGCAACCGCACCTCGAATATTGTGTTCAATTCTGGTCGCCGCATCTCAAAAAAGATATAGTGGAATTAGAAAAGGTGCAGAGAAGGGCGACGAAAATGATAAAGGGGATGGGACGACTTCCCTATGAGGAAAGGCTAAAGCAGCTAAGGCTCTTCATCTTGGAGTAAAGGCGGCTGAGGGGAGATATGATAGAGGTCTATAAAATAATGAGTGGAGATGATCGGGTAGATGTGAAGCGTCTGTTCACGCTTTCCAAAAATACTAGGACTAGGGGGCATGGGATGAAGCTACAATGTAGTAAATTTAAAACGAATCGGAGAAAAATTTTCTTCTCTCAACGTGTAATTAAACTCTGGAATTTGTTGCCAGAGAATGTGGTAAAGGCGGTTAGCTTAGCAGAGTTTAAAAAAAAAGGGTTGGACGGCTTTCCTAAAGGAAAAGTCCATAGATTGTTATTAAATGGACTTGGGGAAAATCCACTATTTCTGGGATAAGCAGTATAAAATGTTTTGTACTTTTTGGGATTTTGCCAGGTATTTGTGATCTGGATTGCCCACTGTTGGA
Source organism: Microcaecilia unicolor (assembly GCF_901765095.1). NCBI lineage: Eukaryota > Metazoa > Chordata > Amphibia > Gymnophiona > Siphonopidae > Microcaecilia > Microcaecilia unicolor. The sequence goes on from NC_044033.1 coordinate 437,258,892, forward strand.
AACAGGATGCTGGGCTTGATGGACCTTTGGTCTTTCCTAGTATGGCAATATTTATGTACTTATGTAAGGCTATAAAGATGCAGACTATTGGTTGCGACATTTTGAAGCAGAACCGCTTCCAGAGAGCACCATTCGGCAGTTGCAGTTACAGTTTGAGAGACTCGTGGTGCTGGATTACATCATAAGGAGTACCAATGGGGGGAAATGACCACCGGCTTATTAAGTATGATTTACCCAAGGGACAGCATGAGTGTCCAGGACACTGGCTGGGTGGTAGTGAAGGAGCCAATTATCAACATGTCCTCCCTCCATGCATTTTCAGCCTGAGGAACGTTAGATGAGTATACACCTTTTTTTAAAATTTACCTTTTTGGTCAGATGCATTCATCGTCGAACCGTGATGTATATGTTTTTTTCGTGATGTATACGGGTTTTTTTCCCTTAAGGGTTTTAAAATTTTTAAAATTGTTTTAAGGTTCAAAGTAATTCTTTAACTGTTTAGAATTATGAAAATTGTTTTATTGTTAAGTGATGTTTAGTATCTTTTTAAAAAGAAAGTTGAGTACTTATCATCTAGTTGGTGATAGGTTGCATGTAAAATTTTTGATTCTCGCTAGGGTAGGGAGATCAGATTTGAAGGATGTTACTAAAATAGGTAAATTGCCTTGACTTTTTAATCATATTTGGCAAACGTGGGTCTTTTATGAAACTTGAGAGCCTTGAGTAGATGTTGTCCCTAGGTTTTTCATTTTGTGGTGATAATGAGGGTTGCAGCATTGTGTACCCTGTGGATAAAGAATATTAACAGTAGACTCAGTCATTGAGGAATGTGTGACATGTTTAGACTGGTTTAAATGAACTTATACTGTGTTCAAAGAACAGGAAATTTCAGTGTTATTAAAAAAGCAAAACAAAATCTTTTTGTACTAAGTGGATAAACAGAGTAGAAGTTTGCTGTTATTATAGTATTCAAGGTTGTGAAATCCTTTCGTGTTAGAAATGTCCTTTGGTTCATAAAGGAATGAGACGTGCAAGGTTCTGAGACCTTGAAAGAGTCTGAAAGATTGTCATTTGCTGAATTCAGAATATTACTAGTTTGCACTATTGTGTCCTCCTGAAATGTTTAAAGAAACAAAAAGATGATGTAATATCTCTGACAGTGGTAAACATTTTTTTCCATAGGTCCATAACAGAATGGAACTCGTGACTATTTTATCTGTGTTCCTTCTGTTTCTCCCCTTGGCTTATTTAATATAGAGCTGTTTGGGCAATAGTGGTTTTATTGATCCAGTGTAAGACAGTTCTGCATCTGTTTATACAGCAAGATGATTAGCTAAGTAGTCTTGATTTTATTTTGAAAGATACTGTTGGAGGAGCAAGGACAAAATATGATCTGGGTTTAATAGGTAAATTGAATAGTGGTGCTAAACTGTTTGTTTCTAAAGGTACAAATTTATGGGACAATTGTATACAGCACAGGGGTAGATTAGCATATGCTGTTAACTCTTAAAGGTTGAGCACTTAAAGTCAAAGCCCACTGTCATGTCATAACTAGAATGTATATTTTTTCCCAAAGGTAAAGTTCAGTATGTGCTGTAGTGCAATTCAGTAGTAAAATAAGGCATCTGAAAGCTAAAGCATGAACAAGAGGGGAACGTATACTGTTGGTGATGAGCTGGCAAAGGGGGATGAGATTTGATATACTGCCTTTCAGGGATTTACATCTTATATGCAGGTACTTATTTATGTACTTGGGACAATGGAGGATTAAATGACTTGCTCAGAATTAGAAGGAGCTTCAGTGTGATCCAAACCTGGTTCTAAGGCCGCTGCACTAACAGGCTACTACGCCACTCCAAAGGTAGCTGCAGTGCAGAGACCAATTCTGAGCTTATAAATTCTTCTTGAACAATGGCATCGGTTGGGTTATTTATTTTACCACAAGTCAGGCTATTTTAGTACAAGGTATGGGCAGGGACAGAGGAGATTGCTTGCAGGGATGGGTGGAGATGGAGGAGATTAATTGCGGTAATGGGCGGGGATGGGTTAGATTCCAGTGGGGATGGGTGAAATTTCTGTCCCTGGTCAACTCTGTATTGCAGATGTACCTCAATGACCGTGTAGACTAACACTTTGCCTGCCTGCAAATGAGAAAACTGTAATGAGATCTTAAATTTCAACTGAATTCACTTGCCCAGCCTATCTCTACTAGCCTTCATCTGTCAGCTTTACTTTGAACTATGCTTCAGTGGTGAATGTCCAAGTTTAACCTGACCAATGATGTCCCATTTGCATCACTGGCGTATCACTGAATATTCAAAACAGATGCTTGCAACACCAACTAGAAGTTCACCTTGGCTTTCATCTTACCTGGAGGACCTGGTCATAAGCTTAAAAGACTGCTTTATATTAATTATCAGATGTTCCAAGCAATATTTTACTTCCGGGTGTGTTGCAGCTTCAAGAACGTTCATTATTTAGTTCAGACAGATTATTGATTTGCCAAGTTTGAGCCAACAAATGGGAAAGAATGGGTTCTTTTCATTTATGTCAGGAAGCAGGAAGAATTTGTGACTTTGATTTCCAGTGCATGCAAATTTAGGCCCCTTATATTGTGGACCATCAGAAACAGATAGCTGATAGGCTCAGTGAAGTTCTTCAACCCCTGCAATGATCTCTGGACTAGAAAACCCTGCAGATCATCTTTAAAGCCTGGGGGAGCTCCAAATGGACTGCCTTCACCAGCGGCAAAGCTACCTGTGTTGTTTAATGTGTCTAACTCAGAATCAATCGGCAAGAGACAAACACACTGACCGTAAAACGGGTGTGGTCCCTACTCTACAGTATTCCTCTCATAGCAAAGACCTTGCACAAGTTTCAAAAGAGGTCCTGGCACAGTGATTCTGATAACACCGTACTGACCTTGTGAGAAGAACTGGTTCCCTCTTCTCAAAAGACTCTGTTCTTCCTCTGTGGGCTAGATTTCCAAAACATCCAACTTGATGTAACATCTCTCTGATAACAAGAACATACATAGTAACATAGTAGATGACAGCAGAAAAAGACCTGCATGATCCATCCAGTCTGCCCAACAAGATAAACTCATATGTGCTACTTTTTGTGTATACCTGACCTTGAATTGTATTTGCCATTTCCAGGGCACAGACCGTAGAAGTATGCCCCGCACTAGCCCTACCTCCCACCACCGGCTCTTCCACCCAATCTCGGCTAAGCTGCATCATAGATTCAAGAACCAGCTTAAAATTGTAACGTACGTGAAAAATTCAGGACATATAATTCCTTAAGCATATGACTGTTAAATATGAATCAGCAATTGCTGATCCCAGAAGCTTATGATTGAGGGGGCAATCAACAGTACAGTGATTTAATAAACCCAACACAAGAAATGATTAAATCTGTTAGGCAGTTGGTTGTTCTCTGCCAAAAACTATTAAAACCATCCACAACCATGTCAATTTCAGGAAATCACTTAAGATCATTTTATTTGGAAAAGCTTATCCAAAGGACTCAGCAGGTGTCTCCTCTGCTTGATACACATCAATCTGTCGACAATTTTGGACACTTCCACCCTTCCCTCCTCTCTCCCGGTTTCCCTGCTCCTTCCGTCCCTTCCCCGTCTTCCCTATTTTTTCTTATGTAGGTTTTCTGTTGAATTAGCTTGATTTTACTGCACTGGCGTCTGCCTCTGTGGTGCGCTGTAAGCCACATAGTAACATAGTAGATGACGGCAGAAAAAGACCTGCACGGTCCATCCAGTCTGCCCAACAAGATAAACTCATATGTGCTACTTTTTGTGTATACCTGACCTTGATTTGTATCTGCCATTTCCAGGGCACAGACCGTAGAAGTCTGCCCCGCACTAGCCCCACCTCCCACCACCAGCTCTGCCACCCAATCTCGGCTAAGCTTCTGAGGATCCATTCCTTCTGAACAGGATTCCTATATGTTTATCCCATGCATGTTTGAATTCCATTACCGTTTTCATCACCACCACCTCCCGCGTGAGGGCATTCCAAGTATTCACCACTCTCTCCATGAAAAAAATACTTCCTGACACTTTTCTTGAGTCTGACCCCCTTCAATCTCATTTCATGTCCTCTAGTTCTACTGCCTTCCCATCTCCGGAAAAGGTTCATTTGCGGATTAATAACTTTCAAATATTTGAACGTCTGTATCATATCACCCCTGTTTCTCCTTTCCTCCAGGGTATATATGTTCAGGTCAGCAAGTCTCTCCTAATATGTATTATAACGCAAATCCCATACCATTCTTGTAGCTTCTCTTTGCACCGCTTCAATTCTTTTTACATCCTTAGCAAGATACGGCCTCCAAAACTGAACACAATACTCCAGGTGGGGCCTCACCAACGACTTATACAGGGGCATTAAAACCTCTTTTCTTCTGCTGGTCACACCACTCTCTATACAGCCTAGCAACCTTCTAGCTACGGCCACCGCCTTGTCACACTGTTTCGTCGCCTTCAGATCCTCAGATACTATCACCCCAAGATCCCTCTCCCCGTCCATACATAATTTTAGCAACTGTATTCTGGACTAAACTGCAATCCTAAACTTAAAGAGCCAGCAACGTGGTTTTTAAACTGGTTCTAGCCAGTTTAATGTGCAAGTAGTAAATCGGGACATGCACAAAAGGGTTCTCCGAGCCATTTTCCTGTCACGGTAACAGCTAACAAAAACGGAATGCAAATGAGCTAAGTCATGGGGCTGAATTGACGCCTGAAATTTTAGCTCCTGCACTACCCTACCTCTATTAGCTTCATCCTCCGGCATCCACTTTCATTTTCATCTCTACGTACCTTGGAAAGGTCTTGGGTGAGTCCGAGGTTGCCATGAGAAAGCTTTCAGCGTCACAGCACAGGGAGGGCGATCGCCGTTCGGCGAGACAGCTGGCTAAGGGCCTATCGCGCCATGCGTCCCCTGCTCTGGGTCGATCATCTGAGTCAGACTCTGCTTCCTCCCATGCGGACCCACGTCATTCTCTCCCCAAGAAAGGCTTCCTGAAGGGTGATTACGACAAAATGAGAAAAATGGTGAAAAAAAGACTGAAAGGAGCAGCTCGCAGAGTAAAAAACTTGCATCAGGCGTGGATGCTGTTTAAAAACACCATCCTGGAGGTTCAGGACAAATATATTCCACGTATTAGAAAAAAGGGAAAAAAGACTAAACGTCAGCCGGCGTGGCTAAACAGTAAGATAAAGGAAATCATTAGAGCCAAAAAACAATCCTTCAGAAAGTGGAGAAGAGAACCAACTGAAAGTAACAGGATAGATCATAAGGAATGCCAAGCCAAATGCAAAGCGGAGATAAGGAGGGCAAAAAAGGACTTTGAGAAGAAATTAGCGTTGGAAGCAAAAATACATAGTAAAAACTTTTTTAGATACATTAAAAGCAGGAAACCGGCCAAAGAGTCGGTTGGGCCGCTGGACGAAAATGGTGTTAAAGGGGCGATCAAGGAGGACAAAGCCGTAGCGGAGAAATTAAATGAATTCTTTGCTTCGGTCTTCACCGAGGAGGATTTGGGGGGGACACCGGTGCCGGAAAGAATATTTGAAGCGGGGGAGTCGGAGAAACTAAACAAATTCTCTGTAACCTTGGAGGATGTAATGGGTCAGTTCAGCAAGCTGAAGAGTAGTAAATCACCGGGACCTGATGGTATTCATCCCAGAGTATTAATAGAACTAAAAAATGAACTTGCGGAGCTACTGTTAGAAATATGCAATCTGTCCCTAAAATCGAGTGTAATACCGGAAGACTGGAGGGTAGCCAATGTTACTCCGATTTTTAAGAAAGGTTCCAGAGGAGATCCGGGAAATTATAGACCGGTGAGTCTGACGTCGGTGCCGGGCAAGATGGTGGAGGCTATTATTAAGAATAAAATTGCAGAGCATATACAAAAACATGGACTGATGAGACAAAGTCAGCACGGATTTAGTGAAGGGAAGTCTTGCCTCACCAATCTAATGCATTTTTTTGAGGGGGTAAGCAAACATGTGGACAATGGGGAGCCGGTTGATATTGTATATCTGGATTTTCAGAAGGCGTTTGACAAAGTGCCGCACGAAAGACTCCTGAAGAAATTGCAGAGTCATGGAATCGGAGGTAGGGTATTATTATGGATTAAGAACTGGTTGAAAGATAGGAAGCAGAGAGTAGGATTGCGTGGCCAGTATTCTCAGTGGAGGAGGGTAGTTAGTGGGGTCCCGCAGGGGTCTGTGCTGGGTCCGTTGCTTTTTAATGTATTTATAAATGACCTAGAGATGGGAATAACTAGTGAGGTAATTAAATTCGCCGATGACACAAAATTATTCAGGGTCGTCAAGTCGCAGGAGGAATGTGAACGATTACAGGAGGACCTTGCGAGACTGGGAGAATGGGCGTGCAAGTGGCAGATGAAGTTCAATGTTGACAAGTGCAAAGTGATGCATGTGGGTAAGAGGAACCCGAATTATAGCTACGTCTTGCAAGGTTCCGCGTTAGGAGTTACGGATCAAGAAAGGGATCTGGGTGTCGTCGTCGATGATACGCTGAAACCTTCTGCTCAGTGTGCTGCTGCGGCTAGGAAAGCGAATAGAATGTTGGGTGTTATTAAGAAGGGTATGGAGTCCAGGTGTGCGGATGTTATAATGCCGTTGTATCGCTCCATGGTGCGACCGCACCTGGAGTATTGTGTTCAGTACTGGTCTCCGTATCTCAAAAAAGATATAGTAGAATTGGAAAAGGTACAGCGAAGGGCGACGAAAATGATAGTGGGGATGGGACGACTTTCCTATGAAGAGAGGCTGAGAAGGCTAGGGCTTTTCAGCTTGGAGAAGAGACGGCTGAGGGGAGATATGATAGAAGTGTATAAAATAATGAGTGGAATGGATCGGGTGGATGTGAAGCGACTGTTCACGCTATCCAAAAATACTAGGACTAGAGGGCATGAGTTGAAGCTACAGTGTGGTAAATTTAAAACGAATCGGAGAAAATTTTTCTTCACCCAACGTGTAATTAGACTCTGGAATTCATTGCCGGAGAACGTGGTACGGGCGGTTAGCTTGACGGAGTTTAAAAAGGGGTTAGATAGATTCCTAAAGGACAAGTCCATAGACCGCTATTAAATGGACTGGAAAAATTCCTCATTTTTAGGTATAACTTGTCTGGAATGTTTTTACGTTTGGGGAGCGTGCCAGGTGCCCTTGACCTGGATTGGCCACTGTCGGTGACAGGATGCTGGGCTAGATGGACCTTTGGTCTTTCTCAGTATGGCACTACTTATGTACTTATGTACTTATGAACTAGCCAATTGCCTGGAGGAGATCCGCTGCGATATTAAGGCCTCTAAGGTTGAAATCCTGGAGCACATGGACGCCATTAGTCTGGATCTGCGAGAGCTCGGTGGCCGGGTGAAGGTCTTGGAGGAGCTGGCCGACGAGCGGACTGAGCGAGCGGCAGTTGTGGACTCTCAATTTTCCCAGTTGTTGGAGCAAACTGAGGAGCTTCAATAAAAAGTTGATGATCTTGAGAACCGTGGAAGCAGGCCAAATCTCCGGTTCCGTGGGGTCCCCGAGAATGGTAATGTGGAAGATGTCCCTGCTATTATGCGCTCATTGTGTGAAAAAATCTTGGGTGAAAATCTGGACTCTGGTGCAGTGGACATAGACCGGGCACATAGAGCTTTGGGGAAAACACTGAATAACAGACCCAGGGACATTATAGTGAGATTCTCCTCATTTGCTTTTAAGGAGAACCTGTGGGTGCGTGCTCGTCAACGAGCGTGACACTGTTGGGAAAATGTGGGGTATAAATGAGATGATAAATAAATAAATGATGATTTAGGTTAGGCACAGGGCTACGTATCTTGTGTGAAAAAGAGTTGCTTCCGAGGCTCCTTTTATGTGTGTACTGCTTTTGCATGTTTACACTATTGCCTTAGAGAGAAGGGAGCAGCATGATCAACGGGACTCTTCCAAAAATCCCAGGAGGCGTAATGATGAAGTAAAAGTCTTTAATCAGTACTAAAATTGGACTCGACACGGCACCATGTTTTCACGAAGTGCCTGCATCAGGAGTCTGTGAGTGGTAAAAAATAATGAAAATGTACTAGAATCGGGGTTAACACAGGATCGAGTCTTTAGAAAGACTTAACGATGCTGACATAGCAGTGAGGGTCATGGCGGCAGCAAAAGTACAACTCTGAGGAAGGCACTGGGAAAATGCCAAACTACTGTATCATTTCTTGGGTTGGGTTTACTAAATCACTGTGGGGCCCTTTTACTAAAGGGTTGCCGAGTGGCAACTTGGATCTACTGCTGGCCCAACACAGCCGTCGGTGGTAGTTCAGCCTTGAGCTCATGCCATTTCTGGCGCTATGGAAATAATTCCAGAATTTATTGCTTGGTGGGAACTCGATGGTAATTGGGCATTGTCGCATGCTCTCTGGTTACCACCGAGTTACCGCGGGATCCCTTACTGCCACCTCAATGGGTGGCAGTAAGTGCTCTCCCCCTATGGCCACGCGGTAAAAATAATTTTACCATATGGTTATATCTTTTTTAGGTGCTTTATACCCGTTGTGGCAAACGGCCCCTGACGCTACCATAAGGCCCTTTTTACTGCAGCATAGTAAAAGAACTCCTGTATGGTTATTAAAGATGCATAGAAAAGTTTCTTGGCAGCGGAAATGGAAACATTTTTTATAATGTGTCTTAACTATATTTTTGTGTATTTAATGGATGTTTACAACAACTTCAAAAGTTGGGTGAAGAATTTGGCTGTGATAAATAAGCATTCCTACTTATTTCTCAAATGTTACCTTAACTAGGCACCAGTCTGCTGTGTGTGTGTACCTAGATTCAAATGGTGCCTGATTCTGGCTGGCAGGGTGTGACTGCATACTATGCAAGACGCTGTTACTGTCAGTGCTGTAGCAGTACAGTATAGAGCTGCGGAACTAGGAAGCCAGCACACCCTGGTAGGAGAGAGAACACAAGATTTAGTTAGGATGGATTAGGAGGGGGAATTGGGACAGGAGGAGTAATGTTGCTTGGTTCTGGAAGAATAAACAAATGAGAGCTCACAGGAAGTTTTCTACTCAGATTTCAAGAACATCTTGCATGTTTACATGCCATATGTATTAAATTTTTAAAGACATTTAAAAATTGATTAATGAAACAAAATAGAAAGTTTTTGAAAATAGGAAGGACAAAAACATTTTTAAACATCTAAAGTTTCATAGCTTTTTCAGTAGCTGCACTACTTCAGCTTGGACTCGCATTCAGTTTGAAAACTGCAGAATCTGGGTCTGGCGGACTTCCACTGTCCCTGTTCTTTATATATCACCTACCTGCCCAGATTTTAGACGTTCCTCCCCAGAACCCTATTTGCAAATCATTTGCTTTTTTCCCTGGGGCATCTAATCTCTGAATGTGTCCTTGCCTCGGAAACCGTTACCATTCTGGCAATTGGTGGAGAGAAGGGATCTGTTTTCTTGCTGTTCTCATTCTTGTCCCTCACTCCTATCACATTTGATCTAGACCAGTGGTTTTCAGCCTAGTCCTCAGGGATCACCTGGCCAGTCGAGTTTTCAGGATATCCACAATGAAAATGCATGAGATGTATTAGCATATACTGCCTCCGTTGCATGCAGTTATTTTTCATGCATATTCATTGTAGGTATCCTGAAAACCCGACTGGCCTGGTGGTTCCTGAGGTCTGGGTTGAAAACCATTGGTCTAGATCATGTACATAATAAATTAACTGATCATTTCTGCATTTCTGGTCATGAATTGCTGCAGAAGTACTTTAACTTGGCAGGAAGGGCTGCTGTAGTGGAACATAAAATGCTATAATGTAGGGATGAGCACCCAGAAATCCTTTTTTTTGTTTTTATGTTCACTTTTTTTTTCAGATGGAAACAAATGTCATTAAGAACATGTAATATGCACACACAGAACACACTTTTCTTAAAGTATGCTCGCTATTTGCTCATAGTACATTTCCTGATATTCTGAACATGGTGCGAAAATTGCCCATGTGCCCTCTTAATATCGAATGACATTTGTTTGAAACAACTGCCAATCCCTACTAATTGCAACTTTTGAAGTTATTTGTCTCGTGTAGGCTCCCTGAGCAGTTATGTCCACAGGTCTTGACTGCTGCCAGAATTAATACAACACAAAATAGAAGAACTTAAAGCAAGAGTGTCTGATATTTCCAATTGGGTACACAGCTCTCAATGATTGTCAAGGGAAAGTCTCATAAGGTCACTGGAGCCTTAGTTCATACCACCAATGAAGGTAGACCCCTATTCCGTGACAGTTATAATCATTGACTCACCCCCAACCTACCTATGTTTTTGACTTTTTTTTATATTTTTATTAATTTTTTAGTTTTTATGAAGTTTTTAGTTTATATCTCTGTTTCCATATATTGGATCACTTGTTAGACAGTATACATAATGTCACGGCTGCGCTTAATATTTCATCACAACAGGGGTATTTTGTCCAACACTTATCTGTGTGTCCAGATACTGGTGCAGCTCCTCAGGGAGCAGCAACCTGGAAGATTTTTTAGGGGGTCGCGCTTCTCGCAACACAAGGGGCCGAGGACAATCCAGGGCGTGGCCTCGCACGCACTCCCAATTTTGAATGACACCAATGTTATTAACTTGTAGAGCACGACCCTAACCCCTGCGCAAACATCCTTATTGTCAAAAGGGCTGTCATATGTGCCGACAAAGGCATTTAATCCATTTCAATTCCAGATCAACTTGGAGAAATTCATCCGGACCTTGCAATTATGGATCTTCTTTGGAGGCTCAGAGTTAGTGGAGACACGTTCCCGAGTACACAAAAAGTCCCAATGGATACCACTGATTCATCTTGACCCTGTGGTAAGCGTGTTCAAACAGCTTGTATTGCGGGATATTCATAAATTTTACAATACCGAACATCGGAGGACCCATGACAACCTAAGCAAGCCAGAACGCCAAGCTTTTACAAGACCTGAAAAAAGATTCAAACATCGTAATAAAAAGTGCCGACAAGGGAGGGGCTGTGGTCATTCTAGACAAGACACAATATGGAGCCGAAGTTGAATCACAACTAGCTAACACCTCTGCATACCAAGAGATGCACAATGATTTTACTCAGGAGGTCTCAAGTTTAATCAAAGAGGTCACCCAAGAGGGCCTTGAGCAAGGGTTCCTCATAGGGAAGGAATTCCAATTCTTGAACAACAAAACACCAATGATTCCTGTAATATACATATTACCGAAGGTGCACAAAGATCCAGTGAATCCTCCGGGGAGACCTATCATGGTTTCAAGGGGTTCCCTACTTGAACCACTGTCAATGTACGTGGACATATTTCTAAAGGATTTTGTGCCCAGAAGTGACTTACATAAAGGACACAACACACTTTTTAAATGTATTACAGGAAGTCCATTTACCTGAGACCCCGATATTGATGGTGACATTAGACATCAAATCATTATACACCATGATTCCCCAAGATGAGCTACTGAATGTCATTCGGTGTGTATTAGATGAACGTCCCAGACCTCATGAGGTTCCCACAGTGTTTTTACTGAGACTTACGGAAGTCGCATTATGCAAGAATTTTTTTCAATTTCAAGACCAATTATTCTTGCAAACTTCTGGAGTTGCCATGGGTGCCACATTTGCCCCGACACTAGCGAATTTATTCATGACTGCATTTGAGGACGAATGGCTAGCGGAGTCCCCGTTTGGATCAAAAATTTTCTTGTGGCGACGCTATATTGATGACGTCTTTATGCTGTGGAATGGGAATTCTACAGAGCTGAAAGCGTTTCACAGTTGGTTGAACAGCTGTCATTCCAGGATACAGTTCACACTGTCTTTCTGACCCCTCCATTCATTTTTTAGATGTGGAGGTGCATCTAACACAGGACATGTTTACCACAAAAGTGTTCATGAAACCAACAAACAGGAACACTATACTTCAATATAGCAGCTGTCATCCCAGAGCGCTATGAGATAGTCTTCCCTTTTCACAACTCTTACAGTTTAAACGGATCTGTTTGTCAGATACTGACTTTAAATGCCAAGCTTCTGATTTTAGTAAGAAGCTAATACAATGCAAATACCCACAGAAGACCTTGAGGAATGCATACCTCCGTGCGAAATACAACAGGGATTTGCTTTTACAAACTAAACAGCAGGATGTAACAGCTGACCCAGTCGTGACTTTTGTTATGAGGTTTGCCCCAGGTGGAGAGAGGGCAGCTCATATCATTAGGCAGCATTGGGACATGATGAGATCCCACCCATTGTTCGTGCAACATCGGATAAGAACTGCATTTTCACATGCAAGGAATTTAAAGGAGATATTAAGTCCTGCGGAACTACCTTGTGGGGATGTACAGTCTACGGTTCTTATCACAGGCCACGCCAAATGCAACAAGACCAACTGTAAAACATGTGCTTCAACTATTGAAGCTGAAAGTTTCAAGCACAATGACAGGACATACCGGCTTAGACATCATACCACATCATACCACATGTCGGACTCCATACATTGTATATTACATCATTTGTCCGTGTAATAGAGTGTATATCTGGAGGTCAAGCAGATCCCTGATCCCAGATCTCAGCGCAGAATGTAGGAGCACCGCTGGTTCAGTACTGCATACGAAACAACCATTCAGCAGACTCCCTTAGATGCATGGTAATTGACCATGTCACCCCAATGTATAGGGGCGGGGATCGGAATAGAAAACTACTCCAGCAAGAAACTTTCTGGATTTACCATTTAGACACCCTGGAACCAAGGGGGTTGACTACATATATCCATTGGGGTGATTTATGTGACTGGAAACCGGATATGTTCGGTACCGGGGATGTTTATATGATGCTGCCGCCACTAGGCTCTAAGAGCTGAATGCTGACGAGGAGGTTGAAAGTCTGCAAGCCATGTGACATGATGATTTATGCTAGAGTACAGTTATAGACGGATTTGCTGACGGTGTTATACTTAACTTTCACAGGTCCGGAGTGTGCTTATCCCTTGAGAAAGCCTTACAGAGCGAAACAGGCACCTGTCAAGGGGCAGCACCAGTATCTGGACACACAGATAAGTGTTGGACAAAATACCCCTGTTGTGATGAAATGTTAAGCGCAGTCGCGACATTATGTATACCATCTAACAAGTGATCCAATATATGGGAACAGAGATATAAAGTAAAAAAATTCATAAAAATATAAAAAAAAGAAAAAATCAAAAACATAGGTAGGTTGGGGGTGAGTCAGTGATTATAATTGTCATGGAATGGGGTCTACCTTCATTGGTGGTATGAACTAACGCTCCGGTGACCTTATGAGATTTTCCCTTGACAATCATTGAGAACTGTGTATCAGGTATACCCAATTGGAAGTATCAGACACTCTCGCTTTAAGTTCTACTATTTTGTGTTTTGCATATTTAAAAGTATTAGTAGATTACCGCCGCTGTAGTCCAACAGAATTAATACAACAGCATTTGCAATAAGGAAATTCCCCATTTATAGAATTATTCTTCCCTTGCGATATCAAATGTGTTAACAGTGGGGCAAAGGACAGATGATATGTGCATTGCATATGCACTGAGTAGAAACAGGGGCACACAACCCAACCATATTGACTCTGAGCACAAAATGAACCCTGTTAAAACTTCTTTAAAACAGTGGTAGAAAGGACTGCAGGAAATTACTGCTGAGGGCTGGGGAAAAAAAAAGGTTTTATTACCTCTTTTCCAGTGGATTGGGAGAGGGAGTTGAAGATTTCACTTGCCGTGATTCCTGCAAAGCTAATTTTTCATTCTAAATAATTCAAGTAACTTTCTGTGTTGTTATTTATTTATTTTATTGCATTTGTATCCCACATTTTCCCACCTATTTGTGGGCTCAGTGTGGCTTAGCTGACACTGCCAAGATGTATGATTTTTTTTAAAATAGTTGTAACAGTTATTCTTAGGAATTAAAAAAAAAATCTGTGTTTGTTAAATCATCCTTTTTCTTCTGCTGTGCAGAATGTTAATTTAAAAAAATGTCAGAGCAAGTACTGGCAGAGAACATTATTGCATCATATGATTTGACCAGATACCCATATCATATAATTTTGCAGTGGGTGTAGTGGGTGTACATGATCATTAGTAAAATCACTCTGAGGCACAGTAAACAGATTAATCTGTCTCTTGCAATATTTACAAGGAGTTGTGCCTTTGTAGCTTTCAGCAAACTACTCTGTTTCAATGACAACTTGGTACGATCACTTGGTATGTAAATTATAAGTATTTTCTCTTTTGCTGTAAATTATTTTTTATTTGAGACTATGTCTTAATGTGCTAAATGTTTTTTCTTCCTGTAGGATAACTGGACTGCTCTTATTTCAGCTGCTAAAGAAGGGCATGTAGATATTGTAAAGGAACTACTTAACAACAATGCTAACTTGGAGCACAGGGATATGGTATGTCTATTATTCTTTAATTTGGAGGGGGTTGTTAAATTTAGAGTTACTGTTTAATAGTTCAGAAGTTGTGGAATGAAAATAATTTTCTTCTATTTTGATGGCAAATGTTTTTCTTAGAAAGGTGTGGCAGTAGTTCATAAATGTAATTTTTTTAAAGGTTTTTTTTTTAGCTTTAGTTTTGTCTTCCATATTGTGAAGTGTTAGATCAAACAATGCATTAATTAGAACATTCAGGAACACATGACATTAAATAAATAATTTCAGTTTACCGTGGATAAAAGAGAATGTGGAAAGTACACCTGTAATCAAAATATTGAAAGTGAACTTAGTCCTTGCCTTCTGTGCACAGTACTAACTAGGGCTTCTTTTACAAAGCTGCTCTAGCGATTCCTGCTCTGCAAATGAGAGGAAGCTCATAGGAATTGAATAGGCTTCCTATCATTTGCCACACAGAAATCGCTAGCGTGGCTTAAGAAGCTCTTAGCTTTCAATGGCTCAACTTTTCTCCTCAAATCCAATAAATAAATAAATATGGCTGATTTTCTTATTTTCCCTGAGTTTTGAACAAATCATAATTATTCTAAAGTGTGATGTGAAATCAACTCTTCCTTTTTTTTTTCCCTCACCACAGACTGCCAGGGCTGGTTTAACTATTAAGCAGATTAGATAGTCACTTAGGGTGGTAGCTCCTGTTGGATGGCAAATAACAATGCAGTCAGAGCAAAACAGTTGGTCATAACAGCTATTCAAACTCAAGGGTGCGTACTTTTATCTGTAGGGAGGGTATAAACATAGTAATATAGTAAATGATGACAGATTTAGTCTGCCAGAATGATGGCCAGGATTGAACCTGCAAGATCTGTGGAAGTTAACCTCCTCCCCCCTCCCTGTTTCTAGGGTTGTGACTGATGTTCGGTGCAATGTACCCCCTCTGTGCCGTCTCTCTTTTTTTTTTTTTTTTAATTTCTTTATGGTATGAAAGTTTTATTTAAGTTTTGTCATAAGTGAAAATGTTCCTTGGGGAATCCTCTCAAAATATGGCATATGGGGGCACCTAATCCCTTTGAGGAATTGTTGAATTGAGTCATATCCTCAGACAGTGTAAGATGATATTCTGCCTATATGATATATTAGAGAACCCAGAGCCTTGGACAATCCTCAGATAGATGAGAGGAGTACAAGCACTGTGCCGGATCACCACAACACCCAAGAGCTAAAGCACAGATGCCCCCATGTCTCAGCCAGCCACTCACAGCCTCCTACCCTTTCACTAAAGGGAGGCGTGCAGGGGCAGCAAAGGAGGGAGCAGTGCCAAATCGGTGTGACGAGAAGGGGAAAACGGATGATTGGAGGAGAGCACAGGAGCAAGAGCGGAGAGGCGCGCAGATGTCTGAGCGCCCAGAACCATCACTGTTTGGGAGAAGAAGAGACAATAGAGCCAGCCCAGCTTGTCCCTCACCTACAGCCCCACAAAAATCCTAACAGGATCCTGTTGAGACCAACAGGACAGCCCAGGACATTCGTAACCGATATTATATTCCTGCTCGTAACACTGCACTCCAGAGCAAGAGGTAATACAAAAACTTCTCACCTCTTACATCGTACACCCTCTTCAAGTGAAAAGGTTTTTCATCCTGCGCAGAGTTATATGTAAACTGATCACCCTGCTCCAAGGTTTAAGAGAACTTGTTTATGTCCATCTGAATGTTAAGACTGCACCGAGAAATATTAGCCCAAATATATTCCACATTGTTTGGCAATTTTATTACAAACCAGAATTCCACACCGAAGCAGGAAAGTAAGCTGGACTTCTAGGTAACGGTATGAAACAGACCCTTCATTATATACCGAGAAGTATTGGTCCAAATACAAACCACATTGTTTAGCAATTTTACTAGAAACTAGAATTCCACATCGAAGTAGGAAAGTAAGTAGGACTTCTAGGTAACGGTATGTAACAGACACTTTCTGTTCTAGACATATGCAACTCTGTACCAAAATCTCTCAAGAAACTTCTCAAGAACTTTGTACCAAAAATTGTCAAGAGATATGTAAGTTTGTACCAAAAAGGTTTTGTTCCAGAAACATGTAACTCTGTACCATAACTGCTCAAGAAATATATAACTTTGTACCAAAATTCTTCTAAATTCTTATGTACCAAAATCCTCCTAAACTCTTAACTATCCTCAACAGAAATGTTTGTTAAATTAAAAGTAAATTAACCCCGGCTTCCATTCCCACCCACTTCCTTCCGCCCAACAACCTAGGACAAATTAACGATAGCCCTGACCCTAACTGATGTTACTACCCCTACAACAAATCCCTCAGCTCAAGAATATCAACAAAACTCATCGCCGAAAATGTCTGACACCAGAACTAATAAATACATGTACCTCAAATTCATCCTACTCACACTACTACTCACTTCCTCCACCTCCAGCACTCCTTACCACCACACAATCAACACATACAACATCCCAATCATATCCCATACATATGTCAATTGCATTTCAACACACACCCACATCACCGACCTCACAATACCATACAATGCCATCTGCAGACCAACCCCACAGAAACGAGAAGGCAAAAAGAAAAAAAAAATCACACAAATCTGGCACACATAACCTCATTAAAATTTGCTGCAGCAACATGTCAACCCCAGCTACCCACCAATACCAATCGCATATATAAATGCCAGATCAGTAGTAATCAAAAAAGAAACTATCGGAGACTGGATTGAGGAGGAAAACCTAGGAGCCCTTTTAATCACAGAAACCTGGATTCGACTCGAAAACAACCCCATCTTAAACGACATATGCCCCCAAGGGTACAAAATCATACACACTACGAGAGAAAGAAAATAAAGGAGGCAGAATAACAGTGATCTTCAAATCCTTCCTCAAAACAGAACTTATCTCCAAATTCAGCTCTCCCCAACTCGAAATACTATCATGCACAATACAAAACAACACCTTAAAGACCAACTATACTGCATCCTGTTCTATAGACCACCAGGAAAATGGTCAGAAACCCATCAGTAATTCGGACTTCATCTCCAACTCATTCATATCCCCTCCAACATAACTGTTTCTCGGAGACTTAAACCGATACCTAGATAACACAAATGATGTAAACACTAAAGAATGTTCCTTCAGCTTCCTTCAACAATGGAACTTCCAATATCCAACCTCTCAACCAACCCACAACATAGTCTACGCTCTCGACCTTATAGCACACAGATTCAGAGAAACACACTACCTAACGCAAAACGACATAAAATGATAAGAAACACTGTGGTCTGACTATTTCAAACTACTCGCGCCCCTGTACTGGCGCTTCCCCTAAACTAAACCACCCAAATAACTTACAAATCCCGATGCAGAATCAACAAAGATACCTTCTGGACCAACATTTACTCCAATTCTTGGTCTCCCTCCTACAACACCACACAATTCTTATCATGCTGGGAGGACAGATGCCAGACTGTCTTCAACAATATAGCATCCCTGAAAACAAAGAGAACTGCCAGAAACAAGGTGAATCCATGGTACAACAATGATCTAATGGAACACAGAAGAGAATGCAGAAAATTAGAAAGACTATTTCAGAAACACAAAACAGACGACAAAACGAAATGGAAATCTGAAATCAGGCACTACAAAACGAAACTGAGGAAAATCAAATTTCACTACTGCAAACAACTAATTGGAGCCGACTAGAAAAATACAAAAAAACTCTACAACATAATCAACACACTTATTTCTACAGACCAACAGACAAGCGGATCAGAAAACTCACAGGGAGCAGAAGAACTAGCCAACTATTTTGAAAATAAAATAATATCGACGAGAGCCTCCTTGCAAAAAGATGTCCCAGATCTTGATTTGTTTTTGGATGAACTCACCAGAAGTGACGAACCATTCAAAGTCGACAGAACATGATCATCATTCTCTCCCCCAACCATGGCTCTAGTCCAGCAACTGCTTCTAAAAACTACCAAATCCCACTGCTCACTAGACACATGCCCCAGCTACTTGCTAAAAGAACCTCCCGCCCACTTCCTAGAAAGCAGTACAGCCAACCTAGCTAACCTTTTAACCATCGGCATCTGCCCTAAGGAAAAGAGGAGCATTATCCTGGTGCCTAGCCCCAAAAATCCCAAATCAAGCAAAAGCAGTGTCAAAAATGAGAAACCAGTGGCCTCCATACCCCTCATTGCCAATATATTAGAAAGTATAGTCAAATGACTCACCGAATATGTGAACAACTTCTCAATACTACATGACTCTCAATCAGGCTTCAGATCTTGCCACAGCACAGAAACTACACTTACCACACTGATCGTCTACTTCAGAAGAGAAATCAGCCAGGGCAGAAATATACAACTACTGTAGTTCAACATGGTTGATCACTACATCTTAATCAGAATTCTCAACAAAATCAGCATAAGTGGGGCTGTACTGAAATGGTTTGAGAGATTTATGACCATGAAATCTTACCAAGTCAAAATGAAAAATGAACTATCCTCTACCTGAATAGCACAGTCAGGAGTCTCACAGGGCTCCTCCATCTCTCCGATCCTATTCAACATCATGATGACCCATTAGTCAAAAAAACTCAACAACCAAGGTCTAAATCCATTCGTCTACACTGACGATGTGACCATTTATTTTATTTATTTATTTATTGCATTTGTATCCCACATTTTCCCACCTTTTTGCGGGTTCAGTGTGGCTTACAATACGTTATGAAGATGGAAATACAGTTTGTTACAACTCAGTTATGGATTACATTGTGGGGAGTTATGCGAGACCATCTTTATCCCATTTGAAAATGACATCAAAGACATCACAGAGGAAATCAAAAGAGGCTTAAACACACTAGAAAACTAGGCCACTGCATTCAAGCTCAAACTCAAGAGAGACAAGACCCAATTCCTGATAGTAACATCACCCTATAAACAAACTACCATACCCAATATAACAATAGATGGGATCACATACCCTCTCTCGGACAGCCTAAAACTCTTGGGAGTGATCATCAATCAAAAACTAACGTTTAGAGAATGACACTGGGACGGGGACCTGCAGTAACTGCGGGGATGGGGATGGGGGCAGATCCCACGGGGATGGTGTGGGGACGGGAACAGATCCCACGGGGATGGGGACAGAGCCTGTGAGGACTGGGACAAACTTTGTCCCATGTCACTTTCTTCTTTGAAGCCTGTTAATAATCTGGACTGTTATGTTTGATGCAGATCACAGTATTTTTATTTTTTGGAAAAACAAGCAAACATGCTGGCCACAGCTAGCAAAATTTGCATGGGGTATCCTGTATATCCTGCTACCAGCACATCTTTTAAGAAGACATCTATCGCAGGAGGGACTGTGGAAGACAGGAGATCTAGACTTGTGAGATTGTTGATGACTTCTTATTCATCCATAGATTAAAAAATCATAACAGTGCTTCATAGAGCATATTTCTCCCCTCTACAGCATACAGAACGGGTTGTATTTTGTACCCCTGGACAATTTAAAAGGGTGGATTAGGATTCCTTAGGATAGTAGAAGTCAGCTATTGTTAGGGTTGGAAGGGTAGAGGGTGGTGGTGGTTTACCATTGCAGTGCTGGAGATTGAAGGTCAATAAGTGAGTTTTTTCTTACAGGTCCTAGCCATGTCCAAAACTTGTTCTGGTAGATACACATTCCAAAAATAGAAAATAAAATTCATTTTGTTAACCTTTTTTTGTCTGCTCATTTTATTTTTCTTACTGTGTAGGTCCTAGTCTTTGGTTTCTGCTTTTCTCTTTCTTCCCATAACTGTCTTCCAAAGTCTCCTTCTCCATTTGACACTTCTTTTCTCTCCATGTCCACCATGCATCTTCTGTCTGCATCCCTATCTATCTGACCCAGCATCACCCCTGTCTTTCTGCCATGTTGAGCATCCACCATCTCTGTGTCCCTATTCTTGCCCTGTCCAACATAACTCTCCTGTGTCCCTATTCCCCTCACGTACCAGCATCTCTTTCTTTCCTTCCCTCCTCTCCCTCTCCAGGCCAGCATCTCTTCCCTCCCTCTGCCCCCCCCCCCCCCCAGGGTCCATCAAGTGTTCCTCTCTCTTCCCTTGCTCCTGTTCTGTCTCCTCTTTGCAGGACCAGCACCTCTCCCTCTTCCTTCTTTCCCTGCAGGTCCTGGCATCTCTCTTCTTTCTTGTCCTTCGCCCCTCCAAACCCCAGCATCTCTTTCCCTCGCCGCACCCCTCTTCTCTTCTGCACCCTCTTCATTGGATCACTCTTCCCTGTCCAGCACCTCCCTCCTTGCCTGTACCCGATGCAGCACCTCTCTCCCTTCTTGCTCCCCCTCTCCCTGTCCAGCACCTCCCTCCTTGCCTGTACCCGATGCAGCACCTCTCTCCCTTCTTGCTCCCCCTCTCCATGATCCAGCACCTCTCTCCCTCCTTGCTCCCCCTCCACAATGCAGCACCTCTCTCCCAACTTGCTCCCCCTCCACGATGCAGCACCTTTCTCCCTCCTTGCCCCCCTCCACGATGCAGCACCTTCCTCCTTGCCCCCCTCTCCACGATGCAGCACCTCTCTCCCTCCTTGCTCCTTCTCCACGATGCAGCACCTTCCTCCTTGCCCCCTCTCCACGATGCAGCACCTTTCTCCCTCCTTGCCCCCCTCTCCACGATGCAGCACCTTTCTCCCTCCTTGCCCCTTCTCCACGATGCAGCATCTGTGTTCTTGTTTGCACCCCCCCCCATTCAGCACCTCTCCTCTTAAGTTCTTCATGCCCCGATTAATCTGTGCAGTGCTGGCACCCTCATCAGTAGCAGGCTAGTTCAGCCAGTTTCGAGGCCTTCCTTCAGCAGGGGCAGGATGAAGCTGAAGGAAGGCACCTGGGATTGGCTGAAGCAGTGTGCTCTTGCTGAGGGTGTCGGCACTGCAAGAAGAACTTAAGAAAAGAGGAGAGGAAGGTACCAGATTACGGGGGGAGAGCGCCAGTGTGTGAGATTGGGCCCCTTAAGCGTGTGAGCTGGAGGAGGGGCCTGATTGCATGTGTCACACCTCGAATGTTTTCGACTTGGCATGTCTGCATACAACTAAGCACATTTTGAATTGGGAGAGAGACTTTCTTGCAAAGCTCAGGACTGGTCCACTGTCTACCAGAATGCTTTTCAACTTTGTATCTCAACAAATTTAGTGGAAAATGGGGTGAAATCTTTATATAGGTGATATGTGTCTCTGTCCCAAATTGCTTGTTTTTGCCCTCTTGTGGAAATCTCTGTTGGAGAGGATATGGGTGAGAAGGCACCTATATACACATCTAGTGGAAATGTACTGCTATCTGTCATTTCTGAGAGAATTGTGCAAGGATTTGTTTCACCATGTTAGATTTCCATATGGCAGCCAGCCCTACACTTTATTTTTTTGCATCTGTCTCAAGCTTCTGTGCCCTCAAATATTGTTAAAGTGATTCTGCCATGTGTTGCGGTGGTCTGCTGCAAAGTGGCAATGCGATGGTGCTCAAGGAAGATCCCTATTCTTTCTCACTTGAGGAATGCCCTGTGAGATATTTTATTTATTTATTTATGACATTTATATCCCACATTATCCAGAGAGTATACTCTGGTTCAGGGTGGCTTACATGACAAACATTATTGAGAAATACATAATAGAAAGTTAACAGACATTAATATAGTAACATAGTAAATGACGGCAGATAAAGACCTGAACGGTCCATCCAGTCTGCCCAACAAGATAAACTCATTTTACATGGTATGTAATACTTTATATGTGTATCCGAATTTGAATTGTCCCTGCCTTTCTCAGGGCACTGACCGTAGAAGTCCACCCTGCACCGGTTTTATTCTCAAAATACTGGCTTCATCACCCAATGTCCGCAAAGATTCCATAGATCCATTCCTTCTAAACAGGATTCCTTTGTGTTTATCCCATCCATGTTTGAATTCTATTACTGTTTTCATCTCCACCACCTCCCGCGGGAGGGCATTTCACGTATCCACCCCCCTCTCCGTGAAAAAATATACATCATGTGAACTGCTATAGTAGCTAAATATGATTTTATAATACAGGAAGAGAAATGAAGTATTTTTAGTATATTCAAATTCAATGTGGCTTACATAACAAACATTATTGAGAAGTACATTTTCAATATGTACAAGCAAAAAAAGCCTGTTTCCCCAAAAATGAAACAGGCCCTAGGAAGGCTATCATCTAAGCAATTTCTCGTCTCTCCCCTCCCATCCCATCCATGTCCAGCGATTCTCCTCTCCCCTCCATGTCCAGTGACTCGCCCCCACCACCACCTGCCCCCCTTTTAAGCACCCGAGTCCAGTTCAGCCCCAGCCCTCACCTGCCTGCCCTCTTCTCCCACAACAGCCCTCCTTTCTTTCCTGCCGCCCTTCCTTTAAAACTTTTATTTTACCTGAAGTCGCAGCAGCATCAGTGAAAACGGCAGGCTCGGCTTGCCTCCAGCCTTCCCTCTCAGTGTTCCGCCCTCCTCTGATGTAATTTCCTCTTTCCGCGAGAGCGGGACACTGAGAGGGAAGGGAAGGCTGGAGGCGAGCTGATTATGTAGTACCTCATTGGCATACGGTTACAACCCAGCCAGCCATCCAGGGACGCAGATCAAATTATTATATAGGAGATTATTTGAGCAATCTAACTGTCCAGAAGCAAGGCAGAGGTTATTGAAATTTGATAAACTACTTGCACACTTGGTCGTGGTATCAGAGAAGGATTTTCAGGATTTTTTTTTGAGGGGGAGGGGGTTCTTTGTTGTTTAGCTTTGAATTTCATGTGCACTTGTGTACTTTCAGTTGTTGAGCGTTTTATCCTGCTCATTGTTTTACTTTTGTTTTTATCTGATTGTGTTTTATGGTTGGTGACTTTGTTTTTCTATCCATATTGGTCCCAGTCTCTGATTCTGCTGCTCTCTATCTGTTTGTCCTAATTAGATTGTAAGCTCTGTCGAGCAGGGACTGTCTCTTCATGTTGATGTGTACAGCACTGCATACGTCTACTAGCGCTATAGAAATGATAAGTAGTGGTAGTAGTCTGGGATATTCCCATTTTCTGTTTTACTAGAGTTGAAGGGGGGGGGGGGGGATTTTCTAAGGGGCGCACTAAATGCCAAGAAGCCATGGACAACTTAGCACTTAGCGTGTGCTAATTCTGTTAGTGCACGCTAAGCTTTAGTAAAAGGGCCCCTAAGTTTTCTAAGATTTTCTAAGCAGTTTATATTGTTATAGAGCATTTATATTTGATTGTATTATGGTTACAATACAAATAAAGTTTTTAAAAAAAGAAAAAGGAAATGCTCCTTACTTTTAATGCATCTTCTTGCAATAAAGGGAACCTCTGAGTTTATCCCATGTCTTTTTGAATTCTGTCACAATCCCACCCTCTCATGGAAGAGCATTCCAGGCATCTACCACCTCCTTGAAAAAGTGTTTCCTGGTGTTGCTTTTAGGTTTCCCTCCCTACAACTTTATTTAATGTTCTATAGTTTCTCCATTTTCTTGGTGCAGGATTTTTTGTCCCTTATCTTCCAGGAATTTAATGTCTGTATTGTATCTCCTCTGTTCCTCCTCTCCTCCAGGGTATAGTTTTTCAAGTCTCTTCTGGCGCAGACCCCGTACCATTTTGGTTGCTTTTCTCTGAACAGCTTTGAGTCTTTTTACATCCTTGGCAAGATACAGCCCCCAAAACTGAACAATGTCTTATACAGGGGCATTGTAACTTTTTTTTTCCTGCTGGTTAAGCCTCCTCTCAGTGCAGCTAAGCATCCTTCTGATCTTTGTCGCCGCTTTGTTGCATTGTTTGCCACCTTGAGATCCTCAGACACCTCTGAGGTTGCTTTCCTAGTCTGTACATGTCATCCTCTCACTTTCTATTGTATACAGGTCTTTTGAATTTTGGAACCCTCAAATGCATCACCTGACTTTTCTTCACATTAAAGCTTAACTATCAAGCTTTAGTCTAACCTTCTAATTTTTATAGATCACTTCTCATGCATTCTACTCCTGAGGTGTTCACTCTGTTGCCAATCATATGTTATCTGTAAAAAGGCATACTTTTCCTTCTGACACTTTGGCAGTATTGCACACAAATATATTGAACAGAATTGGCTCCAGAATGGATCCCTGAGGCACTCCGCTACTGACCTTTCCATTATGTAGCTTTCCACTATTCCAGAATCTATGAGATAGTTGTGTCCATCAACCAGCAGGTGGAGATAGAAAATATTGAGGAGCTGGACTGGATGCCATGGGAGTATGTCTCAGATCAGTTTTCAGTTCTCTATCTGCAGCAGGTGGATGGACACACTTTTCAGCTTCTGGTTCTGAGTGCTTTGCTCCTGGTCCAGTTGATCAGCTAGTCCCCAGTTGAGCTTTGTGGGTGGCTTCAGTCTGCAGAGCCATATCTGGAAATCTTCAGATCCCAATCTGTGGTGCCCTGTGAATTTACTTCTTCTCTCCACTCACCTGTCTCCTTTTTCCTGTTGAGCTCTCCTTTGCCAGCACAACATCCTATGGCTGGAGAACGTGGGACACAGTACTGAGCCTTTCTCATATGTGGTAAGGCCTGTGCAGACTGTGAGCTTGTGGGAAGCAGCAGGCATTGGTAAATCCAACTAAAGTTAGACTCAACTGCTTGGTGGGCTGCAAGTTCTACTTGGTGCAGGAGAGGTATCCTGACTCACCGCTTGGGACATGTGCTGTGTTTGTGACAGTTGGGTTGAATGATGACTCCTGCGGAGGCAGTTAAGCAGTGTTCCTGCCGGCGTTTGGGTATTGCAGTGCATGCAAGCTGGGAATCTTGCGGGCACAGAGGAAATGGCCGGTGGCAGCAGCACATCTTTTGACTGTGGAGCAGCATCCCAATATGCCAGGGTCTTTGGGCTCTCTGGCAAGGCTGGTGCGCATTTGATGCAGGAGAGTGCGGGAATGGGCACATTTTGGCAGGGCCGACTGGCAGTGAGGAGCAGCCTCTGTCTGTCCACATGGAGCACAGCCACTGTTTTAGAGCCTCAGGGCCTGGAGTTTATATTGTTCTTACACCAGGCCTATTTACTGAAGCAGGGACAGTCAGAGTTGCTGCAGGGTGCTTCAGTTTCTTGCTCCACTGCCCCTCCAGCTCTTAAGAGAGCTTGTTTAGAGCTCTAGAAGTGGGTAGATGAGGATATCTCTGCTTCTGATGTGGCCTCGGTCTATTCAGAAGAGCCATCATTGAAGGAACCGCTAGAGGAGGGAGAGCTCCCTTCTGAGGAAGGGGATGATTCACAAGTACTGAGGTTGTTTCATGAAGAGGAACTCGGTACTCTTATTTGAGGCACTGACAGTTATTTCCATTGAGGAGCCATCTGCTTCGGACTCGAAAGTTCTATCTTCGTTGATCACGAGGAGCTTAGAGGTTCTTCTAAGGCCTTTGTGATTCATCCAGACATTCAGGACCTGATTACAGCAGAATGGGTTGACCAGCCACAGGGGTGAGAGTGAGAAGAGCCATGTCTCTACCTGTTAGTTCTGGAGGAGAAAGATAAATTGCAGCTTCCAGGGGTGGACTCTCTGGTTACGGTGGTGACTGAGAAGACCACCTTGCTGTTGGAAAGAGGCATTGCCCTAAAAGACCTACAGGATAGGAAGGTAGAAGGCTCGCTGAAACAAGTCTTTGAAGTGGCCTCTTTGGGCCTTCATGCAACTGTGTTCAGCTCGTTTGTGGCAAGAGCGTGCATGAAGTGTCACCAGCAGTCGGCAACACAAGATGGGCGCCATAACGACCAGCTGGAAGCAGGATTGGCCCACTTGGTGTTTGCTATTTATGACATGCTACAGGTTATGGCCCGCAGCATGTCTTTGGCTGTCATGGCACATTGGCCACTCTGGTTGTGGCATTGGGCAGCTGATGCAGTATCAAAGTCACTTCTAATTAAACTGCCCTTTTGGGGCAAGTGGCTATTTGGAGAAGATCTCAGTAACTTGGTGAAAGAACTGGGGGAAACTAAGCCACAGCAGTTGCAGGACGATAAGCTGAAAGCCTCTGGTTGTCTGACTTCAGGGGGCTCTTCATCTCAATTTTGAGACAGCAGACGGTACCGGGCCGGTCAGAAGTCCCACTTTCAGGTATGCCAGTCTTCCTCTCAGTCAGAGCACCCGGTGCCTCCAGAGCTTTGCAAGGATGAGAGGCTGGTCCAGTCTTCTCTTCCTCCAGTGGGAGGACGTCTTCAGGAATTTCGGGTGGAGTGGGCCAAAATCACATCAGACTAGTAGGTTCTGGATATTCTTACAGAAGGTTTCAAGTGGAGTTCTTCTGACAGATTGTTGTTCTCTTCTTGCAGTCTCCTTGTCGAAAGGGAATCCAGTTGATGGAGGTTCAGGCCACCGTAGATTCCTTGTTGGTGCTCCAGACCTTTGTTCCAGTTCCCCAGGCTGAACATGGACAAGGCAGATAGTCTACTTCATTGTCCCAAAGAAGGAAGGCAACTTTCGTCTAGTCTTAGATCTCAAAGGTTTAAACCACTGTCTGGGTGTCCTACTTTTGAATAGAGACACTAAGAGCAATCATAGTCTCTGTTCAAGCGGGAGAATTTCTCTGAGGATGGTGAGTTTCAAGGAGGCGTATTTCATGTACGCATATGGCCGCCTTATCAGAGGTTTCTATGTTTTGCGGTGCTGGACCATCACTTCCAGTTCAGGGCTTAGCCCTTCTGTCTTGTCACGGCTCCAAGAATATTTATCAAGGTTATGGTGGTGGTGGCGGTGGCGTCATTCCTTTGGCCCCAGGGAATCAGAGTTCACCTGTATCTCAACAACCGATTCATTCATGCGTCGTCCTATTTGGACAACATGTCTGGGATGGACAAAGTTGTCCGTCTTCTGCAGGCATTGGGTTGGGTGAAAACTCTATCGCAGATGCTAGAGTATCTGGGCATTCTATTCGACACAGCATGGAAACTGAACCACTGCAAACTTCACTGTGTTTTAAGTTCTCTCCTCCAGTATTTGAGATGCATCACACAGCATGGGAGGGGACCTTCCTTATTGAGCACAGGAGGTTGAAGCTGATTCAACAGATTCATCTTCTCAGTCAAGTCAGTTGCAGGGTGTGGGATCAACAGAAACATAGAAAAATATAGGCAGATAAAGACCATAAGGCAGTGATGGCGAACCTTTCAGAGACCGAGTGCCCAAACAGCAATCAAAAATCTAATTATTTATCGCAAAGTGCCAACAGGGCAATTTAACCTGAATAACAGGTGCCAGTACTCATTATGGGCGGGGTCACCACATATGACTCCACCCCTATGATAGCCACACCCCTTACACCAGCCATGGCACATATAAACAGACATCATTGAAAATATTATACTAGTATAGGAGAAAAAAATAACATGATTTTCATTATAAATCATTTCTGTAAGCTGTTACAGCTCCAGTATACCCAGTGCAACATAGGACAGCAGATGTAAATTCTCAAATTGGACATATTCCAAACACTAAAATGAAAATAAAATGATTTTTTTCTACCTTTGTTGTCTGGTGATTTTGTTTTTCTATCCATATTGGTCCTAGTCTCTGGTTCTGCTGCTCTCTATCTGTTCTCTTAACTCCGTTTCCACGGCTTCCTTTCCATTTATTTCTTTACTTTCCTCCTTTCTTCTTCATTTCTTGCCCTCTATCCATGTCCAGCAACCCTCCTCTCCCCTCCAGCCACCCATGTCCAGCCATCCTCCTCTCCCCCTGCCCTCCCAGCACCAGACAGGCCTCCCTCCCAGCACCAGGCCTCCCTCCCTCCCACCAAGCCCCAGGTCTCCCTCCCTCCCACCCAGCACCAGGCCTCCCTCTCTCCCTCCCACCCAGCATCAGGCCTCCCTCTCTCCCTCGCACCCAGCATCAGGCCTCCCTCTCTCCCTCGCACCCAGCTTCAGGCCTCCCTCCTTCCCACCCAGCACCCAGCATCAGGCATGCCTCCCTCCCACCCAGCATCCAGCATCAGGCCTCCCTCCCCCCCCCTCCGAAATTCAAAAGGCATACCTGGTCGGGGTTAAGGCGCCGTCGGCAGTGAAAAGTATGTTGTTTGCTCGGCACGCCTTCGGCCTTCCCTTCTGTCTCTCAAGCTCTGGTCCTGCCCTTGTGGAAACAGGAAATGAGGGCGGGACCAGAGCTTGAGAGACAGAAGGGAAGGCCGAAGGCACGCCGAGCAAACAACACACTTCTCGCTGCCGACGCCACTTTAACCCCAACCAGGTATGCCTTTTAAATTTCGGAGGAGGGGGGGCCCTGATGCTCGGAGGGACGGCGGGCGGGTGGCCTGGTGCTTGGTGGGAGGGAGGGCGGGTGGACCGGCGACGGCGCACGTGCCAACAGAGAGGGCTCTGCGTGCCCTCTCTGGCACGCGTGCCATAGGTTCGCCATCACTGCCATAAGGCCATCCAGTCTGCCTATCCATGCCATCTATTCTCCCTATCACTCCCTCAGAAATCCTATGTACTTATCACAAGCTCTTTTGAATTCAGATACTGTTTTCATCTCCACCACTTCCACTGGGAAGCCATTCCATGAATTCACCACCCTTTCCATGAAGAAGTATTTCCTCAGGTCGTTTCTGAGTCATCATCCTGTGCCCCCTTGTTTGAGCTTTCTTTCAATTGAAAGAGACTCACATCCTGTGCATTTATGCCCCATAAGTATTTAAATGACTCTATCATATCTCCCCTCTCCCACCTTTCTTTCAAAGTATATTTATTGAGTTCTTTAAGTCCGTTCTCATGCGCTTTAGGACTAAGACCATTTTAGTAGCTGCCCTTTGGGCTGGCTCCATCCTGTTTATATCTTTTTGAAGATGTGATCTCCAGAACTGTACACAATATTCTAAATGAGGTCTCTCCGGAGTCCTGTACAGGGGCACATCACCACCTTTTTCCTACTGGCTAGTCCTCTCCCTTTGCACCCAAGCATCCTTCTAGCTTTCGCTGTTGCCTTTTCTTTCTTTGTGGCCATCTTAAGATCATCATATATGATCACACCCAAGTCCCGCTTCTCTTTCATGCACAAAATTTCTTCACCCCCTAAACTGTACCGTTCCCTTGTGTTTTTGCAGCCCAAGTACAAGACTCTGTATTTTTTTAGCATTAAATCTAAGGTGCCAAATTCCAGACCATTCTTCTAGCTTTGCTAAGACCTTCCTCATGTTATCCACACCATCAGGGGAGGCTACCCTATTACAGATTTTGCTATCATCTGCAGAGATAAACCTTACCAAACAGCCCTTCAGCATATCACTTACAAAAATGTTAAAAACAACCAAACCTTGTGGCACACCTCAGAATGAGCTCCATTTACCACTACCCTCTGTCACCTTCCACTCAACCAGTTCCTAACCCAGTCAGTCACTTTAGGACCCATACTGAGGGCACTTAGTTTATTTATTGGCTGTCTATGAGGAACCATGTCAGTGGCTTTGCTAAAATCTTAATACGCCACATCTAGCGTTCTCCCTTGAGGCCAGCTCTCTAGACACCCAGTCGAAGAAATAACTCAGATTTGTCCGACAAGGCCTGCCTCTGGTGAAACCATGTTGCCTCGGGTCCTGTAATTCATTGGATTCCAAAAACTTTACTATTCTCTGTTTTAAAAGTGTTTCCGTTAATTTACTTACCACATAAGTCAAACTTACTGGCCTGTAGTTCCTAACCTCTTCCTTCCACTTTTGTGGAGAAGGGATCATAGCTACTCTTCTCCAGTCCTCCAGAACCACTCCTGACTCTAGAGAAGCATCGAAAAACCAGCAGAGCTGCCAGAACTTCCCTAAGTTCCTTCAGTACCCTTGGATGTATGCAATCTGACCCCATCATTTTGTCAACCTACCAGACGCACGCAGCACTGAACACCTGACATAGAGAGACAGTCCCTGCTCAATAGAGCTTACAATCTAAAAATAATACAGACAGACAATGAGGGAAGTACTGGGTGAGAAGGAACAAGGGGAGGCAATTGAGTAGTAGCTAGGAGCCAAAAGCAGTGGTGAAAAGGTGAGTTTTCAGCTTAGATTTGAAAACAGGTAGAGATGGAGCTAGACGTACAGGCTCAGGAAGTCTATTCCAGGCATAAGGTGCTGCGAGGGAAAAGGGACAAAGCCTGGAGTTAGCGGTGGAGGAGAAGAGGGAAGACAAGAGAGATTTGTCCAGTGAGCAGAGTTCACGGGGAGGGATGTAGGGAGAGGTGAGAGTGGAAAGGTAATGGGGAGCTGCAGAATGAATACATTTAAAGGTCAGTAAGAGAAGTTTGAATTGTATGCGAAAGTGGACAGGGAACCAGTGAAGTGACTTGAGGAGTGAGCTAGTGTGGGTTTAACGATTTTGGCGGAAAATAAGTCGTGCTGCAGAATTTTGGACGGACTGGAGAGGAGAGAGAGGGCTGAGAGGAAGACCAGTGAGAAGTAAATTGCAGTAATCCAAACGAGAGGTGACAAGGGTTTGGATAAGGGTTCTGGTAGCGTATTCAGAAAGGAAGGGGCGGATTTTGCTAATGTTGTAGATAAAGAAACGACAGGTTTTGGCGATCTGCTGAATATGCGCAGAGAAGAAGAGAGAGGAATCAAAGACGACTCCAAGGTTATGAGCCGAGGAGACAAGGAGGATGTGCGAGCCATTAACAGAGATAGAGAAGGAAGAGGGGAGGTGGATTTAGGAGGAAAAATGAGAAGTTCAGTTTTAGTCATGTTTAGCTTCAGATGGCGTTGAGACATCCAAGAAGCAATGTCAGACAAGCAGGATGAGATTTTGTCCTGGATTTACGGTTGAGATTTCAGGGGTTGGAGATGTAGATCTGAGAGTCATCTGCATAAAGATGGTATTGAAAGCCATGAGATGAAATCAGGGTACCAAGGGAAGAGGTATAGATGGAGAAGAGGAGTGGTCCAAGGACAGAACCTTGGGGGACACCAACTGAAAGTGGGATGGAAGTTGAAGAGGAACCGCCAGAGTGAACACTGAAAGTGCGAAGTGAGAGGTAAGAGAAGAACCAGGAAAGAATTCTTCCTTTTTAGCTTCTCGATGTGCGTAGAGTCCTTATTAGTTATCTGGAAGTCTCAAATGACTTTTGCATATTAGACAGACTGTGCTTTTTGGTAAACAGAGGCTTGTGTTCATGACTTCCAAGCCCACAATTGCTAGATGGTTGAAGGAGACCATCACTTTAGCTTACTTGCTTGTGGGCTCATTCTACGAGATGTACAACTACATCCTGGGTGGAGACTACCTTACTGTGTCTGGATGTTTGCAAAGCGATGACATGGTCGACGCTACATACCTTGCTAAGCACTAAGGGGTGAATGTGGCAGTATGCTCGGAAGCCAGTTTTGGGGCTTCGGTCCTCAAGGCGGTAGTGCCTGGATCCCTTTCATTATAGGGATTGCTTTTGAACATCCCATAGGTTCTGGAATAGTGGGAAGCTACGTAATGGAAGGAGATATTAGGTCTTACCTGACCATTTTCTTTCCATTAGTGCTTCCCACTATTCCAGAGGCCCACCCTAGATTTCTGACATATTTATTTTATTTTTTTTATTTATTTGTTACATTTGTGCCCCACATTTTCCCACCTATTTGCAGGCTCAATGTGGCTTACATAGTACCGTAAAGGCGTTCGCCAGTCGGTTGATAACAAATACACGATTGTATTGTGGTCGATTGAGATAGATGTTTGTCAGGCACCGTGAAGGTCGAAGGGAATGTCCTGTACGATCATTAGTTGTGCTGTGTTGCTGGGTGTGGGGATTTATGCAGAATCAGTGGGGTAAGCCTTTTTGAAGAGGTTGGTTTTTAGTGATTTTTCTGAAGTTTAAATGGTTATGGATTGTTCTCCGAGGACAAGCAGGCTGCTTGTTCTCACTGATGGGTGACGTCCACGGCAGCCCCTCCAATCGGAAACTTCTCTAGCAAAGTCCTTTGCTAGTCCTCGCGCGCCCGCGCGCACCGCGCATGCGCGGCCGTCTTCCCGCCCGAAACCGGCTCGAGCCGGCCAGTCTTCTTTTGGCCGCACTCGGTACGGTCGTGTTTCGCCGTGTCGAGCCCCGGAAAGTCGACCTCGCGCGTCCAAATTTATTTTTGACGTGTTTTTTTTTCTTCGGAAAAGTCTTAAAAGTGTCGGGAAGTGCTCCGGAACCCCCCCGGGTTTCGTGTCAACCCCTTCCCGTACTTCCAGCTTTTTGCCCCGATAAGTTTTCTTTCGTCGTCGGGGTAGGCCTCTTTTCGGCCTCGGTCGAGATTTTCTCCCTTAAAAATTTTTGGTGCTCTTTTTCCGTCATTTCGGATTTTGACTTCACCGGCGTGATTTTTCCGCCCATGACATCGAAGCCTTCCAGCGGCTTCAAGAAGTGCACCCAGTGCGCCCGGATAATCTCGCTCACTGATCGACACTCGTCGTGTCTTCAGTGTCTGGGGGCCGAGCAACGCCCTCAGAACTGTAGTCTGTGTTCCCTGCTTCAAAGGCGGACTCAGGTAGTGAGATTAGCCCAGTGGAACGTGTTGTTCTCGGGCTCTTCGTCGGCATCGGCACCGGGATCTTCGAGTGCATCGACGTCGTCAGCGTCCAGACCATCTTCCTCGGCCACCACTGCATCGAGTGCATCGAGGCATCGGGCCTCTGCATCGGCGCCAAGGTATCGGGCGACTGCATCGACGTCGGTGGTACCGGGACCTCGTCTGCTGATGTCGTCGGACGGTGGTGCATCGTCAGGAGTGCAGGTGAGGGCTGTCCATTCCCCTGCTGGTGGCGGTGAGCCTTCGGGTGGGTCTCCTCCTACCCTGAGGGCTCCTGCGGTACAGCCCCCCCGAGACCGACCTCCTTCGGCCTCGGCCCCGAGGAAGCGACGGCTGGATTCTACGTCCTCCTCGTCGGTGCCGGGGAGCTCCGGTGACATGCTTCGGAAGAAGTCGAAGAAGCATCGACACCGGTCGCCTCCCCGCGTCGGCACCGAGAGCTCTGGGTCGCCGAGGGAGTCGGCACCCAGCAGGCATCGGCACCGAGAGGACCGCTCACCCTCTGTTCAGGAGGTGTCGATGCGCTCCACTCTGGACAGCCCGGAACAGCCTCCTCGCCCGGAACAGGTTCTGACGTCGACGCCTGCATCGACCTCTTTGCCTTTCTCTGCAGCCGCTCTGAACGAGAGCCTCCGGGCCGTTCTCCCAGAGATTCTGGGAGAGCTGTTGTGCCCTTCCCCTCCGGTACCGGCGGTGCTTGCGCCTCCGGTACCGTCGAGCGTGGCGCCGGCTGGCCCATCGCCTGGGGTGAGGTCCCCGACGTCGGTACCGCGTGCGGTGCCGACTGCGGCCACCTCCCAGGAGGGCTCCCCGACTACGTCGGCGGAGGGAGCTTCGCCGATGCGGGCGAGGGAGTCTACCTCTCGACGCCCCCATCGTGGACGTGGCTCCACCGAGTCGAGCCGGGCGAGGTTGCAGACACAGGTTCGTGAACTTGTGTCTGACACCGAGGGTGAGGCCTCGTGGGAGGAAGAGGAAGACCCCAGATATTTCTCTGACGAGGAGTCTGAGGGTCTTCCTTCTGATCCCACTCCCTCTCCTGAAAGACAGCTTTCTCCTCCTGAGAGTCTGTCTTTTGCTTCCTTTGTCCGGGAGATGTCTACGGCCATCCCCTTCCCGGTGGTTGTGGAGGACGAGCCCAGGGCTGAAATGTTTGAGCTCCTGGACTATCCTTCTCCACCTAAGGAAGCGTCCACTGTTCCCTTGCACCATGTCCTAAAAAAGACATTGCTTGCGAACTGGACCAAGCCACTAAGTAATCCCCACATTCCCAAGAAGATCGAGTCCCAGTACCGGATCCATGGGGACCCAGAGCTGATGCGCACCCAGTTGCCTCATGACTCTGGAGTTGTGGATTTGGCCCTAAAGAAGGCTAAGAGTTCTAGGGAGCATGCTTCGGCGCCCCCGGGCAAAGACTCTAGAACCTTAGACTCCTTTGGGAGGAAGGCCTACCATTCTTCTATGCTCGTGGCCAAAATCCAGTCTTACCAGCTCTACACGAGCATACACATGCGGAACAATGTGCGGCAGTTGGCGGGCTTGGTTGATGCTCTTCCCCCTGAGCAAGCCAAGCCTTTTCAGGAGGTGGTCAGGCAGCTGAAGGCGTGCAGAAAATTCCTGGCCAGAGGGGTGTATGACACCTTTGATGTTGCGTCCAGGGCCGCTGCTCAAGGTGTGGTGATGCGCAGGCTCTCATGGCTGCGTGCCTCCGACCTGGAGAATAGACTCCAGCAGCGGATTGCGGACTCGCCTTGCCGTGCGGACAATATTTTTGGAGAGAAGGTCGAGCAGGTGGTAGAGCATCTCCACCAGCGGGACACCGCATTCGACAAGTTCTCCCGCCGGCAGCCTTCAGCCTCTACCTCTACAGGTAGAAGATTTTTTGGGGGAAGGAGGACTGTTCCCTACTCTTCTGGCAAGCGTAGGTACAATCCCCCTTCTCGACAGCCTGCGGCCCAGGCTAAGCCCCAGCGCGCTCGCTCTCGTCAGCAGCGTGCGCCTCAGCAAGGCCCCGCGGCTCCCCAGCAAAAGCAAGGGGCGAGCTTTTGACTGGCTCCAGCAGAGCATAGCCGACATCCAAGTATCAGTGCCGGGCGACCTGCCGGTCGGGGGGAGGTTGAAAGCTTTTCACCAAAGGTGGCCTCTCATAACCTCCGATCAGTGGGTTCTGCAAATAGTCCGGCAAGGATACACCCTCAATTTGGCTTCAAAACCTCCAAATTGTCCACCGGGAGCTCAATCTTACAGCTTCCAGCACAAGCAGGTACTTGCAGAGGAACTCTCCGCCCTTCTCAGCGCCAATGCGGTCGAGCCCGTGCCATCCGGGCAAGAAGGGCTGGGATTCTATTCCAGGTACTTCCTTGTGGAAAAGAAAACAGGGGGGATGCGTCCCATCCTAGACCTAAGGGCCCTGAACAAATATCTGGTCAAAGAAAAGTTCAGGATGCTTTCCCTGGGCACCCTACTTCCCATGATTCAGGAAAACGATTGGCTATGCTCTCTGGACTTGAAGGATGCCTACACACACATCCCGATACTGCCAGCTCACAGACAGTATCTGCGATTTCAGCTGGGCACACGTCACTTCCAGTACTGTGTGCTACCCTTTGGGCTCGCCTCTGCGCCCAGGGTGTTCACAAAGTGCCTGGCTGTAGTAGCAGCGGCACTTCGCAGGCTGGGGGTACACGTGTTCCCATATCTCGACGATTGGTTGGTGAAGAACACGTCCGAGGCAGGAGCCCTGCAGTCCATGCAGATGACTATTCGCCTCTTGGAGCTACTGGGGTTTGTGATAAATTACCCAAAGTCCCATCTTCTCCCATCACAGAGACTCGAATTCATAGGAGCTCTGCTGGATTCTCGGACGGCTCGCGCCTATCTCCCAGAAGCGAGAGCCAACAACTTGTTCTCCCTCGTCTCGCGGGTGCGAGCGTCCCAGCAGATCACAGCTCGGCAGATGTTGAGATTGCTGGGCCACATGGCCTCCACAGTTCATGTGACTCCCATGGCCCGCCTTCACATGAGATCTGCTCAATGGACCCTAGCTTCCCAGTGGTTTCAGGCTGCTGGGGATCTAGAAGACGTAATCCACCTGTCCACGAGTTTTCTCAAATCCCTGTATTGGTGGACGATTTGGTCCAATCTGACTCTGGGACGTCCCTTCCAAATTCCTCAGCCACAAAAAGTGCTGACCACGGATGCGTCTCTCCTGGGATGGGGAGCTCATGTCGATGGGCTTCACACCCAAGGAAGCTGGTCCCTCCAGGAACGCGGTCTACAGATCAATCTCCTGGAGTTGCGAGCGATCTGGAACGCTCTGAAGGCTTTCAGAGATCGGCTGTCCCACCAAATTATCCAAATTCAGACAGACAACCAGGTTGCCATGTACTATGTCAACAAGCAGGGGGGCACCGGATCTCGCCCCCTGTGTCAGGAAGCCGTCAGCATGTGGCTCTGGGCTCGCCGTCTCGGCATGGTGCTCCAAGCCACATATCTGGCAGGCGTAAACAACAGTCTGGCCGACAGACTGAGCAGGATTATGCAACCTCACGAGTGGTCGCTCAATTCCCGAGTGGTGCGCCAGATCTTCCAAGTGTGGGGCACCCCCTTGGTGGATCTCTTCGCATCTCGAGCCAACCACAAAGTCCCTCAGTTCTGTTCCAGGCTTCAGGCCCACGGCAGACTGGCATCGGATGCCTTCCTCCTGGACTGGGGGGAGGGCCTGCTGTATGCTTATCCTCCCATTCCTCTGGTGGGGAAGACTTTGTTGAAACTCAAGCAAGACCGAGGCACCATGATTCTGATTGCTCCTTTTTGGCCGCGTCAGATCTGGTTCCCTCTTCTTCTGGAGTTATCCTCCGAAGAACCGTGGAGATTGGAGTGTTTTCCGACCCTCATCACGCAGGACGAAGGGGCTCTTCTGCATCCCAGCCTCCGGTCCCTGGCTCTCACGGCCTGGATGTTGAGAGCGTAGACTTTGCCTCTTTGGGTCTGTCAGAGGGTGTCTCCCGCGTCTTGCTTGCTTCCAGGAAAGATTCTACTAAGAGGAGTTACTTCTTTCTATGGAGGAGGTTTGCCGTCTGGTGTGACAGCAAGGCCCTAGCTCCTCGCTCTTGTCCTACACAGACCCTGCTTGAATACCTTCTGCACTTGTCTGAGTCTGGTCTCAAGACCAACTCTGTAAGAGTTCACCTTAGCGCAATCAGTGCATACCATTACCATGTGGAAGGTAAGCCGATCTCTGGACAGCCTTTAGTTGTTCGCTTCATGAGAGGTTTGCTTTTGTCAAAGCCCCCTGTCAAGCCTCCTACAGTGTCATGGGATCTCAATGTCGTTCTCACCCAGCTGATGAAACCTCCTTTTGAGCCACTGAACTCCTGCCATCTGAAGTACTTGACCTGGAAGGTCATTTTCTTGGTGGCAGTTACTTCAGCTCGTAGAGTCAGTGAGCTTCAGGCCCTGGTAGCCCAGGCCCCTTACACCAAATTTCATCATAACAGAGTAGTCCTCCGCACTCACCCTAAGTTCTTGCCAAAGGTCGTGTCGGAGTTCCATCTGAACCAGTCAATTGTCTTGCCAACATTCTTTCCCCGTCCTCATTCCTGCCCTGCTGAACGTCAGCTGCACACATTGGACTGCAAGAGAGCATTGGCCTTCTATCTGGAGCGGACACAGCCCCACAGACAGTCCGCCCAATTGTTTGTTTCTTTTGATCCCAATAGGAGGGGAGTGGCTGTAGGGAAACGCACCATATCCAATTGGCTAGCAGATTGCATTTCCTTCACTTACGCCCAGGCGGGGCTGGCTCTTGAGGGTCATGTCACGGCTCATAATGTTAGAGCCATGGTTGCGTCGGTAGCCCACTTGAAGTCAGCCTCTATTGAAGAAATTTGCAAAGCTGCGACGTGGTCATCTGTCCACACATTCACATCTCATTACTGCCTGCAGCAGGATACCCGACGCGACAGTCGGTTCGGGCAGTCAGTTCTTCAGAACCTGTTTGGGCTTTAGGATCCAACTCCACCCCCCGAGGGCCCTGTTTGTTCTGTTCCAGGCTGCACTCTCAGTTAGTTGGTAAATTTTTTAGGTCAATCTCAGTTATGTCCTCGCCGTTGCGAGGCCCAATTGACCATGGTTGTTGTTTTGAGTGAGCCTGGGGGCTAGGGATACCCCATCAGTGAGAACAAGCAGCCTGCTTGTCCTCGGAGAAAGCGAATGCTACATACCTGTAGAAGGTATTCTCCGAGGACAGCAGGCTGATTGTTCTCACAAACCCGCCCGCCTCCCCTTTGGAGTTGTGTCTTCCCTTGAAGTGTATTGTCTTGCTACATACTGGACTGGCCGGCTCGAGCCGGTTTCGGGCGGGAAGACGGCCGCGCATGCGCGGTGCGCGCGAGGACTAGCAAAGGACTTTGCTAGAGAAGTTTCCGATTGGAGGGGCTGCCTTGGACGTCACCCATCAGTGAGAACAATCAGCCTGCTGTCCTCGGAGAATACCTTCTACAGGTATGTAGCATTCGCTTTTTTACAGCTTTTGGGAGTCCATTCCATATTTGTGCGCTTACGTGGGAGAAGCTGGATGCGTAAGTTGTTTTGTATTTAAGTCCTTTGCAATTTAGGTAGTGTAAGTTTAGGTATGATCGTGATGATCTGATTCTGTTTCTGGTTGGTTGATCTATGAGGTCTATCATGTATCCTAGGACTACATGTAGATAATTTTGTGGACAAAGGTGCATATTTTGAAGATAATACGTTCTTTGATTGGGAGCCAATGCAGCTTTTCTCGGAGGGGTTTAGCACTTTCGAAGCGTGATTTACCAAATATCAGCCTGGCAGCTGTGTTTTGGGCGGTCTGGAGTTTTTTTGCGAGTTGTTCTTTACATCCCGTATAGATTACGTTCCAGTAATCTTCATGGCTTTGGGCCATTGATTGTATTATGGTTTTGAAAGATTTCCCTCGGGAAGAAAGGTTTTATTCGTTTAAGTTTCCACATTGAATTGAATAGAATAGAATTTAGTTGGTGGGAAGTAATGAGTCAATTAACGACTTTCACCTTGCATGGTGTTTCTGCATATCTCTTGTTTCTACAAGTTGTCCAGAGATGAGAGAGGTCCACACATTTGCTTGTCAGGTTAGTATTAGGTTAGGTTAAGGTTGTTATGTTTGTTCTGAGTTTCTCCATACTGCTTGTCTACATAAATGCTGAGGAGCTGGACTGGATGCCAAGAGAGAGATGTCTCAGCTCAGTTGATGGACACAACTATCCCACAGGTTCTGGAATGGTGGGAAGCACTAATGGAAAGAAAATGATCTGGTAAGACCTAATTTCTCCTGATGCTTTAAGGAAAATTGCTGCCATTTTAATCTTTTTAAAGTTGCACAGTGATTCCCTGTCATTAGTATCTTTAGCAATTGCATCTTCTTTATTATGGTAAGGGAGGTTTCAGTTTCCTTGCCAGCAACCATTTTCATTGGTGAAGATAGCTGTTTCTTGGGATAAGTATTTGGAGTAAAGAGTAATTTTATTTTCAGGGTTTGAGTTTTGGCTTATTTCTATGAGAGCAAATCTTAGATGCCTAGCTAATGACAAGCTCTAACAAATACCCTTTCCTCATTCCATTTTGTTGCACTTATAACGTTGTATGAAGTAATGTTCAAGAAATTCTTTTGCTGGAAAAGACTTACATTTATTAACACCAAAATTTTCTTTAAAAAGGTGTGACAAGTCAAATATAATGTGACCAGTCAAGTATAATATAATCGAAAAAAGGTGCGTGACCAGTCAAACATAATGCAAAATGTGGATAATAATGCAATTCTTCTTGCAGTCTGTGCAGTGAGATTTTGATCTTGCTCTGTATTCTTTTTTTTCAGGGAGGATGGACCGCCCTAATGTGGGCATCATATAAGGGCTCGACAGATGTTGCTGAGCTGCTTCTTGCAAAAGGAGCAAATCCAAACATCACTGGCCTGGTAAGGCTTTTATATATTTCAAGGTTAATTTTTAATAAATCAACTGTGCATAATTACAGTACAAATACATCCAGAATAGCTCTGAGTCTCCATAAACGGTATAACTAACCCCATCCCAGTTGCACCAGCTTCTCATCCCTCTTTCGGGATTTGTGTACTCCCCATTACACTATATTCGATGTATGTCCTTTTACAGATTAGTACAAACTAAACAGCAATACTCAATACCAAACATTGATGCAATATTTTTTGTGCTTGTAAATCTATTTTTTCACCACTCTTACTAGAGCCCTGCCAGATAGGGGCCCAAATATTCCAAAAATCTTTCAGAGACAGCTTTTCCAGCCTATCATGTCCTGCACTTTAAGGACTCATCCCACATCAGAATGTCTTTTATCCTCTCTTCATTTCCTAGGCACCACCAAGCAAACTGCTAGTGGCAAATGGATCATAAGAACAAAGAGTAGCCATACTGGGTCAGACCAATGGTCCATCTAGCCCAGTATCCTGTTTTCCAAACAGTGGCCAAGCCAAGTCACAAGTACCGGGCAAAAACTCAAATTGTGGCAACACTCCATACTACAAATCCCAGGCAAAGCAGTTGCTTCCCATGTCTGCCTCAGTAGCAGACTATGGACTTTTCCTCCAGGAATTTGTCCAAACCTTTTTTTTAAACCTAGATACGCTAACTACTGTTACCACATCCTCCAGTAAAGAGTTCCAGAGCTTAACTATTCGTTGAGTGAAAAAAATATTTCCTTCTATTTGTTTTAAAAGTATTTCCATGTAACTTCCTCAGTTGTTCCCTAGTCTTTGTTCTTTCGGAATGAGTAAAAAATTCATTTACTTCTATTCGTTCTACACCACTCAGGATTTTGTAGCCCTCAGTCATATCTCCCCTCATCCGTCTCTTTTCCAGTCTGAAGAGCCTTTAGCCTTTCCTCATACAAGAGGAATTCCATCCCCTTTATCATTTTGGTTGCCCTTCTTTGAACCTTTTCTAATTCCGCTATATCTTTCTTGAGATACTGCGACCAGAACTAAATGCAATACTCAAGGGGCCTCTAGCAGTCACCAGGCTCCTGTGATTACTAGAGGCCCCTTCTCAGCAAAAGGACCTAGAAGACAAACTTTCACTCCAGTGGAAACTGAACCACTGCAAACTTCACTATATTTTAAGCTCTGTCCTCCAGTATTTGAGATGCATCACATTCCCACCACATATGGAAAAACGTACCCATTCGCCTTACACATCTTCTATAATTAGATGAGTCTTGAGCCCCTTTTGAATAATTTATTTGGTGTCACATAAATTCAAGATACGATCTTCTTATATACTGCATTTTGCCTATGAGCCACTGAAAAGGAACACTTTTGGATTCACTGATACATCCTCCTCCATTGGCTGTTGTCTGGGGAGACCAGGCCACCACATGAAGTTGTTCCTGCTTTGGCTCTTACCAAAGTCCTGATCAATCTGGAAAGTAAACCTTAAATCTTTTATACAATCAGATCTCCAATTGGTGGTGCGACCCTCATTGGGACACTCTAATTTTCTAGGATAGTAACAGTGTTTTAGTTGAAAAGATTGATAAAAGGGGATCCTCCCCCCCCCCCCATCTTCATCTCTGTCTCCTTGAGGCCCTCATGATCAAAAGCAAACTCCGGTGCTAGAGGCTGTTAACGCCATACTAGCGCCAGAGTTTGCTGCCGACCCATGATCAGAGCCCTCAAGCGCCTGAAATAACGCACTTGAGGGCTCTTAGCGCAAGTACCATGCAAATGCATGCTAAACAGGGCTTCTAGCGCAATTAGCTTGCAAATGCATGCTAATCAGCGCTTAACGCATTCATCCCCAATGATCAGCGTCCAGCGCGCGAAAGATTGGGTTGCTGGGTGCGGCAAAATCAACGCCAGCTCCGAGCTGGCGTTAGATTTTGCAGATCATTGGGGAGGAATGGTGAGCCCTGTCCAGCATGCAGTTGCATGCTGGCAGGCCCCCGTTCTCCCCCCCCCCCCAAAGCAAACGCGATCAGGGGGCTGGAGGTCCGGTGTGCCCCCCCGACGATCCCACTCCCTCCATGTTCAGGGAGGGCTGGAGATCCAGTGGGTCTCAAGCCCCCCCCAAACCCCCAGAAATCGAGAAGTGGCCGCTTCTGGCCAAAGGCTCTCCCACCCAGCGAGGGGGGGGGGGGCTGGAGGTCCGGTGGGTCTCCAGCCCCCCAAACCCCCAGAAACCGTTGAG